>NC_050458.1:48481917-48794417 GCF_903995425.1 Onychomys torridus
GTGGGGCGCTTCCTTCGATGCATTGGGTGCCTTGCCTGGCTGCCATGGGTCAGTTGGTGATGCTCTGCATTGGTATGGCAGCTTGGCTTGAATTAATGCGCTAATCGAAGGGTCAGGGGAAAGAAGAGCGTGATCAGGTGAGGCCTGGTACTGGGTAAAATGCAGCCTTTGTTCATTTCCACCCATGAATTCACTTTAGACTGCCTTTTCTATTTTCTTTTTTATGGTGCTAGGAGGAACCCATGGCTGCCAGCATGCTAGCCGAAATCCACTGAGTCACACCGCCAGCCCAAGATAATTTTGGTCTATATTAAAACTGCCAGAGACTTAGCCTTTTAAACATGTCCTGTGTTAGTGAGGGCCCATGTGCAGCACACAGGGTCACAATTACACTCTTTCCCTAGAGATCCAGTGTGGCCCCTGAGGAAGAGAGGTCATCTCATGTGCTCACCACCTCAAGGGTGTCTTTCCCCTCTTCCCAGACAGCTTCACCTGTCATGCTCTTTCAGACGGAGGTGACATCAGGTCCCAGAGCTAGTGTGCAGCACACAGTGACTCTCTGGCCTTTGATCTGCCCCAGCCTCTCGATGGGCTTGTGACCTACAACCTCTCACTTGACCCCTGACCTCATAAATTCTGGAAACTCCTCACCAATCACCAAGAAGATAAACACCAACTAGGGTCATCAGAAGGAGGTTTGAGCCACTCCAGGCAAACAGGGGAGGAGATAGCGTTTACTGAGTGGATCCGAAGGTATCCTGGTGGCTAAGGAGAGAATCCAAACGGCCTTGATGGAGGGCAATGCTAACTCTCCAATCTGCTGTCAGGTGGGAGCTGTGCCTATGTTATTTATACCTTCAGGGCCCTGTGGCACTGTGGCAACATGCACCTATGGCTGAATGTGTGTGTGCACACACATGCGCGTGCACATGGGAGTGGTACCTGTAGTATCTGACTAAACACACCCATTGGATTGGGACACCCCACTAGTCATCTCTCCACAGCCCGAGGTTTCCTTCTCTCGTCTCCTCTCACTGGTCTCCAACCTCTGTCTTGTCTGTCTCTCTTCCCAGAGGGTATGAACTGCATGAACAAAGACCATGGCTGTGCCCACATCTGCCGGGAGACGCCCAAAGGTGGGGTCGCCTGTGACTGCAGGCCTGGCTTTGACCTTGCCCAAAACCAGAAGGACTGCACACGTAGGTAGATGGAGGCAAATGGGTCAGACACCCCCATGCGTCTCCTACCATTGCTTTGTGGCGGGTCTGCCCAGGGTGCTGGACATCGGTGAGGGAGGGATCGCAGCACCCTGGGGTGGGGGTGGGGGCGGGAGGCAGAGTCTGCTGAGGGGTTTGGGGAAGCTGGAGGGGTGGGTCCTGACCTCCCAGCTTGGGGTTTTCTATACCTGGTATGATACCATCAGCACAGCCCCAGGCACTGGCTTGGACCATCTGTAGATCCCTGAACACACACTCTTCTGAGGGTTACAGCTCTGAGGTCTAAAAGCCCCGCTTTCTCTGTCAGCCCGAGAGGCCCTAGGAGACAGAAGAGTGTAAAGAACCAAGGGAGAGTGGATGGGAGGGAGAGGGTGGACGGGAGGAGGTGAATCCAGTGATGACATTTTTCCCAGATTCAAAGGTCAGAACTCAGGGTGAGGATATAGTTCAGATAAAAGAGCACTTTCCATAGCCAGGCGTGGTGGTGCACACCTTTAATCCCAGCACCTGAGAGACAGGAGGATCTCTGTGAGTTCGAGACCAGCCTGGTCTACAGACCGAGTTCTAGGACAGCCAGGACTGTTACACAGAGAAACACTGTCTCAAAAAAAAAAAAAAAAAGCACTTGCCTGGCACAGAGGCCTGGGTTCCATCCCCAGCACTGAATAGACCAGGTGTGGTGGTCTGAAGAAAACAGCAGTCCAGAGGTACCATTTCAAGGCCTGCTTGCTTGCCTGGAGATCTGCCCCAGGACTCAACATAGTACAGCCTCTTTTTATTTGGGGTATGAGAAAAGGGTTTCTCTGCGTCCTGGAACTTTCTCTTTAGACCAGGCTGGCCTGGGCATCACAGAGATGTATCGGCCTCTGCCTCCCAAAGTGCTAGGATTAAAGTCATGCAACATCCCACCCATCCCTAGTCCAACCTCTCATTGTGGGCATCCAGGTCATGAGACGGAATGGAATTGGGAAAGGGAACAGAGCTTAAGACATTCAAAGGTTTCCCCAGGGCGTCAAACCCAACACACCCTGCCAACCGCTTTGTGAGAAGGCCAATGGGATGCAGGCTGTGCTCACTGGTCACGGAGACACCCAGGGTGAATTTTATTCCTTCTGGGTCTGCCAAAAACTAAGAGAGTTCCTCCGACTCAGCTAGACCACGGCTTCATCAGTCTCACTCTGTCGCCTTAGTGCCTCCTTCCAGGTCTCTGGAAGAAGGTCTTACTTTTCCACTTCATCCCATTGCCTAGACCACAGGTTTCACTATGCTGTCCCTGCCATGGGTGGAGAAAAGCCTGTATCTCCTTCACCAGAGACAGGCCTAGGGTGGCAGGGCAGGAGGCCATACCTGACAGTCTAGGGTGAGCTCACTACGGGTGATATCACAGCTCACTTTCAGAGGGAAGCTCACTGCTGCAGGGGAATGCTATCTTGGCTCACCAGGTGTGGCGGTTTGAAAGAAAATGCCCCCCCCAAAGGGAGTGGCACTATTAGGAGGTGTGGCCTTGTTGGAGTAGGTGTGGTCTTTTTGATGGAAGTATGTCACTGTGGAGGTGGGCTTTGAGGTCTTAGATATGACCCAGTGTCTCAGACCACTTCCTGTTGCCTTCAAGATATAGAACTCTCAGCTACCTCTCCAGTACCATGTCTGCCTGCATGCCACCATGTTACCCCATAATGGCAATGGACTGAACCTCTGAAAATGTAAGCCATCCCAATGAAATACTTGCCAATTTTCTTTATAAGAGTCTCTTACAGCAATAGAAACCCTAACTAAGACACCAGGCATCCAGGGGAACTTGGGCAGGCTCTCCATGCCACTCTCCAGGAGCCTGATTCTTCTAGTATCAGAATGTGCCCCATTCACATACACTTATACCCTTTTCCAGGGACAGCCTCATCTCCTCAGACCCAAGCCTTTGCCCTTCTGCATCCACAGACACTGACTGAGAATGAATGCCACTTGGGGTTTTGAACCAGGAAACAGGGATGGCAAGCTTCCTGGAGGAGGGGATGTAAACCCTGGGCTGTGAGCACGGGGAGATGAATGGCCTGAGGCTGGGGGATTGGCAGGGCAGGGCACATAGGGAAGGGTCTGTGAGTACAGCAGCAGGAGAGTTCTGGAAGCCCCCAAGGATAGTAACTGGCTAGGTCCTACGTGTTGACTAAGGCAGCCAGGGAAAGCTAAGCCCTCTGCATGGAGGTGTGTCCTCAGCTGGGCTCATGACTCTGCAAGGCTTTCAAAAGACATCGGTTCTGCTGGACCCCACAGTCCAGCCAGCAGAGTGATACTCTTGGAGACCTTCTCTGAGTAGCTTGACAAGCAGAGTGTCGTTAACCCTTAAGGCATCAGCAAGACTGAACCTGTGTGTAGCCAGACCCTGAGAGGCCTTCTCCACCTCAGGCTCAGGGGTCCTGGAACAGCTAGGCTAGGGGTGGGGACATCTTGCTTCTGAATGCTGACACTCTACCATCTTCCTTTATAACCACAGTGGGGCTTCCAAGAAGGCAGGGGACCCCTGGGCACTGGAACTAAGCTATGAAGCATATTCTAGGAAGCTCTGGGGGAGACCCTGAAACCAGGTGGCAGGGCTAAAGGACGCACAGCTTATCCTGAAGCCCCAGCTTGGGGAGGGATGCCGGGACCACCTCTGTGGGGTGAACAGGTCCCCTCCTTCAGCATATAGTGCACTTCTGCATGGGGCCCCCCTTTCTTTTGGCTATCTGAGGTGGTAGACAACAAATGGGGAGGAAGCAGAGCCTCGGGTGGTCCCCAAGGTGACCCTCTGTAGGAATACTGTTCAGCAGTTGTTCCTTCAGTCAAAGGTAGTAGCTGGTGGCAGTGGGAAGTGCTGGAGCCTAGGAAGGCCTGGGTATCCAAGGTCACAGACGACCTCACCTCAGCTCAGTCTGGCCTGACCCTCAGCTGGCCATCCAGGCCTGAGAAGCACCCTGTTTCCTAACAAATTCTGTCTCTCTCCCACCCCAACAGTCACTAGGGCTACTGATTTGTCCTCCACACCTATCTGTCTATCTCTCCAGCTCCCATGACACGGCCCATCTTACAGTGTCCTCTGGATGTATACTCTGTATCTCACATCTTCCAGCTTCCCCGTGAAGCACCCCTCAAGGGTGTGGCCACCGAGGACTCCAGCTTTGACAGGACATGGTATCCATGACAGAGCCTCGCAGAGTCTCCGGGGTCACTGTCCAGTACAGACACAGGTCTGGCACTAGCCCTGGAGCAGGCAGCCCTTAGCTATGACTCCTGCCCAGCTCAGCTCTGCGGACACTACCCTGTTCCCACCAGCCCTGAGGGGTCATGTCAGGGCTGGGGCCCACTCACTGTGGTTGTCTCCCCACAGGAAGGGTCGCTGAGGCCAGGCCAGAGGGCGTCTGCAAGAGGTCTGTGGTTTGCCCTCAAGGGCCGCTGCTTGGCCCCAGGTGGGGCTGTTTGTTTTTATTAATAGTGGGCTGTTTGTTTGTCCTCTTCCGGATGAGGAGCCTGAGTGTGCAGTTATTTATAACTGAAAAATGACTCCTTGGTCCCGCTTCAGCTGCTTTGTGTTTCCTATGAACACTCACAATCTGACACAGAGACTCTGTGTTTTGAGGGGACCCCGCCCATGTTTCTGTGGCTGACCAGAATCCACTGTGTCAAGTCTTGCAACAGGGCTCTAGCAGCATCCTGTATCCTGTGGGTGGGAACCGAAGCTCAGGCTCATTGGTGGAGCCAGGCTCAGCCTCCACCACTGAGCTCCGCCACCGGTCCCTCCTGGCAGAAGCAATGCCCTCCCCTCCCCGCGCCCCTCCACACTCCCCTCTGAAGGGCAGCTGAGGCAGAAATGCCTCTTGGCTATCGAATGACTCTTACAAAATTGCATTTGATGAGTTAAGTGTAAATAAACAAGAACCAGATGGACTTGATTTTGGGTAAAACACACACAGGGCTTAGAGATCTGGGGCCTGAGTTCTGACAGAGGCCGGACACTCCTGAACTGTCGAGATCTCCAGCTCGCCTGGCAGGAGGGATAAGTGGGTCACCGGGGACCTGTCTGCTTCCCGCTCTGGGTGTCATCTGAAGCCCTCTCCCGTGACTCCTGGGTCCCCTGCAGGTCAGCAGCATGCAGCCTCTTGGGCTGGGCCCAGGTCTGTACTCAGGACTGAGAGAGGCCTGTGTGGAGCTTGGCTCTCTAGGCCAGCAAGCCTACTATTAACCCCCAAGCCAGCCCAGGAGGGCCAGGCTCTGTTGGAGCTACCTGCAACCAGGCACTGCTTCTCCTCAGGACCCTGCCTTCTGAACTCAGCTGCTAACCCAGGCTCCCCCAGGGTTCTTCGGTGTCGCCAAGGATACAGATTTGCTGCCTCGTTCAGGCCTTCAGCTACTCCCCCTTAGAACTGCCTGTGACCCCGTGGTCACTGCCTATGGGGTCTGGATCTTTTCCCACAGGCCACACCAGATGGGACACGAGGCAGCTAGTGCCTGCTCTGACCTCAGGCCGCTGAGCCATTCAAGGCCTGGGTTTCCCTCTCTGTAAGGCAGGGATGGTAACAGTGTTGAAGTGTTGGGGTGTGGGTGTGGGTGCGGGTGGGGGGATAGAGAGAGGACAGAGCCAAAGCCCTTAGCACCAGATCTGGCCCACGCGGTTACTGACAAATGTGAGCCATGCAAGACACACTGCACTTAGTGCCTTGAGTCTCTGGGGATCGCAGGCACAGCATGCTGGACAGCCAAGTCCCTTCCAAATTGGAAAAGTGACAAGAAGGGAGGGTTCAGCCTGCCTGGCTTGCTGGTCTCTGAGCAGAGGAGTTCCTTAAACTGCCTCCCTCCTGACTTAGCTTTGGCCCGCTCATCTCCCAGGACTGCTCTTGGGGGCTGAGAGGTCAGCTTATGGCTGTGCTTAATGCTGGCCAGAACCAAGGGGCGGAACTGTGCGTGTGGTCTGCTGGTCTGCTGGTCTGCTGGCAGTGTGTGGGACAGTGCTCTCCTGATGTTTCATTTCCACAGTTGATTTTCATAATGGAGATGCAATTCACACCTTGGATGTACCTTGGCCTTTTTTTTTTTTTTTTTTTTTAGCACACTTACTTCGTCATGTAACCATCACAACTAATTCTAAAACATGTCTTTCCCACCAAACAATAGCCATGTGTCCCGTCCCTTTATAACCAATCCCAGTCCCTCCCTCCCCCCTAGAACCACATGTCCACTCAGTCTCCATGTAGCTACCCTGCCTAGACATTTCACATCGACGGAATTACATATTATTGGTCCTTTTGTGTCTGGCTTCTTTTACATAGCATCATCTTTTTAAGCTTCGCTAATGTTGTGTAGCATGTGTTAGAAGTTTCATCCTTTTTTAATGACTGAGTAATATTCCTATGTCTATATACCTGCCATGGTTTTGTTTATTCACCAATTAATGGACATTAGGGTTGTTTCAACTTTGATGCAATTATGAATTATGCTGTGGATCTTCACATACAGGTTTTTGGGTGGATGTGTTTTAATTCTCTTCGATATATGGTAAGGAGTAGCATTACTAGTCAATATGATAAATCTATATCTACTTTTATTTTGCATTTGTTCATTTATTTAGTGGGTGGAGATGGGGATTATGCCATGGCAGGTATGTGGAAGTCAGAGCTTGTGGGAATGGATTCTTTCCTATTATGCAAGTTTTAGGGATTGAATTCAGCTCCTCAGTCTGGGTAGCAAATGCCCTTATCTTACCAGGCCTGTATCTAACTTTCCCCCCAGTTTTAATTTAATTTTTGTTTTTTGAGACAGGGTTTCTTTGTGGTAGCCTTAGCTGTCCTAGAACTAGCTCTGTAGACCAGGCTGGCCTTGAACTTACAGAGATCTACTTGCCTCGGCTTCCTGAATGCGGAGACTAAAGGTATGCACCCCCACATGCAGTTTATTTTTATTTTAAATTCTATATGTCTGTATATGAGTATACACATGTGAGAGTGTAGGTGGCCATGGAATCCAGAAGACGGTATTGCATCTCCTGAGCTGGAGTTACAGGTGGTTGTGAACCACCTGATGTAGGTGCTAAGACTCAAATTCAGGTCCTCTGAAAGAGCAGAAATGCCTTCAACACTGAGCCATCTCAGACCATGTCACCTACTTCCTGAAGCCCACAAATGGGCTTCCCTTTTCCTGGTCACCAAAGTCTATGGTGACCACTGTCTACATGCTCACCAGCCCAGCCCTCTGCCTGCCAACTCCAGGCTGGCCACACCTATTGCTTAGCTTCCTGTCCAGTTACTGTGATAAAATATCTAGGCAGCAAGCAACCTAGGTGTGAGAGGGTTTATTTCCGCTCACGGTTCTAGGCTATAGTCCATCATGGTGGGGCATTGCTGTGCAGAGGCTTGATAGGGCTGGTCACAGCACATCCACAGTCAGTAGCACAGAGAATCCATGCATGGATACAGGTTCTCAGCCCACCTTCTCTTTTATGCTGTTTAGGACCCAGACCAGGGAATAGTTCCACCCACATTTAGGCTGGGTCTTCCTATATCAATTAATATAATCAAGAAATCCCCCATAGACAAGCCTACAGGCCAACCTGCTCTAGACAATCTCTCATGGAGACTCTTCTGGCGCATTCTAGATTGCGTCAACTTGACAATGAAAACTAGGATCAGCTCTCCCAGTAATTTCTTGGTACGGTGGGGTGAGATGAGACTCTGCCTCAACGGGGCACTAGCCCCATTACAGGAGGCTCCCCAGCCAGCGGCCTGCCCACAATCCACACGTGGGTGACAGAGCAGGGACAGGAACAGAACTCCCCTCCCCACGGGCCCCACACAGCACAGCTGTGCATGTGACCTTGACCGGACATCTGTGGGAGGCACTCGGGTTTTTTTTTTTTAATTTCTTTTGATGAGGATAAGAATGGAGGGCTGGCAACGGGGGAGGGAGCCAACCAACCAAACAAGGCATGGAAACAGAACTCTGGGAGGAGAGCAGAGCGGGGGAGCTGAGGGTCTGGCAGGGCCTGAGGGAGAGGCCTGCAAGGGCCCAGATGGGAGCAATGACCTCTGTGGTGTGTCTGCCGGAAGCCTTTCTCTTCTCCCAAGAGAATCATAGAGTGGAGTAGGCCCGGAATCGCCCTGACACCCCCACTGACATGAGCCCACCCCGCCTGATGTCAGCCAGTTTCAATCTTACCACTCTCTGCATTGGGAATCTCTAGGCCAGAATTCTGGCTGCAGCACTTGGCAGGTCCAAACTCCTCAAGCCCTCGGGCACAGGGCAGGGCATGGCATTTCCTTCGGCAGACTGCTATGGGGCTCAGGGCTGTCTTTCCTTTCTTTTTGTACGTGTGTGTACGTACGTATGTGTGCGTAGGTGGGAGTGCACGTGGGCTCATGTGGGTGGATGTCAGAGGCTAACACTGGGTGTCTTTCTCAACCTTACTCTTTGAGACAGGGTCTCTCAGTAAGTCTGGAGTTTTCCAGTTGGCTAGGCTTGCTGGTCAGGAAGTCCCAGGGATCCTCCTGTCTCTGCCTAGAGCTGTGCCTTTCCCGTGGTTTCTAAGGACCCAACTCAAGTCCTCATGCTTATATTCCAAGCCCCTTCTTCTCCTACTTTCTAGCTTCCTCTCCTTGTGCAGCTCCATCCCAGAGGCCTCTGTGAGAGAGGACCATGGCGGCCCACGCCCTGTCATACTGCTCAGCCTTCTCCCCCTTCCATGTCCCACACTGGCTCCCTAACTGGCTTGTACACCTGAATATTCTTTCCTACACTCCGTACCCCTTGCGGTCAGCTTTGGGGGTGGAGCAGCTGATGGCCATCAGGACCAAGTTCTGGCTTTGTCTCATTAGTCAACACACTTGAGAAGGCAGCGGGCTTGGAGTCAGGACAGTCAAGGACTATGAATCCATCCCTCCGAAGCCAGGAGATCACCCCCACCCCTTACCTTCAATTGCTTACATCAGACATCTTGTCACAGGGATGTAAAGCCTGACACTACAAAAGGGCTGGGGAGGTGGGCCGTAAGTGTTCTGTGAGAGGAGATGGGGCCAGATGGGCCAGCCCAGAGCCTATGAGCCTCTCTCTGAGATGGCCTGGGGCCATGGAGGCCAAAGGCACCTTTGGTGGTGGGATGTGGTGAATGTCTTGTGTGTGTGTGTGTGTGGGAAGGGGCGAAGAAGGTGGGGGGGTACGGCAGCAGTAGGTGGGCTGGATGGCTCAGCAGGACAAGCTGTGAGTCTGTGGTGCACTCAATGTGTGGTAGTTTGAAAGAAAATGGCCCCCATAGGGAGTGGCACTATTAGGAGGTGTGGCCTTGTTGGAGGGAGTGTGTCACGGTGGGAGTGGGCTTTGAGGTCTCCGTTGCCCAAGCCACACCCAATCAACCAGACTACTTCCTATTGCCTGTTGGTCAAGATGTAAGAACTCTCAGCTCCTTCTCCAGCACAATGTTGGCCTGCCTGCTGTCTTGCTTCTGGCGATAATGGACTAAATCTCTGAAATGTAAGCAAGCCACCACAATTAAATATTTCTTTATAAGAGTTGCCATGGTCATGGTGTCTCTTTATAGCAACAGAAACCCTAACTAAGACACAGTGTCTGTCTGACCAGTGGCCCTGATGGCCCTCCCATCCCTAGGATACAGCTGCGGTCTCTGGCCAGGCAGTATTTGGTGCACCTTGCTCCTCTGGTTCACAGGTGTCTACCTGGAGTCCACTCTCCCACCCGCCTGAGCTTCCTGCCTCTATGCTTTGTGTGTGTGTTTCCCATCTCTTAAAATACTCTTTCTTGCCAGGTGGTGGTGGCGGCGGCGGCGGCGGCGGCAGCGGCGACGACGACGGGGCGCACGCCTTTAATCCCAGCACTTGGGAGGCAGAGGCAGGCAGATCTCTGTGAGTTCAAGGCCAGCCTGGGCTACAGAGTGAGTTTCAGGAAAGGCTCCAAAGCTACAGAGAAACCTTGCCTCAAAAAAACAAAACAAAACAAAACAAAAACTCTTTCTTCTCCCCTTTCCACACCATACCTGGACCCTATACTCCTTCTAAGCAGGCTGGGCAATTATCAAAAATCTCTGGACCTGCTCACCCCCATCACTGATTACACAGAGGACGCCATATTGGAAGTCATTATCTAACCCTAGAACCAGTTGACTGGCAGACATGGGCATGCAGGGAGCCTACATGGGCAGAGAGGGCTTTGCCATGTTACAAGTCTTTTTCCCCAAGTACATTGTTGTCTGAACCAGAGTGTCACAGCAGCAGTCTTACCAATTGGCTACCAGCTCCCCACATCCTGGGCCTTGATTACATTCCCTCTTCTTGGCTACACAATTCTGTATTCGTGTTGAGGAGGGTTCTGACATTGGGGTGGGGAGCATATAAACATCAATGCGATTCTTATAACCATAAAGTTATGTCTATGTCTGGACATGGCCTTAGAGCATGGTGGCCAGGACAAATGTCCTCTGACTTTGCTTCTGATTTCTCTGGAAGTTTCAGTATAATTATCCCACATGTGGAAGAGGGATAAGTAAACAGACACTTGTAACTCAGTCTAATTCAGGGGGAGGGTGGCTTTTCTATGCAGGGTGGGGAGTATAAGGCAGCCAGTCACTTTGCAGGGAGGCTAGGGTAGAGACCCAGGCAGTTGGGGACTAGAATATCTGGGCCAGCAAGGAATGAGGGCTTCCAGCAGGGATCAGGGGTGCTTGGGGATAGCTTAACATTTAGTTTGCTGGATGCTTAGGCAAGAAACGTAAGGCTGGCATGGCAGGTAGGACTTCCTGGGACCCCTGTTTCCATTGGGGGAGCCAGGCTCTCTCACTGGGATCTAGCCCCTTGCATATTCTATGTGGAAGACCCACCAGTTGGTCTTAAGTGCTTCTGCTGGTGACCGATCCCTGGGCAGCCAGCAGACAGGCCAACAGTGGTGGTGGTGGTGACAAGATGGCCTGCAGAATCCTGTCCTTGTTGAAGCCGCACTTGGGAGGTGATGAAGGACCTCAGACTAAGCAGCCACGCCCACGGTCCACTCCACAAATGGAGAGCGCCAGCGGGCACAGGGTGTCCCTGCCAGACACCTATTTCTAGTTGTGTGTGGTCGGGATGAGGTGGGTAAGAGGGAGGGTTGCTGGGCAGGCGGATGCACGGGCTGGCTGATGGCCATCAGAAACAGCCAGGGCCCTGTCTTGTTGTGCCAGGGCAGAAGCAGCTGCATCATCTTCCCAGACACAGCCTGGCTCTGGTTATGTTTGGGTGACCCAAGATGCTACCCAAGACGTCCAGTCAATCCAAGATAAGCAAGAGTGTTGGCAGAGTTGTGGGTGAGAGACTGGGGCATGCTCATTTGTTGCCAATGTCCCTTTTAGGTGTACAACTCAGAGTTGGGTCTGGGCCTATGATTTGGAGGCAGGATATTTTTAAAGAGTTTTCATAAGACACTTATTTATTGTTTATTCCGCAGGGTTCCGCCTGAGCTCTTGGCACTGGGATTGCAAATGAACATGGGGAAGACAAGTGTCTTACTTGCCTGCTGCCCTCTGTCCATGGCCTATGTTTACTTTGCTGTTTATGGACTCTGTTATGGAGTCTCTGCTCTGGGACAGAGCAGGGCTTCTTCCCTAAGCCACCAAATAGAGACCTCGCTAAAGGTGGGGCTGGTGTGGGGTGGAGCAACAACAGACTTCAGCCCAGGGAAAAGGGCTGCTCTGACCATTCACTTGTCCTGCATGACCAAGTCCTGACTTGACTGCTGGCTGAAGGAGAGGGAAGGAGCAGAAGGCCTATACACCTCACATCTACTGTTTCTCCACACAGACCACAGTTGGCTTCCACAGACCATACCCACCCCAACAGGCCACACCCCCCAAACTACTTCCCCACATACCACACCCACACAAACCACTCCCCTGACCACACCCACAGACCACTCCCCCGACCACACCCACACAGACCACACCCACAGACCACTCCCCTGACCACACCCCAGACCACTCCCCTGACCACACCTACACAGACCACTCCCCCTGACCACACCTACACAGACCACTCCCCTGACCACACCCCACAGACCACTCCCTGAACACACCCACACAGACCACTCCCCGACCACACCCCAGACCACTCCCCCTGACCACACCCACACAGACCACTCCCCTGACCACACCCCACAGACCACTCCCCTGAACACACCCACAGACCACTCCCCTGACCACACCCCACAGACCACTCCCTGACCACACCCCAGACCACTCCCCTGACCACACCCACACAGACCACTCCCCTGACCACACCCCACAGACCACTCCCCAACCACACCCACAAGAGCACACCCTAACACAAATCATGACGTTCTTATACAGACCACTCCCTCATAGACATGCCTCCACAGACCACTCATGTACCTAGACCATACTTCTACACAGACCATGTTCACTACACAGACCACTCCTCCATAGAACATGCTTGCACACACGACAACATGCTACATTCCCAGGGTCCTCTCCTGGTTTCATCACCATGCCACCTTTCCAGACAAGACTGAGAGAACAGAACTGGCCTCTAACTCCCACTCTGGCTAGGAAGGGATTCAGGAGTAAGGGCCCAGGGCATCTGATTTCCCAGTGCGTGTTCTCCAGGCATCTAGAGCAGAGTGGAGGGAGCCAGGAGCAGAGATGCTGTGTGGGTGGATTCTGAGCCACTGTGGCTCCAGGCCAGTGAGATGCCTTCCCCGTGGACCTGTCCGGTTTGATGTGTGCTGGGGAGCTCTGCGCCAGTGACAGGTGTGCACACTCTCCCCTGTCAGGTGTTCACACTCAACGCTGTCAGGTCTGCACACTCACCGCTGTCGGGTCTGCACACACCGCTGTCAGGTGTGCACACTCACTGCTGTCATATCTGCACACTCACCGCTGTCGGGTGCACACTCACCGCTGTCGGGTCTGCACACTCACCGCTGTCGGGTGCACACTCACCGCTGTCAGGTCTACACACTCACCGCTGACAGGTCTGCACACTCACCGCTGTCATATCTGCACACTCACAGCCGTTAGGGCTGCACACTCACTGCTGTCATATCTGCACACTCACCACTGTTGGGTGCACACTCACCGCTGTCTGGTCTGCACACACCGCTGTCAGGTCTGCACACTCACCGCTGTCGGGTGTGCACACTCACCGCTGTCAGGTGTGCACACTCACCGCTGTCATATCTGCACACTCACAGCCATTGGGGCTGAACACTCACTGCTGTCATATCTGCACACTCACCACTGTCGGGTGCACACTCACAGCCATCGGGTCTGCACACTCACCACTGTCAGGTGTGCACACTCACAGCCGTCGGGTCTGCACACTCACAGCCATCAGGTCTGCACACACCGCTGTCAGATGCCCCCCTTGCCATGGCCCCCTCTTAGCCCTGTCTTACACAGGAACTGCAGAGGCCTGGGTGGCTGTCCAGGTCGAGTTGGAGCACAGCCCTCTAGGACCTCAGGGAAGCAGGATGACCCACTCCTAGACTCATCCTCAACAGGAAGCCACGGAAAGCGTGCAGTCGGAGAGGCTGTTCTGGGGCTGTCCCTCGGCCATGGCCTGAGGACCACCTGTGTGGGTGAGCCAAGTAGGCTTACCTAGGAGGCAGAGGGCAAGCCATTCCAGTGGCAGGGATGACAGAGACCAGCCTGGAGAGCAGGAGGGAAGCTGGTTAGGGGTCTGAAAGTCACTCCAGGTGCTGGAGGCCACAGTCCCGAGGAAGTCAGGGGTTGTCTCCCTCAGGTAAGGAGGACATAGAAAGGAGCTTGGCTACTGTCCCTGAGGTTAACTCACAGGATCTAGAGGGAGAAGCAGCCTGGTGAGGAGGTCCCAGACTGTTCCCGAGGCTCCAGGAACCTTGTGGGGTGAAGGGATGGCTTCCCAAATCTGGCTTCCCGTCTTAGCCTGAGCAGTGTGACCCCAGCATGATCTCTGAAGAAAAGGAATTCCGCTGATGTCCACACAAGCCCACAAAGTCCGAAAACCACTGGCTGAATCCCATTCACTTAATCTCACATACCATGTGGAAGCTGAGGCTTAGAGACAGTGTCCCAGCATCCTCCAGTGAGGCAGCAGCCCCCAGTGCCTGACTCTTACCCCACGGTCCTTTCTCCCTCAGTGCTGGCTTGGGCTCTTCTGAAAGAAGCTCACCCCACTTCTTGGCTGACCCTGGAGAAGGGGAGGGGAGCCCCCCAGCTTGGAACCATTTCACTTCCCCACACCTGCTTCCCATTTTTGCAGTGATGGGGCAATCCAGCATGTGTTTCTTTTTCTCGGGCCAAGGAATTTCTATCAAATTAACAGATGCAAACCTGTGGTGCTGGTGCATGCCTGTAATCCCAGCGCACTAGAGGTAGAATCAGAAGGATCAAGGGTTCAGGGCCAGTCCCCCCATACAGAGCAAGTTCAAGTCCAGGCTGGGCTACGTGAGAGCCTGTCTCAGCAAAAACTGAAGCCAAATGAACAGTTGTAAAAAGCTGAGAGAAGCAGACCGACAGACATGAGCTCCAACAGCCAACGCAGCCCTGTGTTTCCAATCACCTCAGCATGGGCCACGGTGAGCAGGGAAGCAGGCCCGGGGCACAGGGAGCAGGGCTAAAGTTCTTCCCTTTACCCCAGAAACTCTGCTGCTTCTGCAGAGGAGACAGGGCTGGCCCAGGATGTTTCGTTTTACATGAAGATGGTCAACATGTGTCTCCCAGCGAGAAACACTTTGGAGCTGCTGGAGGATGAAAACAACTAGAGGTGACTGGAACCTTCTGTGGGGTTCCGAGGAGCAGTGCTGGCTGCAGCTGTCTTAGGGGCTGGTAGTCCTTTTACCCACACCCAGCCCAGCACAGGGAGCAGCCGTGATGGCCACGCCCACCCCCAGCATCTAGGCATCCCAGCGACTTCCTCCCCACACACAACTGCAAAGGCCTTGCAAAGGTCTCCCCAGTGCCCTTCTCCTCCTCTGCCACTGGACAGCCTCCAAGGTCACTTGCACACTTGCCTTCACCCAGACACAACAGAGAATAGCTGTTCCCACCTCCACAGGGGTCAGAACAAGACAGAAATAAGAGGATGTGACCAGATTACACAGTACGAGAAGCACCGAGGTCATGTGACCCCACATCCCTTCGAGAGGATGGAGGACCGTCCAACAGCGAGTCTGAGAGCAGAGGTTTGTCTGACGGGAGCACCTCGTAGGATGTGGGGTTCGGGTCTCTGCTACAGGTCTCTCACACAGCCCACAGCCCAGGCTTGCCCACTGCCTCTTCACTGGCTCACAGCCAGACTCGTTTTCTTTAAAAAGTGCTCTGACTTTGCACCCTAGGCCAATGGTAAGTAGATGCCTGACATCTATGGAGCCTTTGGTAAGTGCGAGGCACCAAGCCGGGTGCTCCACAAAGCTCATCTCCTTTGGGCTTGGAAATAAACATGGTCACTGGCTCCACCTTGTAGAGAGAAGCCCAGAGAAGCTAAGTTACTTGCCTGAAGTCACACAGTGATCAAGTCAGGCAGGATGTCCAAAGCCAGGCAGGTTGAATGTCTGTGCTTCCTAAGGTCAGGGAACAGGTCATCCGTTTTGGAGCTCTCATCCAAGGGGGCTGCACAGGGCAGGAACACATGTGATCTTTATGAAATGAACCACCACCAACATCTCCGGCACTAAAAGCTGTCCTGAAGCTAGTGATTCACACGGCCCCCACGTCGGACTGCAGAAACATCTGACCTTGTGTGCCATTTCTACTGGGAAGACTGGTTAATTATCTCAAACAGAATTCAACCAAGCTGATGTGAGTCCTGCAGCCCATCCCATACAAACATCCATCTGTCCCTTCCCCATCCAAGGCATCCTCGCCTAAGTCACAAGGCAGAGCCACACAGACACTGACGGTCAAACCATTTGGTCCTTGCTTTCCCTGACTTCTTACGGTGAATCCATTGGGACTTCCTGTTGGCTGTTGCGAAACGTATTCTGGATTGAGCCACCAGCTCCACCACTGTCACCCCACACTGAGTCACCAGCATCCAGCCAAGCCATTACAGGGGCCTCCCTGATGAAGCACCCTGCCCCTTATCCCTGTAACAGTCTCCACTTGCAACCAGGAAGGATATTTATTAAAATGTCAATCAAAACATGTCAGTTGCTAGTCACAATGCTCCCCCAGCGTCCCAGTTACTTGGCATAAAACCCACCCCTTCTAGGGTCCCGAGTAATCTGTGACTGCTTCCTGCCTCCCTCTGGAACTCACCTCCCTCCCTCTCCCACACTAGGATTCTCTAAACACAGTGACCTGTCCCCAAACTCATCTGTGCCTCCCTTCCATTAGCACAGAGTTCCTCAGACCTCTACAAGACACTTCTTCCTCCTCCCTGGGGTCCCCTCCCACACCTGCTCCCCTTAAATCAGAGAAGACCACTGAAACCACCCTCCCCATGAGTTTGTGAGGGGGTTCCCACACTTGACCTTGTTCTGCAGAGACTCAGACACCCCGAAGGGGAGGCGCACCCTGGCCTGCAAGAAAGCCCAGACAGAAAGGCTGCCCATATACATTCTGGCTTCCATCCAGCAACCACCACTAGACACGAGCCAGGAAGCTTCCAGATGGTTCCAGCTCCTGGCCATCAGGTTTTCTCCAGTTTCATGTCTTCCACTTGAGGCTCCAGACACGTTGGAGCAGAGACTGGCCATCCCTGACTTGGTTCTTGACCCATGGAACCCGCAGGCAGAGAATGGCGGTATTTCATACCACTTGGTATGGTATGGTTTTCATGCAGCAATGTGATCAGAACCCAGTGGTCTGGCACAGCCATCCCTCCCTCTCCCGCCCAGCACTTTATAGCAGGCTGTTCGGCTGTTATTGTTTTTGGTGGATTTGACCTGACTGAAATGACTTTGCTGAGCTATATGTTCCCATGTGGCTGTCTGTGTTCCTACTGTGTGGATCCAGAAGGGTGAGCCTGTGGTGCTGATTGTCATTACTGCTTGTGTCTTCAGTGGGTACACAGTAGGAACACAGCACAACTTTGGTTCAGACACAAATGCTTGAGCACTGGGAAGCAAGTTAAATGGCACTTCCTCTCCTATGGATGCATGCTTCCATCCTCGCCAATCCAGGCCGATCCGGGGCCCTGGAGACTTTCCATTGAATTCTTCTCTGCCCCTGGCACCTGCGTGTCCTGCACAGCGATGTAGCAAAGGCTCTGTTTGGGTGGGAAATCCTCTGTTCACTCGTTCTACAACTCTTTATAGGCAGCTTGTCAACAGCAGAGACACACAAGAGGGCCCGAGGCCTGGACAATGGGCGGTGAGGGTGCAATGTGAGAATAAGGGTAAGCAGGGCCCTTGCTGCATTCCTTGAGAGCTGGGTGCCCTGGGGAAGCCGTGGAAAAACTTTGGAAAAACAGGGTTGAATATGGTCACATGGGGCAGGACAAAGTCCCAAGTGAGCTGCCTGGGTAAGCCAGCAAATTCCTCCTCAGTGCATTTTGCCTTTTGGCCACTACTGCCCACCTGATCTGGCACCACAGAACAGTGCTGGGACCACACAATGGGCTTGGTGGCTCCAAGACAGGGTGTGTGCCTGACAGGACATGGCATCAGGGACCTGTCCTTGAACCTGGTCTGTTCTCCTGGGTGCTGTGGGCAGAGGTGGTCAGCAGGCACAGGCTTAAGACTTGAAGAGACAAAAACCACCTGCTGGGTCTGGTCTAAGCTCTGCTTCTTACTGGCATTTGTGACCTTGAGTAGATCATTTCCCTGAGCCCAGGTTGTTTTATTTGTGAGAGTGGTTGCTAGGGGCTTCTACCTGACTGGGTTCTAGATTCTAGGAAAAGGCTGCTAATGGCACCTCCCTGTGGATGCTGTGGGGGACCTGTGAAAAAACATAAATGTAACCTGGGACATGTACAGAAATGCACCTCTCATCTGGCCCAGTCTCTGAGCACAAGGTGAGGCACACAGTAGGTGCTCAATACATGTTCTCTGTTACAGAGCCATCTGGTTAATCAATCAGCATGTCTGCTGGACGCGGCTACAAATGACTTTTCTTCAGCGGGGATCAAAGTGCTCGGGGCCGGTCCAAAATTCCAGCTGTGAGCAACTTGAGAAACACATTTTTCAGTAAGTCAAGGTAAAGACGGAGGTTGAAGACATCTGGCTAAGTGAACGGATGGCTTCAGAAAAAGAGAGCTTTGCTTTGTGGAGATGGGGGAAAATGACCCGCTGCTGGTTCTAATTTAAGATGAAAAAAAAATCTTATTCTATTAGCCTAAATACTGCTCAGCTAGCCGAGCGCACTGAGTTTGGAATAATATTTTTCAAACAGAACTGCTATTTCAAGTAATTACACAGCTAAAGGCAGCCATTTCGGGCTGAGTAAGATCTCATCCTGGTTTCAATTCCCTCCGGTGTCATTTTCTGTTATATTTGAGAAATTCCTCAATAAAGATGTCAAATAGAGAGAGGCCTTCACTCTCCAGAGCACAGACTTGGCTCCCGTCCAGGACCTGGTCACAGACAAGCCATCTCCACAAGAAAATAGGCCCTCCTGCTCAAAAGTAAAGAAACTGTGAACGCTGCAGATGGAGAAACCGACCTCAGCCCACTCGGGGGTACTTTTCAAATTCCCTCAGTTGCTCTCTCAGATGGCCAGGGCTTGCCCCTGCCACCATCCCCAGGAACTCAGAGAAGGTTACAACTGGAACAATGCTCTCTACCAAGACTTCTGCAGTCCAAACAACATCCAGGCCCGACAGACAGGCCGCGGCTCTGTGTCTGAGGAGAGGTGCAGGGCCACATGCAGCAATGTGGACAGAGAACCCTCGAGCAACTCAGCCGACCCTTCACACACACCCAACAAGCCTCGGGTGGGGGTGTGTGTAAAATTTCGCTGGAAGCTTCGGCATACACAGCAGGAAGTTCTAAGAGCAAGTACTGGAGCGGGATTGGACTGACTGACTAGAGGAGTCAGGGGAATTCACACTCTCTCCTGGCAGCAGCTCAGGACAGGCCCCCTCCAGGGCCGCCCTGAGGGGTGGGCAAAGGGTGCCCTGACTTGGACACCAGTCTTTTAGGCCTCTGCTCTGCCTCTCTCATAGTTGCCAGCCTCCCTCTGGAAGACTGAGTCCCTGAAGGGGGGCACGATCACCTGCAACATGTTCCCTCCCCAAACCCTGTTGCAGACCATTCCCTGGGCATCTGGGGCCCTAACATGTCCTGTGTAAATGGCCCCAACCTTTTGATCACTGGGACAAATGACATTTGTGTCTGAGTCACAGCCATCGGGCTGCTACTTTGGGGCACAAGTCAGAACCCCAACAGGTTAGTAGTCCTCATGTCCTGGGTGGTGTTGGATGGGGGAGGGGACAGATAAGTGGGAGAGGAGCAGGTTCCGCCCATGTTTGTATTGTCTGGCACAAAGTACAAGGAGTCCTAGAATTCAGGAGTCATATCGAGTCACCAGGTCACCAGGAGGGCGCGTGTGTCAAGGAAGGGAGAGCTTTGCCATTACTGAGGGATTATATTTGTATTAAATCATTACATCACAAGGCCTTCCTTGAGATCCTGCCTTGAGTCCTGTAAGTATCAGGGGGCAGGACAACAGTCACCAAGCAAGAGTGAGAGGGAAAATGTCATCCCCCCCCTTTTTTGAAATAGGGTCTCATGTAGCACAGGCTGGCCTTATGAACACCCAACCCTCTTGCCCTTGTCTCCCAAGTCCTAGGACCACAGGCGTGCACCAGGATTCCCAGCGGGAAATGCTAATGTTTCTATCCTGTCCCCTAACTCTGAAGTGCTGACAGTTCCTTCTGTGATGGCAGTGGGGAGAAATCAAATGCGCCCCTGGGGTCGGGGTGGGCGCTAGGCAACCAACTTGAAATCTCTGCCAGGATACAATGGTGGCAGCCAGGCCCAAGTCTCTCTGGATTTAGGCAGCCCACCACTCTCTGGGAGGCTAGTCTCCTAGACCATGGCATAGCTGTGGCAACCAAGGCAGGGAAGACCCAAGGAGCTGACCCCAGGCTCCAAGACTTAGGGAGAGTGGGGGCACCAGAGTCTTGGCTGGACTCTCCCGTGTCTCAGCCCTGCTCATTTCTCAATTATAATTTCCTCAGTCCTCACTGCAACCCAAGATCAATGTCCCCTCCCCCTGCTCCGTTCCGTGTGTGTGTGTGTGTGTGTGTGTGTGTGTGTGTGTACATGTGTGCCTGTGGGCATATATATGCATACATGTATATGGTGCATGTGCCAGAGAAGGCCAAAAGCCAACCTCTAGTGTAATTTCTTAGGCACTGGCCTGGAACTCACCAAGTAAGCTAGGCTGGGTGGCCAGTAAGCCCAGGGGATCTTCCTACCTCTGCCTCCCAGCGCTAAGATAAATGTGTACTCCTCTGCCTAGATTTAGAGTGTAGGTTCTGGGGATCAAACTAAGGTCCCTGTGCTCACAGAGCAAGCACTTTACCAACTGAGCCGTCTCCCCAACTCCCAGGCGTCTGTTCTTAATGTGTTTCATGGATGTAAGACTGAGGTTCTAAAAGTTCAGCCAACCAGCCTGGGGTCACACGGTCGGTCTGGGCTGGAGCCGGCTGCAACTGAGGCCTGACTTCTCTGAGTTGGAGTTCTCTCTTGAGAAGGAAAAAGACCAAAAGAAAAAAAGACCAAACAAAAGAAGTCTGTAGGAAAGGGCTGCCCTCAGCTGCCACGGGATCTGTGCTGGGGGCGGGGGGTGGAGGGGAGCTGAGAGGGGTCTTGCCTTGGTCCTTCACATCTATCAGTGTAAGAAGAATCCATAGTGCAAACAATGTTATTGAAGCAGAGACCCGTATAGACTTCACCATCAGGCTTGGAGGCTGGAGGGGTGGGGGTTGGGGGTGCCTACCCTAGCAGGGATAAGGTGGTCCTTCACAGAAAAGGGCACAGAGCCCAGCCAGGGAGTCCAGGGTGTCATACACAATCCAGGGAGCACAGACCATGGTCCCGTGAGGTATTGGGGGTATCAAAGCAGCTCATATGCTACATCTCCATTGGCAGCTGAGCATCTGACCCATGCTATGACATTTCCGGTGTCAGACACTCCGCTAACTACATCTATGATTTCCCCAAAGCCTCACCCTCACCCTCTAAGACAGGGATTACACATCCCATACTGTAGGTAGGAAACAGAGGCACAGAGAATTGAAGATATTAACCCAATACTAAACAGCTCGGAACTGGAGAGCCAAGACTTAAGTGTCAGACCAGCAGCATCCAGGCCTGCTCCCTTGGCCAGAAGTGACACTCTTTGCTTCTAACAGGCTATCCCTAGGGACAGTGGTGAGCTGAGCCTTCACTGACAACTCAATTACGGAGACATATTTGCTGCAGGCAGCCGGAGGAAGCAGCACAGGCACCTGGTGAGGGGGTCAGCTACAACACAACGCTCTACCTGGGTGTGGCACTGTAAAAGCTGGGTGGTCCCTAGTCAAAGCCCCTGCCGGGCTCTGCAGTCCCCCAGCCCAGCCTTGAGGAGCTGCCTGTGGCCCTTACACACACTGTGCCCAGACCTCCAAATGCCTTCCCCCTCCCATAGCCCGCTGAGAGCTTCCTCTCTGAAGCTCTGGCAATCCGGCTTTCACCCCCATGCTCACCCAGCCAGGGGTAGCTTTTCACAGGCCCTTCTGGTCTTTACTAACCCTTGTCCAGACCTCTGTTTTGGCACTTATTTGGGGTGTAATTACATGTTCACAGATCTGTTTCCCATAATGAGCTCATCTGAGCCCCAACACACATTAAACAAAACCAGACAGCAGCTCTGACTGACATGCCGCACGGAAGGGGAGGCCCAAGCGCTTGGGGTATTGAACCCCTCTACCCAGTGCTGACAAGCCAGCTGGCACCCCGAGGGTCTGCTCGGCTCTGGCAAAAATTCCTGTATGCAAGGCTAGAAAATCCCGGTGATCTTTTAACCCTTCAGATGCATCTGTGGCAGTGATTCTGAAGGAATGCTTAGGGAAACGGGGAAGAAAATGTTTTCTGCCCAGGCCCTCTCTGGATTCTGATGGCAAAGGCAGAAAGATGGCGGGCACTGGCTAGTTGACCATTTAGCCTGTACTCGGTACAGGCCCCTCGGCTTTATACTATCACTTCATCCTTACACTCAGCCTGGTGACATAAAGGCACACTGACCTGGAGTAAAGGCATCTCAGAGACCATGACAATACTAACAGCTCTGACAGCCTTCTTTCATTGACCAGGGACAGAGACCCCGACAGGCCCATGACCTGCTTGCAACCATGTTCCTGTCAATCACACACACACACCCTCCTGGATCCAGCGGCTCTGCTTCTGCAGCTGATGGAAGAAAAGGTCTGGGACCAGGCAAGTCTGTTCTGAGAGCACTGTGTGGTCCACTAGTGGTGTCCCTTGGCTTACAGGCTGGGAACCTCCATGTCCCCTCAGAAGATTCTGAAGCCTTAGTTCCAGAGCTGTGAATGTGGCCTCTGGAGGAATATGGTCTTTGTAGTTATATCAGTTAATTTTCTGGTTTCTGAGATCTCCAGCAACTTAAGGGAGAGAGCTAAAAAGAACCCAATCCGTCATGGTGGGAGGTTGTGACAGCAGGGGTTTTGAGGAAACAGCTGGACACAATGCATCTACGGCCAGGAAGCAAAGACAAAAGCCCCCGACCAGCTCGCTTTCTCCTTTTTTATGAAGTCTGGGACCCCACATTTAGTGGTGGCCCCTACATTTAGTGTGGGTTGTCCCACCTTAGTGAACCTAATCTAGAATATCCCTTGCAGACATACTCAGAGGTGTTTCCATGGTGAATCGGAATCCAGCCAAGATGACGATTATAACCATCACAGCACATGATCAGGATGAGATGAGGTAGCCATGGTGGGCCCTCATCCAATATGACTGATGTCCTTATGAGGAAGGGAATCCGGACCCTGAGAATGTCTATGGAGCTAAGATGATGTGAAGACATGGGGAAGCACTGCTTACGAGCTTAAGGATTCTTGAGTGACCATAGGCCAGAAGAAAGGCCTTGGAAATAAGTTTACCCCCAGCCCTCAGATAGAAACAGCCCTGCCTCAATTTTGGATTTCTTTTTTTTTTTTAAACAGTGTTTATTTATTTGTTACGTATATGGTGTTCTACCAGGAAGAGGGCACCAGATCTCATTATAGATGGTTGTGAGCCACCATGTGGTTGCTGGGAATTGAACTCAGGACCTCTGGAAGAGCAGTCAGTGCACTTAACCTCTAAGCCATCTCCCAGCCCCCTTCCAGTTTGCTCTGTCTACTTGGTGTTTGCAGTTGAAGATGTGATCTCTCAGCTTCCTGCTCCTGCTTCCATGCTCCAATGCCTGCTGCCAGCTGCCATACCTCCCCTCTATGATGCACTTTTATTCATCTGGAACCATAAGCCAAGCAAACTTTTCCATAAGCTGCCTTGGGCCTGGTGTCTTACCACAGCAACAGAAAGGTACCTAATACACCCACTGAGCCACCTCACTGGCCCAGATGTCCTTAAAAGAAGAAGCAATTAGGACCCAGAGAGATCCCACCAGACATATGCATGCACAAAGTGCATGCACTGACATACGCAAGAAGACAGCCATTTGTGCCTGATCTTGGTCCCCCAGCCTCTAGAACATCAAGGAAGAAGATTTCTGCCATCGAACCACATGGTGTGTGGTATTTTTGTTATGGCAACTTGGCAAACTACTTCAAGGAGCCAGAGGAAGGTGCATCTTTGCACAGCCCCCAACTCCGCGTGCTAGAAGAGAGAAACAGGAAGGCCGTGATCAGAGGTAAGGCTCAGCCTCTCCACTCACCCAGGCAGTTGTGTCCATCATGAGCCAGCATGAATCCATCAAAGCAGGTGCACCTGTAGTTCCCGGGGATGTTGATGCAGTCATGGACGCAGCCCCCATTGTAGTAGTCATTCTCACACTCGTCGATGTCTGCAAAGGCAGAGACACGAGAAGTATCAGAACAAGAGCCTGGGTTCCCTCTCCCGCTGTTGCGAGATGCTACGATATGACTTATTTGGGGGATGTGACAGCTTTTTCAACTTCAGACAACCTGGAATGGCCTGGGAAGAGAGTCTCGATGAGGGATTGTCTGCATTGGTCTCACTTGTGGGCATGTCTGTGGGGCATTGTCTTAAGGAAGTTTGATATGGGAAGACCCAGCCCAGTGTGGGCAGCATCATTCCCTAGGCAGGAGGTTCTGAGCTGGATGGACAGAGAAATCAAGCAGAGCACAAGCAAGCAAGCGAGCAAGCATTGTGCACTCATTTCTCTCTGCTCTTGTCTGTGGGTGTCGTGTGATTAGATGCTTGAAGTTCCTGCCCTGACTTCCCCATGATGATGGACCACATCCTGGAGTTGTAAGCAGGAATAACACCCCTTTCCCCTCAAGCTGCTTTCTGTCAGGGTAATTTTTCTTCTCTTTAATTCACAACACCAGAAAGGAAACTGGAACAGGGGATAACTCAACAGAAACTCAATAAAGTTTACTGGGAGGGACGGAAGAGTTATTTGAAAAGATCTTGGCTCAGCAACAAGGCTGACCACCAGTTTTTAGAAAAGAGTCATATTGTGATGTGTGTGTGGGGGGAGCAGGGGCTTCCGATTGTTGCCACAGTGAAGCAGGTAAGTGTCAAGCCTGGCTCTGGATCCTTCTAAAGCCTGCCAACACTGCCAACATATGGGATGCTTCTACATCCATGAAAACTGGCTCCTTTGAAGCAAGAAGACCAAGTAAAATAAACTCTGCACATCACCAAAAAGTGTCATCTCTGGAATGAAAGAATGTCCACTGACCCCCCACCCCACCCCCCTCCCCAGTAGCTGCCATTCCCTGTGGCCCGAGGCCTGGCCTTCAGCTGCTCGGGCTTCCTTGTTATAACAAAGACTTCTGTCTCGTAAACAATGGTCAATAGCTTTAGTAAAGGTCACTCTTTCTGCTGTTTTAAGTCTTTGCTCAACATTTCCCAGCAGGGGTCAAAGGGCTATCAGCTCTGGGGTTCCAGAAAGAAGAAGAAGAACGTGTCTAGTTAACATTCAATGAGCTGCTTCTACGCCCAAGGGGTTGGCCAGACTGTATGCCATTATCTCTAAAGTCCTCACAGGGACTGTGGTAGGTAGTTTTATGTCAACTGGACACAAGCTGAAATTATCTGAGAGGAGGGAACCTCAATTGAGAAAATGCCTCCATAGTATCGAGCTGTAGGGCATTTTCTCAATTAGTGATTGACCCAATCACTAATTATCCCATTGTGGGTGATGCAATTTCTGGGCTGGTGGTCCTGGGCTCTGTAAGAAAGTGGGTTGAGCAACCCATTAAGTTTGCTCCATAACCCTTGTGGAGCAAGCCATTAAACAGCTCCCCTCCATGGCCTCTGCAGCAGCTCCTATCTCCAAGTTCCCAGCCTGTTTGAATTCCCGTCCTGATTTCCTTCAGCGATGGACTACATTGTGGAAGTGTTCCCTCCCCAACTTGCTTTGGGTAGTGGTGTTTCCTCATAGCAAAAGTAACTCTGACTGAGACAGGGACTCAGTCCTAGTCTGCCTGCACGGTGCATTGAAGGAACCTTGAATCCGGAGGGAGGCTAAAACCTTGCCAAAGGCCACACACCTACAAGGGATGCAAGTGGGATTCTAAGTAGTGAAACCTGACTCTGGATCCCCAGGGAACCTAAGCCTAGCCTTGACCTCTCAGGGATGGCTTCCAGACACAGAATGACCCTACCAGCTGTGGTCTGGGGCCCTGATGCTTCTGCTAGGAAGTGGTCACCCCACTTCCAAATACTTCCCGGGCTCAATGCCTCCCACTTACAGAGCTCAGCCTTCATGGACACTCTAGGACTACCTTTATAGAGAGGGAGCATGTCAGAGCTGAACTGAGAGTGATTCTCGGGACACAGAAGAAGCGTTTCTTCCCTTGTCTGTCAGGAGTTCTAGTAGAAGGTAGGAAGACTGACCCCAAGCCTGGAGTGTGGCAGGGAAACCCAGGAGACCCATGCTCTCACCAGCTGGGGCACAGGGGAACTATGGCATAGCCATTTGATGTTTAGTGTAGGGATACTAGTCTAGAAATCCAGGAGCTCTCTCCCTCACTCCTGATTCGTCTAGGGAGTGATTAAGCATAGCACAGATTCCCCAAAGAGCAAAGGCAATAACCCGTGAAAAGAGCGTATTACACAAGCCCATCCTGGTACCCAGCCAGCCAGCCAGAAGGACAAGATAGGGGTCCCCAAAGGTCTCAGAGTCATGACGCTCTGCCTCACCTTTGCCAGCTGGGGAGCAGAAATGAGTCTCCAACATCTCTAAATCATCTTTAAATATACTGAGTAGTCTAAATAACATTAAAAGCAAGATGTCAGATTTTAGATTTATGGAAAGGGAGCAGGTGTTAAGGCTCTGCTTTCAGATTCTGCTTGAAGCTCTGACCCTGCACACATCATGCTAAACATATCTCCTAGGTCTTGGACCTACACTCCTAAGACAATGCAACCCAGCTTTAATTCACCAAGCTGCACAGTTCTGGAGTTCCCCACCACAGGCCATATTGTTTTCCTTCTATATCTCAGATGCTAATAGTGGCCTTTCCTTTTTACTGTGTGTGTGTGTGTGTTGCATGAACGTGTCTATGCAGGTGTATATATGTGTGTGAGTGAGCTCATGAGAAAAGAGGTCAATATTCACTGTCTTTTTCTATTGTTCTTCATTTTATTTTTTGAGACAGAGTCTCTTAGTGAACCCAGAGCTCACTGATTTGGGCAGCTAGGCTGGCTCCCTAGCCAGCTCCACACACCCCACCACCATGTTCCCTCAACATTACCCTTAAGTGCCGGAGTCACAGGCACAGGTCCACCTGGCTTTTTTTTTTGGTTTGTCTTTTGGTTTGGTTTGTTTTGTTTTTCGAGACAGGGTTTCTCTGTAGCTTTGGAGGCTGTCCTGGAACTCACTTTGTAGACCAGGCTGGCCTAGAACTCATAGAGACCCACCTGCCTCTGCCTCCCAAGTGCTGGGATTACAGGCGTGCATCACCACCGCCCGGCCTGGCTTTTTTTTTTTTTTTTTTTTTAAAAAAAACCTGCATTGTAGAATGTTTAACTATGTAAAAGTGTGTTACATTTGTTTCTGCTGCATTTGTTTAATTATGAAAAGATGTGTTGCATGTGTTTCACCTTGCCTGCCTAATTTATTAGACACCTGATTGGTCTAATAAAGAGCTGAACAGCCAATAGCTAGGCAGGAGAGGAAAGGCAGGACTGGCAGGCAGAGAATAAGTAGGAGGAGAACTCTAGGCTCAGGAAGAACAAAAGAGGAGGAGGAGGGAATGAAGGGGGTAAGAAGCCAAGCAGCCAGCACCAGCCACACACAGAAGCAGTGAGAATAAGATGCGCAGAAAGGAATGAAGGTAAAAAGCCCCAAGGCAAAAGGCAGATCAAGAGAAATAGGTTAAGTTAAGAGAGCTAGCCAGAAACAAGCCTAAGCTAGGCCGAGCATTTAAAACTAATAAGTCTCCATGTCATGATTTGGGAGCTGGTTGGTGGCCCAAAAGAAAAGAAAGCCTGGTACACCTAAGTGTGCTTTTTCTACATCTTTACCATGGTAACAGGCTTCCTTCCACTACCTGCCGGCATAAGCATCACCTCTCACCAAATGACCCAGCAGCCCCCAAGCACTCCCTTCCCGCTTTGCTTCCCTCCATCAAGCTGGAGACTGACCTGATCCTGGCAGCCTGCGTCACTTGCAACTGCTGTTGGGGGGGACTGGGGGGGCGAGGGGGGTAGACTTCTGTGTCGTGTTTGTGTAAAATAATCTGTCATGATGTACCTCAAAGGGCAGTAAGTGTTTGTGTAAAATAATCTCTCTCGTGATGCACCTCGAAGGGCAGTAAGTCAGCCCTCCTCCTGAAGCACAGGCCCTTCCAGTCCTCACTGCAGCCCCCTGGAAAGCTGCTTTTTACAGCTGATCCAACTAAAGCGCAGAGGTTAGGGAGCGGCTCAACGTTACATAGTAGGTGACAGGACAAGGGTCGGAACTCAGTCTACAAAGCCCGCACCCTTTCTCCTAAGTCACGCTCTCTAGCACAGGCCAACCATGGGGAAAATGGTCCAGACAAGCATTTCATCCTTAGCATATTTCTACTGTGTCCTGGGGAAGTGTTACCTAGGCATCCAAGTGCTGTTCACTCCTCTGCCCTTCCACCTGTCCATCCTACATCCACACACGTGTGCATGCCTTTCCACCTGATCAACCATTAGCCAGTCAGCCATATATCCATTCAGCCAAAACCCACCTCCTTCCTGCTATCAATCTGTCTATGCACTCTATGGCATAACGACTCAAATTCCCACCCATTTATCCATTTATGCTAAAACATACTTAATACACAACTTGGTTGATCATCTCTTCATTCACCAGTCACCTATGTACCTATCCATTTATCCAGACAAGTATTCACCCCTATTCAAATATTTATCCTTTCATCCACCTGTCCATCAACATATTCAGCCATACACAGTCCTCCCTTTAATTAAAAGACCATGCATCCACAGATCTGTTTCCTCATATGTCCATCTACCCATGGATTCATCAATGTAAACACTCACCCTCCAAATGCACATGCACACCCCACCTACCCATTCCTCTTTATGTCCAATGTATGAACATTTACCCATCTATCTAGCCAAGATTCTCTTCACTCATTCACTCATTTCCTTCAAGCAGCTTAAAAACCAACGCAATATGATTTTCAGAAATACAGGTTTAAGACAGACAGAAACAAATGAGATGGGTTGGCGACACTGTTCAGTGATACAGTTGGCAATCTCAGCACAATTGCAAAAGGGGGGCTATAAACACAACTGAGCTGCCTAGATGCCATCAGAGAGAGAAACACAATCTATTACAGGGCCAACATGTCTATAACTTACAGTTAAACCAGCTGTTCAGTGGTGGTGAGATCTGAGCATCCACAGGTCTCCAAACAAGGGGCACCCCTTCTCCTGATTGGGGATAATTCACTCAATGGGTTTGGCCTAATTTCAATCTCTGCCTGTTGCTGTGTCTCGTTTTGATTAAGAGGAACATTTTTACTACCGGGATGAGAAATAGTTTAAGCACCACACTGTAAGATGTAATAAAGTGATAGTTGAGCAGTCACTGAAATGATGTCTAGAAACTTCCTCCCATTGACTCTCCATAGAGATGGTCATAACAGATACCAGTGTGCTGAAGAGTGAAGGAGCTTTGCTGCCCTCCTCCCTGGGCCCCTCCCACTCTTGAGCATCTTTGATAATGATCCTCTCCTCTCCCAGGCCTGGCATGCTCCTGCATGCTCCTGCACTGGTCTGCACGGTCTCCAGTACCCGGGAGGAAGGACATTGGCTCACAGTGCAAACCTCTGACTTCTTAATGATACCTTAAGATTTTATTTTTTATGATCATTTCATGAAGTCAGGTAAAGTAGCATGGAATCTCACCATTCCAGAGTCTGAAGCAGGAGGATTATGACTTTGAAACCACTCTGGTCTACACAGCAAGACTTTGCTTCAAAACAAAACCATATCAGCCTCCTCCTTGTGAGAGAAGCACTAGGCAACCAAGAAAGATCCCTGCATAAGCACGTGGACTCAGTACAAACCACACCCAGGAGCCACCAGCCCCAGCTTTAAGAGCTTACGGAGAGCTGAGCAGTGGTGGCACGCGCCTTTGTTCCCAGCACTTGGGAGGCAGAGCCAGGTGGATCTCTGTGAGTTCGAGGCCAGCCTGGTCTACAAAGATAGTTCTAGGCCAGCAAGGCCAAAATAGTAAGATCTGTGTCTTAGGGTTTCTATCCCTGTGACAAAATACCATAACCAAAAAGCAGCTTGGGGAGGAAAGGTCTCACTTTTATTTGGCTTACACTTCCATATTGCTATTTATATTGAAGGAAGGAAGGAAGGAAGGAAGGAAGGAAGGAAGGAAGGAAGGAAGGAAGGAAGGAAGGAACTCCAACAGGGCAAGACCCTGGAGGCAGAAGCTGATGCGGAAGATATGGAGGGGTGCTGCTTACTGGCTTGCTCCCCCTGGCTTGCTCAACTTGCACAGGATCACCAGCCCAGAGTGGTACCACCCACCATGGGCTGGGCCCTCCCCCATTGATCACTGATTGAGAAGATGCCTTACAGCTGAATTCTGTGGAGACATTTCCTCGGGTGAGGCTCCTTCCTCTCTGATGACTCTAGCTTGTGTCAAGTTGACACACAAAACCAGCCAGTACAGCTCGATCCAAAACAAAACAAAAACAAAAACAAAAAACAACTGCTGGAGCCAGAGCAAGGACAGGCAGGGGACAGGCAGGTGGGTCTGCAGAGGCCCAGGAAAGGGGGATGCAGGGCCAGAGGGACTCAGGATGCTTTTCCTCTTTTTTTTCTTCCTTCCTCTCCCTCCTTCCATTCCTCTCTCTCTCTCTCTCTTGAGACAGGTTCTCACTATGTTGTCCTGGCTGTCCTAGAACTTGCTCTATAGATCAGGCTGGCCTTGAACTCACAGAGATCCTCCTGCCTCTGCCTCCCAAGTGCTGGGATTAAAGGTGTGCACCACCACTGCCTGGCTAGGATGGTTTTTCTCAAAGTATTGCTGTGGGTTGAAGATTCGTCTGGGTCTTACCTCTCAATGCCTGAGGCTGTGACCTGCTTTAAAAACAGTTTTTTTTTTTTGGTTTTTGTGTGTGTGTGTGTGTGTGTGTTTTTCTTACATATGTTTTTCAAGCTTAGAAGTGATCACACTGGGTTTGGGTGGATCCTAACCCCATGGCTGGTGTCTTTCTAGGGTGTGTATGCATGTGCCCCTGTAGGTACATGTAAATGGCACACCTGTAGGTACATATATTTGTACATCAGCTCACTGTCCATCTCTGCTCTTCCTTCAGCTTAGATTTTTTTAATAAAAAAATTAATGACTAAAATTTTATTATGTTTATCTCTTTATTTTTGTGTGTGATAAAAATTTTAAATTACATTTGTGTGTGTGTGTGTGTGTGTGTGTGTGTGTGTGTGTGTGTGTACGTCAGAGGACAACCTGAAGGAGTTTGTGTTTTCCTTCTATCATGTCAGTCTCGGGAATTAAACTCAGGTCCTCAGGCTTGGCAGCAGTCACACCCACTCTTTGAACCATCTCACCCCTTCTCATGAAAACTTAATTCCTAGCAGAAGATTGCTTTCAACATCCAACAGAGCGACAACACAGGAACTGTGCATTATGGGAGTTTTCGAAGGTTACGTGGTCCTGCTTTCCCTACATTAAAATGTCAGCGCAAACATCATCCCACAGCCATGCTCTTGTGTAGGCAGCAATGGGGTGGACCCCAAAGGGGATGGATTTTTTTCTCCATTTAATTCAAAATTGATTCTCACTGCCTTATAAAATATATATTTATTCTGTGGTATCCAGGTTCTTGAAGGTTCTTTACCAATGAATCTGAGTGCCTTCTCATTTTAATACTGTTTTAGGATAGTCCCCCCCCCCCCCCCGTTTTAAATCAAGGCTGATGAAAGACCTTAAAAAGGAGGTCTTTGAAAACAACCACACTTTCACTCCCAGAGGCCATTAATGATAAGTTCTCACATGCCCCTGATTGGCATTTTTCTAGACATTCCTCCCGGAAGGGAAGCTCCAATGTTCTAACAAAGCAACTGTCCCCGACTGGGCACTAGCCTGTCTCTCCTTTGTCTGTGGCTTTAGGGAAACCAAGCACTCTTAAGATAGACGTCCATTCTAGGAGAGATGTATGGCTTAGGAAGTTGAGTCCTTATTGATGAATAAATCTTAATCCAGTTTGTTGGCTAATTACGCTCTCGGGAAGGTAGTTTCTGCCTCGCAGGAAGGATTAAGTCCCCCTGTCTCCGGCGGTGTGGGGTTAAGCTCCAGGTCTGTAATGACTGAGTAATGAGACCAGCTCTCTGAGGACCCCTGGCATCCATCGATCAGGTTTCTCTTCTGCAGAGACAATGCCAGAAGTGGGCCCAGCAGTTAATTACAGGAGAGGTCAAAGGTCACGCAAAACCAACACCCATCTATATACTTTCTCATTCCTAACTGTGTACAATGTCCACGGCTCAGCCAGAGGGAGTGAAGGTCTCCCTACCCCACTCTGAGACCTGAGATAACCATGGGGTTATGGCTACTTTGTGACCTCTTCCAGTGCCTGGCTTCTGGCCATCATTAAGTATGCTTCTGCAGCTCTCTGTGCCTGGAGCACCTTCCACAGCCCAGGCTCCTAATCACCCTGGCTTGGGATTTGGTGTCTTGCTGCCTCTGAAGCTTAGCCTGCCCCTCTGAAGCTTACCCCCTCCTCCTACACTGGGGCCCCCCCAGCTCCCCCACCTATAGACACCAACATTACTGTGAGAATGGAAGCTGCCAGTCCATGGGGACTTGTAACTTGTTCATTCGGAGCACCAGAAGCTGGCAGAGTGTATGACATGAACATTGGCTGAATGCTGAGCGAATGAACAAGCAACCTGGCTGTCGATTCCACTGACTGGCCCTTTCGATGCATGGAACAGAGCAGGGCAGTACGTGGGCCCTGCACATAGCACAGCTCCAAGAGATGGGTGCCAACATCTTAACTTTAGGTCAAAGAAAATGAAGACTACCAAAGTCAACAGAACCAGGAACTGAGCCAGGCTGCCTGACTTCCAAAAAAAAAAACCACTGTTCGTCACAAAAAAGTCACATACTATGTGATCCTATTCGCAAAGCATCTCCTGAACAGGCCAGCCTAGAGACAGCATGTATACCAGTGGTGACCAGTGATTACAGGGGCTGCAAATCCGGGGGTGGGGGTAGTGGCTAAGAAATAGGGAGTTTCTAGACCGATTGTGATGATGAACACCTGTGGATTCACTGAAAGGCATTGGCTTGTAGACTTGACGTGGTTCAACTGCGTGGTATGCAAACTATCTCAACCAAGCGGTTTTGGAAACAAAGAGAAAGGGCTGGCGAGATAGATAGCTCACGATTTCCCAGAACCCACAGAAAACTGAGAGGAGAGAGCAGACTCCATTGTGTCTCCGTCCTCCACAGCACACGGTGGCATGAGTCCCCCCCACACATCATAGAACCAGGCAATAATACTCATTTTTTAATTGAAGAGAAGCCAGTGTTATCTCTGCCCTTATCCACCGTGTGAGCTGGCCTTTTGGCTTCTGCCTGGATGCAGGAGGACCACGGGGATGGTCGCTTTCTGTGTACTGTGGATTTTTAGACAGGTTTCTACTATGTAGCCCAGGCTGGCCTCCAACTTTCCTCTTCCTCCACCTCCCAGGCACTGGCATTTCAGGTGTGCACCACTACGTCTGGCTCAGGGGTGCTCACTTTGAACCAGCCCCCATGCCACCTGCTCAGCCTGGGTTCGTTCGTGGTGGGGTGTATTCTTCCAAGATCAGAGGGGTGTCTCTACCAAGCCACTGGGAAAAGGATGAGCGAATCACAGCAATTCTCCCTCGACAATACCCTAAACCCTTCCTTGGGGCTTTTCTCTAAGTTCTGGCCTCAAGACCTCATGAAACACTAGCTGCTGGAAACTGAGCCCTGGAAGTGTCTGGGGTTGGTAGTGAAGAAGGCCTGGGGCTCAGCCAGCCCTGTGCTCTCTCTTGCTTCTTACAAACTGGATCCCAGTAGTTATCAACCGTTCTCTCTTTTCTTTGCCAAGACAGGGGGTGGGAGGTGGGGGGCAGGGATGCAGGGATGCAGACTCTGAAATGTAGGACTCTTCAGGGCTCCAAAGCCAGCCCCCATAGCATCAGAAGGCACACAGGTGCTAGCACTGAAGTCCCAGCTCAGAGTCAGAGAGCTAGTCCGCATTCTACGGTTTGCACAGAGGTGCAACTGAGGGTCCCGAGAGAGTCGTGGACATCGAGCTCATCAGCAAGCCTGAGCTGATGGCAGCTTAGGCCCAGGACTCCCAGCTCAGTCTTCTGCAGACAGGCAGCTGACTGGGGCTGAGTTGAGCAGACCTATGTGGATGGGCTTTCTTTCTTCCAGATCCCTGGAAGGCGTTAATAACTCCCTGCCCGCCCCAAATAAGAGCAGTAACAGAGGAGACCCTTCCTGGCAACTGGGGAAATCTTCACTGTGGCCCAGGTAGGAAAGATCATTTTCACCTTTCTATTCACAGGGCAAGTCCTGCAAAGCCAAAACCCCAACACAAGCAGGCTAGCTTTGGAGGTGCCCTTAATCTGGGCATCCAAGGGCAGTCTCATGTCTCAGTGGACCAGAGCTTCATGGCCATGGTATCCACTGGGGATTTGGACACTTGCCTGCTTTTCCTTCTGTGACTATGCTTAGCCTCAGCCTGGACCCAGGGAGCTGCCAGCCTGGCTTCAGGGAGGAAGTAACAGGACCCAAGTGAGGTCCAGGTCTGCCAGTGGGACCAGCAGTGAGAAGGCCCAACAGCAATTCGTGACCTCTCGGGTGGGGAGTTCCCTGAATGAGGAGCTTCTCATAGTGAGGTCCAAGGGGCCCGGGAGCCACTGGCTTTCTCTGAATTTGGCAGTCAGTATGCTAGGGCCTGAGAGACCCGCAAGGCTGGAAACCCTGCTCTCCATGGGTCCATTCACAGCTCTACACCACTTCCCAAGGAAGGGAGACCTGGGAAGAAGGCCTGGGTCCTCTGAGAGAAGGGTGCATCTTGGAGGTGCTGGAAGGATGGGGAAAGAGCCACCCTGGCAGGTGTTGGGAGCTCAGGTCTGAAGCCCCAGGCAACCACAGCTGCTACAACCCTATTCCTGCCAGGGCTGCAGCCTGGCTCCATCTGGAGGACCCAGCCAGGACAACCTCTGGGACCCCCTGACCTTGCCCGTATACACAAGCCCCCGGCACTCTTTGTCTCAAGGCCTTTGGGGAAGGCCGATATCCATTTCAGTAGCGCTCAAAGGCCAACAAGCCCACAGTTTATTTTCTTAGAAATAATGGTTTTTTCTGGTTAGCATTCCTCCAATGGAAACACAAATACAGCCACTGTAATAAGAAGCAGCCGAGGGGACGGGAGGTGAGAGGGCCTGGAGGCAGAGCAGAGAAGGATGGGCTGCCTGGGGGGGCGGGGGGGGGCGACGACAGGAGGCCCCGGGGGGGGGAAGCCAGGTGGAAAAAGTTTTAAAGGGAAGAGCCCAAACACAAGGCCTCTGAGGCTGCCTTCAACACACCTTAGAGCGGTGGGTTCTCAACCTTCCTAGTGCGGTCAATAACTTTAATATAACGGTTTAATACAACTTTAATACAGTTCCTCATGTTGTGGTGAGCCCCCATGCACAAAATTATTTCGCTGCTACTTCATAACTGTAATCGTGCTACTGTTATGAATCATAATGTAAATATCTGATATGTGGGCTAGTTGATAGGTGACCCCCCCCAAGGGGTCGAGACCCACAGGTTGAGAACTGCTGCCCTGGAGGGAGACAGGCTCCCCACTACAACTTCCACTTAAGTGCGTGCTCCTAGGCAGGTGTCTCGGCTCCCGTTGTCAAGGGAGGCAGCTGGAGGAAAACCCATCACTTGCGGAGTTTCAGGCATTGGTGGAGTCCTCTGAGCTTTCTTCCATACACTGGCCCCAGAGCGGGAGGCAACCTGAGAGACCTATTTCTGGTCCACCCTCCTGGCATGGCTTGGACAACACCTCCTCCAAGAACACTCTCCACTGCCAGCACCTTTCACACCCACGCCCCGTCCCCTTTCTTCCTCTACTGGCAGCGGTAGAGATCCACCTTCTCTTCTCCGCCTCCACAGAGTCCTGCCTCTATTTAGCTGCTGCTTTCTAACTCATTTTGTCTTTTTCCAGCTTCCTGTTTGTCAGTGAGGTCATGACCAGGAAACATACCTGGGCCCAGCACGAAGCCTGACAGTGAGAAGACCCTCAGCTAACACTCTAGGCACCCCGGGGCCAGATCCTACATTTTAGGTGAACTTGTCTCCAATACGAAACCAAGTGCACAAGGTTTTCATTGTCCCTGCTCAGTTGGTCATGGGCACCAACAATTCTCCAAGTGACTTAAACTGCCATTGACTGGGACCAGTCACAAGCAAGCCTGCCTGTGCTGCCTAAGGTTTTTGTTTGTTTGTTTTTTAAGATTTAATTTATGTGCTTGAGTGTTTTGCTTGCATGTATGTATGTGTACCGCATGTGTGACTGTTGCCTACAGAGGCCAGAAGAGGGCGTTGGATCCCCTGGAGATGGAGTTACAGAAGATTGTGAGTCACCCATGTGGATGCTGGGAATTGAACCTGGGTCCTCTACCAGAGCAACAAGCGCTCTTAACCGCTGAGCTATCTCTCCAGCCCCTGCCCTACTCCTGCTGGTTAGTTTTAACTGTTGTCTTGTCCCAACCTAGAATCACCTGGAAGAGAGTCTCAATGAGGGATCGTCTAAATCAAGGTGACCTCTGGCATGTCTGGAGATTTGTTCTAAATGTGAACGGATGTGGGAAGAAGGCCCAGTGCATTGTGGGTAGCACCATTCCCTGGTTTGGGGCCCTGAATTGAAATGAGAGGGTTGGCTCATCCCCCAAGGAGGCAGGCAGCAGGGGTGCGTCTGTCTCTCTGTTCTTGAGTGTGGACGTGGCTTGACTAGCTGAGTTCCTGCCTTGACTTCCCCACAGTGGTGGACTGTGCCCTGGAACTGTCAGCTAAAACCCGCCTTTTCCTCCCTGTGCTGCTTTGCATCAGGGTATTTTGTCAGAGAAACAGGAAAGAAATGAGAACACCACTTAATTGCTACCTGGGAATAAGTAACTGGGAGCTGGAAGTCTCATCCAGAATCCTCCTGTCCCCGCTGGCCGGCTGGATCCCCTAGCTTTCATCTTGGGCAGCATACACATTAACGTGCATAATTGCAGGTTTTCAGACTTAAGGGGGGAAGAATTCTCCCTTGCTTGGATGGACACCCCTCCAACCCCCCCCCACCCCACACATAAGTCTTTCCTGGCCTCTCCTGCCCCAAGCAAAAAAATCTACCTAGAGTTTCAATAAAGTATGCTATAATCATGATGGAAATGACTTAATAAGACCTTGGCCATTATTTGCTACAAAGGCCAATTGGTTTTAGAGTTTTTTTCCTTAATGATAAACTAAATGAATCATTGGGTGTGTTATTAAGAGTTTGGTTAAAATCCTTTAATGACATGCTCTGTAATCTACCTAATGTTAGTGATTGACAAGTACACCCCAGGGACATAAAATCCAGGAAGTGATTATTTACATTCATTACATACATGCTAATTTTGCGATCTATGATGGTTGTCATTTTTTTTCTTTACACACACACACACACACACACACACACCAAAAGGAAAATAGTAATATATTTAATATACTGTGGCCAAAACAAAAATCTCATTTCCCCCAAGAGCTTTAATTACAGCATTTTGAAAAGGGCCTGAGTTGAAACTTGCAAGAGGAATAAACCGCTTGAATGAATGGTCTAAAAATTAAGCACACATAGAAGGGGGATGTGTGCTGTGGGTCCAGACTAAACAGCCCTTAGCGGGGGGGTGGTGGGGGTGGGGGTGGGGTGGGGGGGGTGGGGGGGTGGGGGAGGTCTCGGTTATTTAAACAAGCCACTTGAGGGTGGTTTGCTCCTCATTTCAGGCCTGGTCCTGATTATAAACGAGAGCTTTTAATTAAGATTAGTAAGACCCAATTCAAGCTATAATTTGGTCCTTTTCCTTCGCAAATGTCTATGAAAACAAGGCGATTAAGGGTAAATGAGTTGAAGCGTTTAAAGGGGATGAGTTGCCCCCTCCTGGCCCCAGTGTGCTGTTCTGGCAGAACAGGGGGGCTCGCTGGTGCAGGGCTGGCCCCCACGGCCTCCAAAAGGTCTGTGTCTGAAGGGCCCCATGAGATGCAGATGGACCCGCTTAGATAAGGGGAGGGACTGGGACATAGTGTGCAAAGGTCCCAGGGTAGAAAGGAGCTGGAGATTGAGGAAGGAAAAAAAAAAAGGCAGCTGGGGGGAGCTAAGGAGGGAAGGATTAAAAAAACAAAACCAAACCAGAAGCTCAAAGTGTTTGGGCAGAGACCAGGGGTGAGCCCAAGGGGAGGGCTTCCTATCTATCCCATGGATGATGTGATTCTAGTGGGTCACAGCCAGAGGCCTGTCTCTAGGGAACCGCTGCAGAGAAAAGGGTCCCATAACTCCTCCATCAATGCACAGCCAGGGGACCCTCTCCCCACAACCTTCAGTGTTGAGACCCCGTGGCTGATGGCTGGACTCAGCCGCCGCTGCTTCTCAGCTGGATCAACCTGTCTGAAGACTGACCTCTCTGGACCCACTTTCCCCAGACGAAACTCTGTCACTGGTCCACACCAGTCAGAGGCCTCAGTCTCCTCATCTGCAAGTCTTCAGAGCCTGTGAAGCTCGGGGAGGCCTTCCCTGACCTTCCCTGGGCTAACTGCCTTCCGACAACAGCTTTGGGCCAGCATCAGGGGACTGGTGTAGGACATCACAACCTAGAAGCACAGGCTCTGAGGAGGGATGGCAGCAGGTAGGAACTCACCTGTTTGGGAACCAGGAGAAGTTTCTGGAAGGAGGTGGCCCTGGGGGCACCCCTCCTCCACAGCTAGGTTCCTGGGATGGAAATCTAACAGGTGACAGAAGCAGGCCTTGAGACAGGTCCTGGAGGAGCCCAGGAACATACACTGCAGTATGGCAGGGCTTAAAATGGAGGCATGCGTGGGTCTAGAGAAGGCCACCAGGAGCAGTCACCTGTCAAGCTCAGGGGCCACCTGGGGGTCCTACGATGCCTTTTCCAATTTTCTATACCCACAAGCTCACTTCCACCAGATCACAAGTCACAGAGAAAACCCTTCTGCCTCATCAGAACCTTATCAGTACCAGGCAGCAGCCCCATTTGTCCTCAGCAAGTCCCTTACCTCAGAGTCACCCTGTCAGCCCACAGCAAGCCCTCTGCCAGTATAAATACATCAGCAGGATGCGAAGATAATTGAACAAAAATGGACACTGCCATCCTCATCCATCACCACGGTCACCATCAGTACTATAATCACTATCGCCATCATCAACATCACCCTCATCCCATCCCCATGACCGCCATCATCAAAATCACAATCACAAACGTCATTAACATCAACACCACCATCACCAACGTCACCTCCATTACTGTCACCAATACCTTCATCTAAATCAGCATCGCCATACCCGCCATTATCAATATCACCTGCATCATCAATGTCACTACGAACAACAGCATCACCCTCTGCCGAGGGTGTAGCTCACAGCACAGCGTTTGTCATGTGGCTTGCACAAAACCCTGGGTTTGGTTCTCAGCATTGCAAAAATAAAAAATAAAAAATAAAAAATAAAAAACACCACCTCATCATCACCAGCTAGCCCTGCCACCATTACCACCATAAAAGCCACCAATGCTTGTGTATTACCCTCTACATGCCAGTCTACACGTTCATGCTTTAAATACTTTAACGCACTTAACCCTTGCCTTACAAAGCACCTGCTAGAATGATGTTCACTGTACACACAGGTTCAGTCACTTGCCCAGACACACAGGAGGGATATGAATCCCAGCGATCTGACTCAACAGCTTTTTTTTTTTTTTTTTTTTTTTTTTGAGACAGGGTTTCTCTGTGTAGTTTTGGTGCCTGTCCTGGATCTTGCTCTGTAGACCAGGCTGGCCTCGAACTCACAGAGCTCTGCCTGGCTCTGCCTCTCCAGTGCTGGGATTAAAGGCGTGCACCACCACCGCCCGGCCTTAACATCTATTCTTTAATGACTGCTCAGCTGAATAGGGACCATTCCGAACATGATAGACAACAGTGACCACAGCAATGGGCCTACCACACCATCCCAATCCTGGCAAGGCCCTTCTCTCTCAGATGGCCCCTGGACCATCTAAACCAGGAAATAAACATCTGGGTGGTCTCTGAGCTCCCTCAGGCTACCCTGAATATGACCTGTTAGTCCCTCCAGATGTGTGTACAGTCTTCTGGGGGTAGCCATCTTAGAAGATCCGATGGCCCCTGTGTTAATGTTCCAGCAGGCTGTGCTGACACCATCCAATGCCTGTGTGTGAGTCTCTAGGAATGAGACACCCAAGGCAAGCAGGATGACCCCACCCAGGCCCTCAGAACCCAGGTTAGCCAGCATGCACTCTGACTTAACATTGCCACTGATAAACAACTTCAGCCCCTAGGGCACCACCAACTGAAAGGCGGGGACACAGTACCATGAGTGTCACCTCCAAGGTATGTGGCACTGAGACACTCTGAAAGGTCTTCACCATGCACAACCCCCCCCCCCCCCCCCCGGAGCTTGCCGCTACTCTGAAGCACAGCGTGGTGATTAACACACTCATCTGCAAGTTGAACACTGGGAACTAGGTCCCAAGGCAGGTACGCTTCACACACTGCACTGTGTCCGCCCAGTCTTCAGGGTGAGTGGGGAACAGTTTGGGTCCAAAGAGCCAGAGAAGACACTTATGGTTGCTGAGGGCAAACATCACTCTGCTCCTGTCAGAGGCGGGCTGTTATGCAAGCAAGGCTCCTTGCAGAGGCCAGGCTCTTCCTTGCTTTCTTCTGCCATGGCACAGGGTCAAATGGCACCACCACAGCAAGGATCCTCCTAGCAACTCCCACGCTCCCCACTTCCCACTCACTGGGGTCTCGCAGATTGCTCATCTGAACTCCAGTCTTGGTTGGACATGGACTAGCATTGGGCTCTGCCCCAGGAGTCGGGAGCAGAATGATAGACTTTGCAAGTGAGGTGCTCCTGAGTTCCTGGGGGCCCAGCAGGAGGTATACGGCTTGAAAGTGATGTCCCCAACACCCAGCCAACAGCAAACAAGGTTGGGGAGCAAGACATGAAATTAGAACCCAGAGTCAGGAAAGTAACAGTGAAGGGGCTTCTGGGAGCATATTGGGTGCTTAATGCAGATGGGTGCATGTGTATTCCCACAGGGCACTCAAACTTCCTTCTAGAGCAGATGAGGGCAAAAGGTCCACACAGCCGGGTGGCCGAGCTGGTTGGGAACGTGAGTCTGGCTCTTGGGCTGGGACATAGCTCAGTTGCAGAGTGATTACCTAGCTATAGGGAACCCCGAGTTTGAGCCCTAAACACTCTACCAACCAGGAGTGGTGATTCACACCTGTAATCATCCGTCATCCCAGAGACAGAAGTAGGAGGGTCAGGAGTTCAGGGTCTCAGCCTGGGACTCCATCAGGATGGGGAGTTTCAGCTGAGCTCTGAAGGGCTTCAGAGGAACCAGGCAGAAGATGGTGAGACCCTGAGAGCAGAGGAAAGCAGGAGCTGAGCTGTGAGAAGGACAGGCCAGCTCAGTGGCTTCAGCTAGCAGAAGGGTTGTGCCCATCATGGCCCTCCTTTGCTAGAACATTGGGTCTCAAGGACAAGGAGTGGGTCAGAAATTACACGCATGCCCTCACTGTACCACCTGGGCCACTGAGTTACACACCCTCCAGTTCCTGGCAGCAGCCGGGCCAGACCATCCCATCAAACTTTTTGCACGTGACCTGCTGTCTCCCTACCTGCTGCCTGGCCACTTCCCAGAGGTCTGTGGGTCACACTAGCTTCCCCCTGCAGCTCCTGGGGGCCCAAGCAAGCCAACAAGGTGCTGACACTAAACAGGACCTAAGGAGATGCCACCTGTTCAGTCCTCAGGATGTAGGAGCTGAGTAAAAGCAATGGGTCAGTGATGTCACTATTCCTGGGGGTGCTGGGCAACTGGAAGGCCCGACTCTGCAGAGACTGGTCGGAAAGGGGAGAATCTCATTCTGTTGTCTCTCAATGATTTCCCAATGCAACCCCACACTGAAAAGTGAGCTGGTGTTAGGGCCAAGACAAAGGACCAGAAACTGGGTTTTAGTCCTGTCTTGGTGGCTGTAAAACTTTGGAAACCCTGCTGCCAATACCTGCCTCAGCTGATCTTCCTCTGTCCATTGAGGGCGGATGGGAAGGTCTGGATCTTGGGGCGGGGGCATGGTTCAGGGATAATAACTTTTAGAACTCAATACCCAAGCTCTGCCCAACTCGGATGGAGTTAAAATGACCATGAGATCTTTATGGGACCATATCCCACCTGGCTCTGACTCCTGGCTCCCAGGATCAGAGAGGCTTCATTTTGCTCTGTGAGGGAGATGTAATGATCTAGCCTAGGCTAGTCTCAAACCTACTGTGTAGCCCAAGATGGCCTCAGCCTATAGATCCACTTGCCTTGAACTCTTTCTATTTTATCTATCTATCTATCTATCTATCTATCTATCTATCTATCTATCTATCTATCTATCTATCTATCTATCTATCTATCCATCCATCCATTTATCTCTCTATCTCTCTATCTATCCATCCATCCATCCATCTGACATCTCTATCTGTCTATCTATCTATCTATCTGTCTGTCTGTCTGTCTGTCTGTCTATCTATCTATCTATCAATCATCTATCTATCTATCATCTATCATCTATCTATCTAGAGACAAGGTTACTCTATATAGTCCTGGAACTCACTTTCGTAGACCCAGCTGGCCTCAAACTCAGAGATCCACCTGTCTCTGCCTCTGGAGTGCTGGGATTTCAGGCATGCACCACCCTGCCTGCTCTGGGGAATGGGTTCCTACTTCTGAACCATCAACCCAGAACCCCAGATGCAGTGAGGAGAGGCTAGACAGACGGATGGATGGCTTGAAGCACAGGCTCTGGCTAAGATCTGGGGCTAGAAAGAGGAGAGCCAAACTGAACCACTCTTACAGCCCAGCCCACTCAGAGGCAGGGCCCTCTGTGGAAGTTACAGGCTACACAGGGTGGCTGGGGTCTGAAGTTAAGGATACAGAAGGGGAGTCACCCTGGGCCTTTACTGGCTCCCATATGTATTTAGGGCCAGACACACAAATAGTCATTCGACCTTGATTTCTTCAAGAAATAAAAGCTCTAAAACTTAGGTGAAAGCCAGATACCCTACATTTTCATCTTTCACCCTCCAGGTGACCGGCTATATCTCCTGGAAGCCCACAGGCCTCTGAGAAGCATAAGACTGACAGAACCCAAGCTGTCTATGTCCACAGTGCTGGAATGCAGGGACATCACCTTTGTATACTACAGGGCGGGCCTCGGCCACTTCCCTCTGTCCCTGGCGTGGTGGGGAGGACTGAAGAAACTCACCTTCACACTGCCTCCCTTCCCCCTTGTAGCCAGGCTTGCAGAGACATTTGTAAGACTTGGGTGTGTTCTGGCAGATGGCATCTATGTGACAGTCATCTGTGCCCTCTGAGCACTCATCCACGTCCACGGCTCCTGTGGGGGAGGGGAAACTGCAGGTGAAGCGTGCTAGGAAGACATCTGAGACCGCGCTGGAAGTTCATGCCCCTCATCTTCCCACTGACCACCGGGGTAACGGACATTAACAGTCACGTAGCAATTTGGTGTGACAAGGAGCAACTGGTAGCATCCTTGAGGCAGTTTCTCTGTGCCAGGCACATCTCACCACACATCTGGTCTTGATTTTCTTAACAGTCCCATTAGGCATGGCCATTACCCTCACTCAAGATATGGAGAAACTGAAGGCCAGGGACACCAGAAAGAAAAACCTCTGTGTGGATCTTAGTCTCCTCACAGCTAACATTTCAACCCTCCACACTCCTCATTCCAAAAGAGTCCTCTGAAGAACTTAAATCCAGTCCCTCTGGGTTGCAGATGAGGAAGCTAAGGCGGAATGGTGGGCAAATATTGAGCAGAGGCCATCCATGGGGGGCGCTGGTGACCTGGATGTGAGATCCCATTGAGCCCCAAGGCAGTGGAACTGTGGGGAGGATTATCTCCCAAGGACCCAAACCAGAGCAGAGTCCATAGATCTGCCTTTCGCCCTGCTAACCGAGGCCCCTGCCTCAGAAAGCCAGTTCTCAGAGCCCAGCTTCTAGACCATCCAGCACCATCCAGGCTCAGAGGGCTCCAGTGCACCCCACCTCCTGTCTCCAGTACATAAATACAGAAAGCTGCGGTCATGGTTATACGATGAACAAGGCCTTTTGTACACACGCCTGATCTCTCTCTCTCTCCCTGTTTCCTCTCTTGCTCGCTCACTTGCTCTGAGTTAACTCCAGGAACAGCCGGAACTTTAGGTTTAGACGGGGAATCTGAGGCTAGTGATGCATGCTCCAGGACTAGACCCCATCACACACAAGCTTGTCTGGGCATCAGTCTCCTTCCAGCTGGCTGTGACCACCACACAGATGGACAGGCAGAAGGACTCAGGTGAGCAGACAAGGGACTTTCAGCAGCTGCCCTGAGGACAGTCCCCCTGGGAGGCTCCAAATGTCCCCATCTCTTCATCCATCTGGCCTCACCCTAGACTTTATGGTGCCCAAGAATGTCCACTTTGAACTCACCCTCTGGCTGGACATTGGGCTCTAGCTCTATGCCCCACCCACACCCAGACTTCTCTTCCTCACTCTAGACTCCAAGGTCCCAGCTCACCAGAGGGGAGAGAGACATTGAAAAGAAACACAGCAGACTCTTCCCTGAACACACACATGCAAAATACAAATACACATGCCCAAAGGCAGTAGGTAAGAGCCCGAGAGGCAGGCAGCATAGTAAACCAGAGAATGCTTCCTAGAGCCAGTGGCCAGTGCTTCAAGGGCAGGACTCTAGAGAGAGCCAGACCACATAAGGTGCCTTTAAGAGACATCATCCTACTTCCCATGGGTCAGGGATGAGAGTGAGGGACAGAAAGTTCCCTGGGAATTTGAAATCCCTTCTATCTCCCACCTAGGTAGGTGAGATGGAAACACAGAAGTTTGGAAAGGGTGAGTAGGGCTGTGTGTCTTTCAAATTATAAACTTGGCCTGGGAGCAGGGGAGCCTGGCTGAGCCAGGCTGCAGATCTCTGCACAGCGCTCAAATCTCTGCACAGCGCTCAAATCTCTGCACAGCGCTCAAATCTCTGCACAGCGCTCAAATAACTCAGGCCGCTCACTTCAACCCTGGTTTTCTTACTGTGAGCTCAGCTCCTGGAGTTCTAGTTATCAGGCTTCCACAGAGGGAAAAGGTCGGGAGGAGGGACAGAGAGGAAGGGAGAGGCACACAGGACAGTCCTACAAAGAACCCCAAAGCCTGGGGGGCGAAATGCCCACAGACATGTCTAGTACACCCAACAGTTTCTGGAATGGGACATGGAAGAAAACTCAGCGCTTATGGTGAAGTCGCGTGGACTAGCATAAACTCCCTGGCATTGGATCTGCTGTGGGACTCTCAGGAACAAACAGACCTCGGGAGACCCAGCTGGAGGGAGAGCACGGCAGGACCCTCCCCCCACCCTTTCCAAGGAGAACAAGGAGGAGTACACTGGAGATGTGAAGAGAGCCTGGGTGTGCAGCTCTGCCCCGGAGCCCCTACCGGGAAACTCAGATCAGGGAGGGACACCCCCACCTAGCAGCTTCTTTTGCCCTGACCTGCTGACTTCCCCCGATGCCTACTGGCCTCTCTGATGTCTTCGACACGCAGTCCTGGTTTCTTCTGTGATTCGTGTTCCCCATCCACCTCCTTCCCTATGTCTGTCCGTCTCTTCTCCCCCTCCGCTCTGACAGTCCATCTGTCCATCTCTTCCCAGACATCTCCATCCTTCCTCTCTCCCTCGGTCCCCTCCCTCGGCGCCGCCCCTCCTAGTCCTCCCGTTTCTGGTGTCCATCTGTCTCCTCCTCTCCGTCCTTTGATCTGCCTTCCTCCTTCCCGCTGTCCACTGCCTCCTCGCTCCCCTCCCTTACCTCCTCTCCCCTCTTCCCTCCCGCGGCTGTCTTTCTCAGGGCTTCTTCCTGGGCCCTTTTGTCTGTTCCCTCTGCTCCTCGGCTCCTGTCCGTCTGTCCCTCCATCTCTCTGCCTCCCCTGCAGTCTTAGAGCGTCCTTTCTGGCCACCTCTGGGTATCTCCTATGTGGCAACTGCCGAGCCCTCGGCCCTGGGGGAGCGCTGCTCTCGGCTCGGGGGGTCCCCGCCGGTCTCCGTACGCATGCCGGGCCCCGCAGGCGGCCGTTGCTCTTCCTTTCTTCCTTCAGCCTCCCGCTTCCCCTCCCGGGGCCTCAGCCCACCCCGCCCCCGCCGGCCCCGGGCGCTCCCAGAAGTTACTTTGCAAGGAGGCAGGACCCGGCGCGGGGCAGCCTCCGACGGCGCGGGGTGGCAGCCCCTAGGTCCCCGCGCGCCCCAGTCACCCGGGTCCTCGCGCTTACCTGGGAGCCCGCTGCCCCCCACCATCCGCCCGCGCGCTCCCAGAGCGAGCAGCACGCACAAGTGCCAGCGCACGGCCGCCGCGCCCATGCTCGCAGCGGGCCGCGCCGGGTGCGGGCGTGCGGGGCACGGGACGCACCGAGCGGCCGCTCAGCGAGCGCTCCTGTCTGCAGCAAGCTCCGCTGCCGCTCGGGCTCCGGAGCCACCCAGCCGGCGCGCAGGACGAGCTGACAGCCGCGCGCTCATTGGCCCGTGGACGCGGGAGGCGGAGCTCCGCGGGAGGCCGTCCAGTGGGCGTTGGGTGGCGTGGCTTGCGGGAGTCTGGGCCCGCCCTCTCTCCCGGGGCGGGCGGCAGGTGGGGGGTGGGAGTCCTGGCGAGCTGGAATCGAGGTGCAGGATGTCACTCGGGCCGGGACTGGTCCCCAAACCGCTCTTTGCGGGCCCCGCTCTATGTCCCGGGTCTCCAAGGAACGGGGTGGCTGTTCGAACGGGGTGGCTGTTCCTCGGGCGCAGCACCCCTCAGCCAGGCACACAACACAATCAGGGAAATAGAGGTGGAGAGAGGCCCAGAGGCACCCAGGGCTAGTGGCGATGCTCGGTGCACGCCGAGGATCCACAGGCATTTATTGAGCCCCTCATGGGTGCCAAGTGCTGCCTGGGCAGCCACACACTAGCAGGCATGGAAAACTCTCGAAGATAGTTTCAGATTTATGTACAAAAATCAAAGGGACTTTTCAGTACTGTCCCGAGGACAATGGTTTTAGAAGTGCTTGTCTTGGACAGCCAGGCATTGCCCCTAGAACCGTGTTCCCATGGAGTGGACGCGCGATCCGGCTGGGTTGAGCAGCCTCTCTGTCCCGAGATGCTTGCTGCTCCGCCAAGCCCAGGTTCTCGGGTGACAGGCCTGGCGGGTAGCGGGGGCGAGGGTGGGGGGTCCGTAGCGTCGCAATCACCCTGGCCCAGAGTCGTGTCCCGCCCCCCCCCCCCCCCCCCGCTCGGAGTCTACACCTGACCCCTCGGCCTTGAGGCCTGGCGAGCACTCAATGGCCGCTCTCTGCTTGGGAGGCAGGACACCGAAGAAGTTCAGCAAACCCCAAGGCCCATCTCCTTGACAACGACCAATAAGAGCTCCTGTTTTCTCCTGCTCTCCAGACTCAAAGACCAGACTTTTCTTTTTGTCCACTCTGCCTGCACTGTGTTGCACCCAGCGGTTCCCCTTCACGCGGGCTCCCTGCCCCCAACACACAGACTGCAGCCACCTCCAAGGCCCCAGAAGGCTAAATCCATGTCTCTCATCTCCTGCTGCCAGCCAGATTTCCCGTGGGCTTGTGGCACGGGGCTGGAGGCTGAGGCAAGGGATCCATGCCCACATTGTGCAGAAAGGATCAGGGAGGAAGTGGGGCCTTGGCTTCTTTTGTGTCCGTCTCCTACCCTACCCCTGCATGCATTTTCTTTCCCTGGTTGTTCCTGGTCATGTAGCTTAGTTTTGGGGACCTTGTTACCATGCTTATTCTCTCAGCTGTACGGCTTTGAGATTCTCTCTCCCTCCCCGTTCCCCGTTCATGAGACATCAGGGCAACCAATCTATTTCTGAGAAATGTTTTCAAGGGGGCTCTGACTTCTTAGCACCGTGTTTTCCCATGTGTCTTCCTCAGGGGCTCCCATCCTCACTCAGGTGTCCCCAGACACAATAGCAGCCATAAGATCTTTCTGGTTCTATCTTTCAATATTAAGGAGAGATGGAGACTAGGGATGGTTTGGGACTTTCTACAGTTTGTAGGGACTCTTTCAATAATATGAAATTTTTATCTGCAGTGTGCCGCCTCAGGAACCTTGAAGGTCCCTCAAGTGTGGAAAGAAAAGTGACTCCCTCTAGGAGACCATGCTTGTGAGGCAGAGGCAAGGGACAGTGGAGGAGGGGAGAGGAAGAAGTCGTGTGTCTAATTTCCTGACCAAGGAGATGGCATATGGGGCAAAGAAAGATGCTTGCTTCCCAGAGCAGAAGCAAGACATGATGGAGGCTGGTGTGACTATACTAGGGTGGTTTGGGTAGATGGGGTCGGCATCCTAACACCAGGACTCCGGCAAAGGATGTCTTGGCACCTCTCCATATTGAGCTGAGAATGCAGAGGCCACTGGTTTGGGGAGCAGACTGGGCTTCTTCATGCCCAAACCACCTGTGTGTGCTCTGAATGTCAACCAGTACACCTGTGCCCTCCGCTGAGGTCCTATCTAGACCAACCACAAGTAAGGTAAGCCTGGCAGACAGCTTGCACCCTGAGCCCAATGTCACTCTGCCAGGGCAGCCATCAACCCCTCCTACGCACTTTCCAGTCCCTGCCCCATAAGCTCTGTCCTAGACCTCCTTCAGGCTCAGAAAATGAACGCTCCCCACTCTCCTCTCTGTTTCCACCCAAAATGGGATCCTGAAGCCCTTGTCTGTGAATACAGTTCCCAAAGGGGGTTGAAGCAATTATCGTCAAGTGAATCCAAGAATGAATGAATGAATGAATGAATGAATGAATGAATGAATGGTGAGTGAGTGAGCGAGTGAACGAACAAATGGTCACAGAAACAAGACAGAGCAGCGCTGAACTTCCATTGCTCTGTTTAGGTGACTTGGCTGTGCCAGGTCCGTAAGAACGAATCCAGCTGTTGTCTCTCCCCCGAACAACCCCGCTTTCTGTGCCCTTTGGGGAAGCCAGGCTGGTCAGCAGAACCCCAAGTCTTGAGTGCCCCAGCAGAGGACCTGAGACTTGGGGCCCTTTGGCTCCCCCTGGTGACGGTTCAACTAATAGGTGTTTGCCGAAAAGGAGGAGAGAGGAATTACCCAGTTCCCCTCTGCCTTCTAGGTCTGTCCCCTGTGATCCCACCTCACCCCTCCATGACAGGAAATGTCATAATGTCAGCACTGACCAGTCCTATATGGTGTCCCCATCGCTGACACCCCTTCAGCTTGGGTTCCTCAGCCCGAATGGCCTCTTAGAGTTGGTGGGAGGATGACTTGAGACCTTTTTGAACCTTAGCCTCCTTTCAGCAACAACAGAGTGGTGCTGGCATCTTCTGGGGAGGAGTAAATGAGACACTGAACCTGGAGTCCTCAGAATCGCGGCATATAGAGGTCTTTGTGCTCTGGTTAGGGTCACCATAATTACTCCCGCTGATTCGAACAGTAGCAATAGCCACTGTTATAAACGTCTTCCTTTGGGACATTTTTAAATCAGGAAGGGTTCTCTGAGTTAGTTCTGCTTTGGGATACAATGTTCTCTGCAACTGTAAAATGTCATCATACAGATGTCATATCTCTGTGTGGATGAGTTTCGAGGGCTTTGCCCTTTTTTCTTAAAAAAAAAAAAAAAAAGAAAAGAAAAGAAAGAAAAAAAAGAAAATGGCCAATTCCTCCCGTGGCTGTATGTCTTGTTTGTTTGTATGCTTTGTTCTTCTATGCTGGCCTTTCTGCAGTTCCCTGTGCGATCCTGGGCTGGGCTGGGTTGGGTTGTCAGATGGGGTCTCAGTCTCCAAGAGCCTGTGGGCTAGACTCTGAAATGGCCTGGAGTTGTGGCCCAGTGCCTTCTTCCCCTATCATATCTGTTGGGCATCCCTGGGTGTTGGCGTGGTACTAGGACACCCTGGTGAATCCTGTCATTTACTCCTGTGACACAGAAATTGCTGCCCTCCTCATGGACACCTGAGAAAATGGATCTGAGGTTGCCTGTCCAGGATCACAGAGCTAGCAAATGTTAGAGGTGGGGTTTGAACCTGTGTCTGTACAGCCTCCTCATAAAACACAGAGATCAAAGGGCAGAGGGGCACAATGGCAGCCGTGGACACTATTCACTGTAAGGCTTTGGAGTTTTCTGGTTTTGTTCCAATATTGAGAACAGTGATGTCCATATGGTGCCTAAATCATAGCAGTGTACAACCTACCCGCCTGACTTTGGTTTTACCTGGTTTTGCTATCAGCCGCTTTCTTTCCCCAAACTGTTGGAATATTTGGAACCATCCCTGCAACTCCCAGGAGGCAGAGGAGACTGGATGATACTGGAAGGGCTTCTCAGAGATGCCTAAGTGCAGCAGGGGACCATCATGTCACTTTATGGGGTGGGGGCCAGGGGCACAATGCCTGTGTGGGGGCACTCATGAACCTTACTTGTGGCTACAGGTTCATGGATGGACAGACGTGAGGACAGGAAAGCTGCAAACACAATCTGGAGACATCCCAGCTTGGGCTCATCTGACAGCTGGGGAAACTGAGACCCCGTCTCACTCCATTCACTGCTCCTTGGGCATGCCCACCCATTGCCCATCTCAGAATAGCAGACTCCACTCAGGGGCCACCAGAACTTCCTCAAAGCCTTGCCACCACACACTCACACTCACGCATTCCAGGCAAGGCTGCACCCATGGCCTCCCTCCTCCCTCTTCTCATCATTGGTTTTCTGGAGGTGACACCAGTTTTCAAGGCCAGGCATAAGCATTCCTGACCCCCTGAGATGGCCCCGGGCCCTCCTGTTCTCAACTCATGTTTCTCCATGCCATGCTGCCCCTTCTCTGAACCACAGCTCAATCCCTACCCTTCCCTCACGATGCTGTTCCCTGTCCCCAGCCCTGTCCTCTGAGCCCAGGCCCCGCACTGGGTCCTCACTGCTCCCTGCGTGGCCTGTGCTGGGTGCTATGCACTTGGAGAGCCACAGCCTGAGGTTAGTAGTTCCATCTTCCCTTACAGGTTGTCAGACATGTTGTCAACCTAAGATCCCTTTCAGGCCTTCACCCCAAGCCTCCCAGGTCAACAAGTGACTGGCTGGGCCACTGGGCAAGACATCTGACTAACTTACACCGTCAGACTCTTTGTAAGTGGACTTATGGGCATGGCTTCTTTCCCGAGTAGACAGGAGCTGCTCATCTCAGAGAGGAGGGATCCCCAGGCAGTGAGAAGTGGAGGGTGATATGGGAGGGAAGGGGGAGTGAGGGAGAGAGGGAAGAAGGAGAGGGAGATCCAGGAGAGAGGGGAAGGGGAGATATTAGAGTCTTGGTCATGTCATTTCTTCTGCTCTTAAAGAAGCTACATTTTGTTTCTGTCACTTGTAGCCAGGACCAACCTGCTCAGCCACTGCTCAGAGTGAGAGACCTGTCCATAAAGTGCCACCATCAACCAGCAAAACATGTAAACCCACAAACACCCCACCAGGCAGGTAACGTCCTCTCCATCTGTAGATGGAGCTGAGGCCCTCAGAGACCCAGTCATCCATCCTACATCTCCTGAAGGTGCCCTGTTCTCTTTGCTGCTAGCCAGGAATAACTGTCATGGACAGCTGGAGTCTTTTTAAAAATGTTCTTACTTTTTCTTGTTCATATTTTATTTACCCAGACCCCAAATTCCATGATTTCTCCAAGTATCTTAGAGAAGTTAAAAGTGACGATGAGGTTTTGCTGAGACTTGGAGGTGTGTGTGTGTGTGTGTGTGTGTGTGTGTGTGTTGTAAGAGTTGGCTCTCTCCTTCCACACTCTGGTCCCAGGGATCAGCCTCAGATATGACATCCACCACAACCTGACTAGGAGAGCTTGCCAACAGGGACCATCTCATTTGAATCTGAAGGACAGTGTGACATTATGGGCTGTGTCTTCTTGCCCATTCAATCACTGGGCTTTTGCTTCCTCTCTGGGATTCTGGTCCCAGCTAACGGATGCCACAGAATCATTAAGTAGGTAGTAACGGTCATCAAACCACTGATGCTCTATTAGAGTGACATTCATTCAGTCATTCAACATTCAACCAAGCACCCAGTGCATGCCAGACCCTGTTCTGGGCTTAGCTTCTGCCTTGCAAAAATGCAGGGTCTACTGGGTCATGGGAGTTAAGAAGAGAGTATCCTCCTGAAGGGTGGGGCTGGATAGGAGGCTGGTACTGTGCAGGGAGAAAGAGGGGGGCCTGCAGGGCGGGGAGGGGGGATGCATGCTTGAAGGAGAAGAGCAAGTGGTACCTTGTAGGGTGAGCAGGAACTCAACTGGAGGCATCAGGGCTGAGCATTTGGAGCGGAGGGGCAGATGCGAAGCCCCAGGGAGCAGAGACCCAAAGGTCCAGGGATAGAGCTCAGACTCCGAGCAGGGCTGCTCTGACATTATTCCATGTCGGTGGGAGCCCGGCAGAGGTTTGGGCAAGAGAGTGACAGGATAGAAGAGGGTTCTAGAAGCATCCTCTGGTTTGGGTGGGGATGCTGAGATTAAAGTCAAGGCCTTTGTTTGGCTCCATTACAATTCTCCTTTGAGAGAGTTCAGAGTCAGCCTCAAGCTACTTCTCTGGGCCTTCGGGTCAAATCCACTTGGGATCCACCCATCCAGTACCTCAGCCTCCTGGAGGACCATCAGATAGTGAGGGTTTGGCGACATCTCGAAGCAGAGGCATCTGGAATTGTTTGGTCCTCGTACCCACCTCGGTACCTCTTTATTTTAATCACACAACATTTATTAAGATTCTTTTATGGAGCTGGGGGTGTAGTTCAGTTGACAGAGTGCTTGCCTAGCCTATACCAAGCCCTGGATTTGGTTCCCCAGCATCACATAAAACTGGGTGTGGCGGTACACTTAATCCTGTAATTCCAGCACTCAGGAGGTAGAAGCAGAAGGATCAAAAGTTCAAGGTCGTCCTGGGCTACAAGAGACCCTGTCTCAAAATAAACAAACAAACAAACAATAACAACTATAATGCTAGCAGTAATAATAACAAGCTTTAATACCCGATAGGTTGGGACTCAGAAGCAAATGAAGGGCGAATATTGATTTGTTCTTCCATAGACAAGGTGAAGAGCTGGGGAAGGAGCAACTCTGAGGCTCTGAGTTCTTGAACTTCCCAGTGGCCAGAGAGAAAATTCCTAGGGACTTGAGAAAACCCGCCAAGGATACCACCTGCCAGTATCCAGAGTGGGAGGGGTCAGAGGCAAAGCAGGGCCGAGGCCAGTGTAGCTTCAGCCCTTCCCTGGGAGGTCAGCTGTGTCAGTGGAATGACAGAGAACACACAGTGCAGTCTGGGTGGGAGAGGGGCATGCTTGGGCCCTGTGGGTGGGAAGTGAATTGGAACAGCCTTAGGGAAAGGCTTGGACCCTTATGGGTTCAGTGCTTGTCTGGCATGCATGTACAAGGCCTAGTTTTGCCTCCTAGGGTGGTTCCCTACTGTTACAAGGAAATAAACACATTTAAAAATTAATAAAATAATCCCCAAGGTTTTTAATTTTTAATTATATGTATATATACATATATGGGTGGTGGTGGGTATCTGCACATGAGTGCAGTGTCCTCAGAGGCCAGAAGGGGGCGTAGGAGTCTCTGGAGCTGAAGTTACAGGTGATTGTGAGCCTCCTGATGTGGGTTTTGGAAACCGAACTCAGGTCTCCTGGAAGAACAGCAAGTGCTCCTAACCACTGAGCCATCTCTGTCATCCTCAGCAAAATAGAAATCCATTCTTCTCCCTCCCTCCCTCCGTCCCTCCCTTCGTGTGTGTGTGTGTGTGTGTGTGTGTGTGTGTGTGTGATTTCAGTGTGACACACCCAAATGTTAACAGCAGTTTCCTCCTAGAATGAGGTTTAGCAATCCTTATCAGGAACTTGACTTTGTTTTAAGTTTTATGCATTTCCTGTGTCCCTGGAGATAGAATCCCAGGGCCTTGCATGGGTTAGGCAGGCACCCTACCCCTGAGTTACATGGACCCCAGCAAAGGACATGACTTTCCCTTATATACCCGTGTGAGTCATGGATTATTTCAAAATTGGTTTTTGCTATTAAAACAAATGTGAAAACCCATGAGAATGAAATTACTTCATGGAGGTGTCTAGCACAAGTCGGCGCTCACTAAGCATTCATTGTGAGCAGGGACCTGGCACCCGCGGGCAGCAGTGCCAACCCCAACTTGGACTTAAGACTGGGGTGTGTGTGTGCCTGGAATGGAACTTTCACACTGGCCACCACATTGCTCTGGGGGATTGTTGGATGGGCCAGAAGTCTGCTTGACTGACCAACATTTTTATTTGTGGGGAGACAAAGACAAAATAAAATAAAAACATGTAAAGCACTGTAGCCTTCTCCTGTCCATGGGGGGACCCCGGGGCTTCAGGCAGGAGGCCCTGGCGCCTGCACAATCACAGGCCCACAAAACAAACAAACGAATCTTGGGGACAGACAGGGACATTATGCAAGGCCCCCTCCTCCCTGGGGCTGTCACTCTTGAGCCGGGTACAGACCCTCCTCCCCTTGTATGCCAGCGAGGAGACCCTCCCCGCCCCACATATCCCCCCTTCCACCTCCAGCCCCTGCCAAGGACTTTTTGAAGTTGATCAATCAAACATGTTTTATTTCGGGGCCCTGTTCTTGTGAGGGGACTCTGTGCGGCCTTCATTAGTTCCACATAGTGAAAGAATGGAAGGATTCGAGGAGGAGGGGAGAGAGACAGGGGGAGAAATTAGAGTTAGGTCTGCACACTTAAAAAAAAAAAAAAGAGGAGGGGGTGGGGTGGAAGTGCAGGTTTGCTAAATAGAGCTGGCTGCATTCAGGGAAGGGTCCCACTCAATCCTCTTAGCCTGACAATGTCAGGCCAGGACCGGAGATCGGCTGTCCAGCGGCCCGGTTCCTTGGGATGGCAGGGCAATGGACTGTTTAAATTGCTACTTAGGGTTCCAGCTGTTTTACCAGGGATTTGCCCAACTTAATGGCTCTTTAAAGCTTTAAAAGAGAAAATAGGTCTTCTCAGGACTCAAAGAAGAGGCTCTGGCCAGCTCAGACGGCGCCCATTGTCCCCAGCTTAAACCCTGGGCGGCCCTCACCCCTTCCCCCTCTGCGGGCGCAGACTTTGTCCAGCTCGGCGGCGAGACGATTTATCCTTTTCACATTCTGGGTCTCTGGGCCTGCATCCAGGGGACTTCCTAAGTACTTACATGAGGGGGTGGCCGGGCTGCTTTGAGCACGCCCAACATCTTGACAAGTAAAGATGACAGTAACCACATCTCTTCAGGGAGTGCCTACTGTGTGCCAGGCCTTGAGTTTGGCACTGAAAAAATTAACGAATTTCAATTTTATTCTTCCCTAGGTCTACAAAGGAGGTGCTAATGATGGCCATTTTGCAAATGGGGAGATTGAAGCATGGGATGAGGGGCCACTTGGCCAAGTTCGCACAGAGGCACCCCTCAGGGTGACTTCCACAGGCTTGCAGGCAGGTAGCTAGCCATGGATACTTAGGGAGTTAGCAAGCCAGGCAGGGGACTCCTGGGACAAGGGGCTGTAGGTTCATTTCTCTGAATGTAAGATCTTAGAGGCTGCTGGGTGGGTTTTCATGGAGGCTGAAGGAATGGGTGCTTAAGAAGGAGAGCGGGAGTCAGATACATGGGAATGTCAGCCAGAAGGTGGAAGGCTCTGACTTTAGTTGTCTTTGTCCGGAACCCCGCTTCTTGCACACGAGACATCTTTACCTATCACATCTTTAACCCCAGTACATGAAGAGGCAAGCCTTGTTTTTCTGGTCATAAAAGTCATGGAACTATATCACAGACAACAAAGCAAAGATCGAACCGTGAATGAGGGGGGCTGACCCGTGGCTCAGCAGAAAAAGGCACTGATCTGACTGCTCAACCCACAAAGGTGGAGGGACGGAACCGACTCCACAAAGTTGTCCCCTCCAACCTTACACACACACACACACACACACACACACACACACACACACACACACACACACGAGAGAGAGAGAGAGAGAGAGAGAGAGAGAGAGAGAGAGCGAGAGAGCGCTATGACCGTACTCTGAGACTTACCAAGTCAGAAGGCTTTGATGGAGACTTGCAGATGATCTAACTCTGCAGCCATCGATTCCAAGCTCGGGTCATACATTATGGGGTGTGTTCAGAGCAGAGGCGGTTACTGGAGATGAAATGCAGGAACACTGCAGGTGGACAAGGCCAGGAGGAAAGAAAACCCTCCCCGAGACATAACGTGCATGTTTAAAATCTGTTTGTGGGAAGCGGAGACTGTGTGTCTGGCCAGACCACAGAAGGAGGCTGGAGCCAGAACCCTGAGCCTCAGGCATTCAGTCAAGGGGTTGAGCATAGTTTTCCAAGGCCATGGGGAACAAGGTCAGGGTTGGGGTCTAGATCAGTACCCAGTGACAAATACCTCGAACCTCAGAAGCCAGGAAAGTAGGCCTGGGCTCCAACACGCCTTGAGGCAGGAAAGCCACACACTTTCAATGAAGGAGTTGACTTCTCAACCTTCAGTGACCTCAGCCGGGGGATGGGATCCGAGCCAGTTCTGCCCAGGTGGTGACAGGTTGGAGGTCCCGGATGTGGCTGTCTCTCAGGTTACTGCCACCTGAGCCCTGCAATCCTGACACTCAGGACTTCATTCTGTCATGTGCTAAGTAGGTGTGTGAGAAGCAGGTTTATTTCAGTCCCTGCCTTCTTCTTCTCCAGCACCCCCCCCACACACACACCGAAACAGGGTGTCTCTGTATAGGCCTAGCTGGCCTGGAACTCTCTCTGCAGACCAGGCTGGCCTCAAACTCATGGATATCTGCCTGCCTCTGCCTCCCAAGTGCTGGGATTAAATGGGTAAGACATCACTGCCCGACATCAGTCCCCAGATGTGAAAACAGGGTCGAAGAGAGGAGACATACTGGGGACTTTATTGCCGGCCAGTGGCAGAACTAATACAGATTTCTTAAGTGTTAATCAATCAAATGTCTTATTTCAGGGCCTATTCCTGCGAAAGGGCTCCTCATTAGGTCTCCCCCAACTCCATCCTGCTGGTGTGTGTGTGTGTGTGTGTGTGTGTGTGTGTGTGTGTGTGTGTGTTCCTGAGTCACTGGGGTGGAACCAGGCATGGCAGACTAAGCAAGTGCTTAACCACAGGACCACACCCCCATCTTTCCTTTGTTGTTGTCTTAGGCGAAGCACACAAGTAGCCTAGGTTGGCCTCGAACTTGCTATGTAGCTGAGAGTGACCTTGAACTCCTGTTCTTCCTGGTTCTGCCTCCCAAGTGCTGGGATTGCAGCCATGTGCCTTGCTTGTCATCCTTGGTTTGAGAGCAGTACATGAACACAGAAGTCCTCACACATAACGGCTCAGCATGTCCTGGATGTTTATGAGATCTGTCACAACTTCTAGGGTGTGGAGCTGGCTAATGGGGTAGAGTGCTTTTTGTGCAAGTAGGAAGGCCCGAGTTTGGACCACCAGCATCCTACAGATGAAGCTAGGTGTGGTGGCAGGATCCTGTAACCTCAGAGTTGGGGACAGGCGGAGACAGGGGGCTCTAGGTTCAGTGAGAGACCCTATCTCAAAAATAAGGTGGAGAGAAAGACATCTGACATCAACTTCTGGCCTCTACATTCACAGATATAGTCTCTCTCTCTCTCTCTCTCTCTCTCTCTCTCTCTCTCTCTCTCTCACACACACACACACACACACACACACACACACACACACACACACATACACACACACAGTGTTTAGGACTGGGGCTGCAGCTCAGGCTAGAACACCTTAACAGCAAAGGCAGGTTCACCCAGCACCACGTCATTGAGAACTTTTCATATAAATCTATTCACACATGTCTGTAAAACTGTGCATGCGAGCCATTCATCACAGCAATGCTTCTCACGAGGAACCCAGAAAAAAAAAAAAAAAGCTTAAACGGAGACCAGACCAGTTAAGTATTTTTTGTTATTTTCACACACAGACTACTAAACAGCTATCAAAATATGGCATAAACCAAATTATATGTTTATTAATGGTGTTTGAGACATTTCTACAGATATTTGTGGGTTTTTTTTCTGGCTTAACAGATCTTGGACAATTCTATCTGTCAGTCAGTCAGTCTGTCTGTCTGTCCATCCATCCATCCTTCTACCCATTCAGACTTTGTTTTACAGCACTTGGAACAGAACAAAAATCCTTGTTAATTTTGGCTAATCTTTCTTTTGTTTTGTTTCTAAGTTTTCTTGTAGCTGAGGCCAGCCTTGAACTTCTGATCCTCTTGCCTCCCCCTCACACGTGCCAAGATGACAGGCATGGGTCATCTAGTGGTATCATCATCATCATCATTATTATTATTACTATTACTATTATTGGTGGGTATGATGTGTATGAGTGTGTATGCCATGCATCCTTATGTGTGCAAGTCATAGAGAAATTTTGTTAGTTGGTTCTCTGTTCACTGGGGTACAAAACTCAGGTTGTCAGGCTTGCATGGGGGATCTGCAAGCACATCAGCCCCATACATTTTAACTGGGCTGTGTTTACAGAATCTAGGACTTTTTTTTTTTTTTTTTTTTTTTGTCTTATTTCTTGGCAGTGCTGGGGCTAGAAACCCTTAGGTATGCTAGGCAAACGCTCTGCCACTGGGAGGCATCCTCAACCCCAGCCCTTGGGTTTTTGAGACCTGGTTTTGCTCATGTAGACCAGGCTAGCCTTGAACACACAATCTTCCTGCCTTAGCCTGCATCCCTAGAGCTGGGACCATAGGTGCACACCACCCTGTCTGGCAGGAAGAAGTTGTTTTTTTTTTTTTTTCCCCGAGACAGGGTTTCTCTGTTTAGCTTTGCGCCTTCCCTGGATCTCGCTCTGTAGACCAGGCTGGCCTCGAACTCACAAAGATCCGCCTGGCTCTGCCTCCCGAGTGCTGGGATTAAAGGCGTGAGCCACCACCGCCTGGCCAAGGAAGAAGTTTTAAAGTATCGAATCAGCCCTGAGGCCTCTGGAATTGCTCGGTCCGTTTAAAGTTCCACAGCTCTTCATCCGCCTAGAGAGCGGCTTCCCTAGGACTTTATTTTGAGTCTAAATGGTTGATTTTCAGGCTAAGCAGAGATGGATTTTTTCCCTAGCATTTCCTGGGGCCCTTGTTCATCATCTAGACACTATCCCATCTCAAGTCATCTTTTCGTGTGGAAAGCCTGCTTTCCTTCCCTCTGTCAACCAAACCCTTTCATACCAGCAAGCCCATGAGCACTTAACCCTCATCTCTTTTCACGGATGATGTTTTTTCTTTTTTTTCCCCAATGTGGCCTCCAAGTTCTCTCTCCTGCTCAGAAAGACATTTCCAAGACTATAAATAAGTTTACCTACGTTTTCTTTGAGAACGTTTATGGTTCCATTTTTTTTTTTTGTTTGTTTAAATGTTGGCTCCATCTGGAATCTATTTGGGTATAAGGGGTGAGGTAGGGATTCTGTTTTATTTTTTCCAGCTGGCTGACTTCCAGTTATCTGGGTGCCTCGCTTTGAACAATGCATTTTCCTCTCCGATAGGAAGCACCCACCCCCTCCCATTTCCATGCTGATTCTGCAACGCTCCCACCAGCCTCTGCCTGGCCCAAGCCGGCTCCTTTTCCAGCGCTTTCAAAGAGGCTGCACCTTCCCATTCCCAGCGGCTGAACATCTGGCAAAGCCAGCGCGCCTTCCTTACTTCTGTGTCTCCTTAATGTTTTCCCCTGCCTGGGTCCCTCGTGTTTATTTTTCCAGATGAAATTTGGTATCATTTTGTCAGGTTCCAAAAAATAAAAGAAAATAAAAGCCTTGTTGGTTTAAGCCTTCCCTTACCAGGCAGGCTGTGGAGGTTAACTGGCTGCCCTCAGTCTGGTTGTCAATCTCTCCTCCCATCCCCCACCCTTGTTAGTTTTGTCTGAGACACAGAGAAGCCCTGTTTTCATATACCCAGCTCCATTCCACCCTTAAAAAAAAAAAAAAAAAAAAAAAAAAAAAAAAAAAAAAAAAAAAAAACAGAGTATCCTCGCTGGCTTTAAAGCTCTGCTCGCTTTCCACAGAAAGTTTTGCTAACCTTCCTAGGGTTTGTTTTATGAATATCTTTGTTCAGCATGCGTGGTAGGTGGGAAGAATGCATTCAGACTGATCTCTTTTTCCCCCCTCTCTCTCTTCATTTATTTATTTATCCTGGGGGAAGCGCAGGCCACAGCTCACAAGTGGAGGTCAGAGGACAGGTTGTGGGAATCAGTTCTCTCACTCTACCATGTGGGCCACGGGATTTGAACTCAGAACTCAGGTTGTCAGTCTTGGTGGCAAGTGCCTTGACCCACTGAGCCATGTCTCTAGCCCTCGGGTTGTTTTTTTTTTTTTTTTTTTTTTCCAGCTCCGTTCTCAATCTTTGTCCCCTGCTGACAACTGTGTCTTCTTTCAAGTTCTTTTCTGTCCAGCTGATGCCTTCTCTGCTGTTTCAAGGGAGACATTGTCACACTTCCCTCAACACCCAAGAGTTCCGATTGCTCCTGTTTCCCAAAATATTCTTTGGATTTATCACCCTTTTATTTCCTTAAACAGGCATGACTCACGTGAAGAAGGTGGGAAATGCCTGCTTGGGCTGGGACAGCCAGGATGGCATGCCCCCATTAGCCCAGCCGTGAGAGAACAAGGAGGCCACTAGATGTTAAATCCCCACAGGAGAACTAAATCCCTCCCAGGGTGACTTTGGTGGCTGAGACTGACCTGGCGAGGGAGAAGGGGCAGAGGTGCATGCTGTATCCTTAAAGTTCTATCTCAGACATCTGTTCTGGGGACTGTCACCTGTGACTCCTTAGGGACCGGGCTGCCATCCTCATCTGTGAATAAGAGCAGGGAGAATTAGGGTGAGGGCCAGGGAGACCCCTTTGGCTTGGAGAGAGGTGACATCGTGTGGCTGAATATGGAAAGGAGGACCCTGTATGAGTATGGGTTCTACAATGTCTGTGACTTCAGACGTGGGGGTGTCTCTTGAGGGCCACATGTCAGTGGCTGGTAGTTAGCACCTTCTCTCAGACGGCTCAGGCCTGGGAGGAAGGGCCACAGGGCAACCTTGAGGGGGTGCTGCTCTGAGCCTGGCTGTCCTTGACAGGGATGATAAATATGAGGAGGCAGATAGGTGCAGATGGGGTCAATGGGAATGAGGCCACAGGGCCCGGAAGTGCTTTTCAAGTCAAAGGTCAAGTGTCAAGGTGGGGACAAGAAGGTGGATCCCCCTTATCTCAGGCCAAGTGCTGGCTTGAAACTTAGCCTCAGAGCAGAAACATTGTTTTGTCTTTTTCCCTTTATTTTTAGCTTTTATTTTAGTCAACCAAATGTGGGCAAATTTTGTCAGGAAACACTGCGGTTGCTGGGTGTGGTTGGCACATGCTTTTCCTCCTAGCACTGTGGAGGTAGAGCCAGGTGGATGGATCTCTGAATTAAAGGCCAGCCTGGTCTACACTGAGAGTTCCAGGATAGCCAGAGCCACATAGTGAGACCTTGTGTCAAAAAAATAAAAATAAAAATAAAAATAAAAACACTGCAGTTGCCTGCCATCCCCTCCCATCACTTCTGAACTACTGAATACTGTTGTTTCATGACCATAGTTGTTGTTTTGGTTTTAATAAAAAAATTCATTTTACTTTATATGAATGGGTATTTTGCCTGCTGGTATGTCTGTGCAACGTGTGTGTGCCTGGTGCCCAAGGAGGCCAGAAGTGGACCCTAGATCACCTGGGACCAGAGTTATAGATGGTTGCAAGCCACCAAGTGGATGCCAGGAATCAAACCCAGGTCCTTTGGAAGAGCAGTCAGTGTTCTTTGCTAACCACCTTTCCTGTATCGGTTGACTTTTTTTTTCTTTTCTCATCTTGGGGTGGGTTTTGCTGGTCTCTCTCCTCAGACCTCTCCACACAGCCTCCCATTTCCCTGGATTATGGGCATAGAGTCTGGAGCTGTGTGCCTGGCTTCCTGTCTCTCTTTGTGTGCTCCTGGACAAATCCCTTCAGCATTTCAGGTGACAGTCATCAACACATTATAGTTGCTGACATTGTTCAATAAGTCATTTTCTAATGATCCTTTGTTCTGGTGCACAGCTCTCCTCCCCTGCCTGCGGATTCCCTGTTGTCTGTTCATAGGGTCAGTCACTGGTTGGTCTATCCCCAAATAGGAAGTATCTAAGGTGAGCTTGTCAAGGAGCCCAGAGCCTAGGTGGACTCAGGATTCACCCAGGCAATGTTCAGAAAGCCCTTGCCCCCAGGCTGCTGAGCCTCCCTGCAGAAGCTTTTCTACTTTTCTCTGGATGGTAAAGCCAGAGTCAATACTCCAGGATGTGGTGGGATGGGGTTCTGAGATTCTCAGCACCCACCTATTCACTCACTTGTCCAGAGGTCCCTCTGCCTCACCACCTTCTGGGTACAGATCCAGGCTGCTGCCCCCAGAGGTTGGGGTTGGAGTTGCATGCTACATTTCTAACTATTTCTGGGTCAGGGATCAGTAAAATCATTTTGTATGCATGCATGTGTGTGTGTGTGTGTGTGTGTGTGTGTGTCTGTGTGTGTGTGTGTGTGTGTGTGTCTGTGTGCACACGTATGCACGTGCAAAGTGCATTCATTTGTGTGGGGAACCTGTGGTTGATGTGGGTGTCTCCTCTGATCGCTCCTCACTTTAGTCTTTGAGGGTCTTCCTGAACCTAGAGCTCACTGATTGGGCCAGCCTGGTTGGCCAGTGCATCCTAGAGATCTTCCTGTCTCTGCCTCCTCTACGGCTGGTACTGTTGTGCCTGTTTGTTGTTTTGTTTTTGAGACAGAGTTTCTCTGTATAGCCTTGGCTTTCTTGGGATTTGCTTTGTAGACCAGGCTGATCTTGAACTCAGAGATCTACCTGCTTCTGCCTCCCAAGTGCTGAGATTAAAGGCGCGTGCCACCATGCCTGGCACATGCCTGGTGCATGCCTGGCGCATGCCTGGCCCTTTGAGAGAAATAAAAACTACAAATGCTAGGCGTTCAGATTTAGGTCCTCATGCTCATGTGACAAGCACTGTGTTGACTGAGCCGCCTCCCCAGCCTGCAGAGACCATTTAAACAAATGACCTTAATCCTGTCCCTTTGTCAGATTCGATGTCTTCTACACCCTCATTGCTGTTATCATTGTCATCACCACATTCACTGCTGCTATCATCATTGCCTGTCACCACCATCCCCTCATCACCATTATCACCATCAACATGACACCATCCCTATCACCACCATGGCCCTCATGACCATTATCACCATCAACATGACACCATCCCTATCACCACCATCCCCCTCATCACCATTATCACCATCAACATGACACCATCCCTATCACCATCCCCCTCATCACCATTATCACCATCAACATGACACCATCCCTATCACCATCCCCCTCATGACCATTATCACCATCAACATGACACCATCCCCATCACCACCATCCCCTCATCACCATTATCACCATCAACATGACACCATCCCCATCACCGCCATCCCCTCATCACCATCATCACTATCATCACCATCATCCCCATCCCCGCCAGTCATCTTTTGAACATCAGTACAACATCCATTGCCCTCTGTTGTACCAAGTAGCCGGGAAGCATTAGGAACCTGCTTGGCACTCTGGTTCTGTAAGGAGGCATAGCTAACATTTACTCCCTAGGTGGGCTGACTCCTGAGGCGTGCCGCTCGACCTTGTCTTCACTGACTACAGGAGTGGAGTCCAGGTCAGGTGGCTTGCCCAACCCCACACTACTTTGTCAGGTTTCTACCTCCAGAGGCCTCAGAGCTAGCTGAGCCTCCACGGTCCTTCACAGGCTCTCAGCACAGTGTGGGAAGCCGTGCGCTCAGGGCTGGAGGCCACCTTATTCACCGAGCGAGTGTATTTCTTTCCCAACTTGCCTGCTCCCCGATTTCACATCCCGGGCCATCTTAGGTGTTTTTGTGAGTGGAAACACGCTTTCCCTAGGCTGGCAGCTCAGCGGTAGACTTTTAGACACTGTTTGGCTTGGCCCAGCTTCCAAACGTTTCCCTGTCACTGTTGCTCTAGATTTCTTTCTGCCAGAACCGGGATCAGAAATAACTCAGCTGTGAAAAAAAACTTCGACGCTCTCGGGCAGCGCTTGAGGAAGATGAATTGCTGTGGGTTATTTTCCCCTCTGAGTCAGAAGTGTGACGGGAGGTGGGAGGGAGCCGGAGGGAGAGGACTTCAAAGACCCAGGGATATTTAGGGAGCAGGACGGAGGGCTCCATTTTAGGAAAAATGAGGGCTGAGGTGTTGGCGCCCACCATACAATCCGGCTTCCTCTCTCCCAGTCCTTCGGATTCCGGCCTCTAATACCCACCGGCCCAAGTTTGGTTGGTGTGAGACAGGCTTACATTGTTCCATTTCAGTGTTATGAGATTGGAGCTTTTAAAATCCAACTTCATTTTGTTTCGTTTTTTGGCAGGGCTGTAGCTGGAACCCCGCCCCGCCCCCACCATGTGCTAGGCGAGAGTTCTGCCACTGAACCACACACACACACACACACACACACACACACACACACACACTTTTGATTCTGAAACAGGGCCGGACTAAGCTTGTAGTTAGTTCTCCTGCCTCAGCCTCCAGAGTGGCTGAGGTTGCAGCTTATGCCATTAGGCCTTGAAAAAAAAAAAAACCCTCTCTTTTTATTGATCTACTTTATGTAAATGGGTGCTTCATCTGTACTCCAGAATGTATGTTTGCACCCCAGAAGAGGGCCTCAGGTCCCATTATAGACTGTTGTGAGATACCACATGAGTACAGGGGAATTGAACTCAGGACCTTTAGAAGAGCAGCCAGTATCCTCTCTGAGACATTTCTTCAGCCCTTTTTCTATCTGTCTGTCTGTCTGTCTGTCTTTCATTAAAACAGGTCCATTTGGAAACTTCCTGTGACTATATTCTGGTTAAATGTGGTCCTCAGCACAGGAGGAAAACCATGATTGACCTTGAGCAAAGGGCACATATGTACAAAGGCCATCCTTTCCCCTAGCAGTTGGGGGACACTGGAGATAGGCCTAGGGCCCTGGCTGTAACTTGATGTTCTCTTTTGGGTTGGGAGTTCCAAGTGGCTCCAATCATCATTGCCTCTTCAGTCTATGTGCCCTTTTCAGGTACCTTCTCAGGCATGTTGGGGTGAGAACACTGAGGTCCCCTTCCTCCTGGCCCTGGGGAGTTCACGCAAAGGGAACACAACTCCCACAGAATCAACAGCAACCACAGACACAGTATGTCACTGCGTGTGTGAAGGGGAAGGGTGGGCTAGAAGTTAGCAAAAGTTCTGGAAATTTCTCAGGGACACTGGCTGTCTCTGGCACACTGCCAGGTTAGAGTCCTTTGATCATCCCCCCCCCCATATGATTAGAATGTCAGATGAGGTATGGTCTGTGCCCCCTCCATATTGTTGAGTTGGTGTAAGATTAAGAGAATACTGGCAGAAGAGGCCAGAGACCAATGGCTGCTGTTTCCGGAGCTGCCTAAGAGCTGAGGGCAGGAGAGCAACCCTGGCTTCCACAGGGCGAGGGGAGAGGAGACCCCTTCAAAGAGAAAATCCACCGTGCCAGTGCCCTCAGAGGCTGAGGGCCATTCAAAGCGCGAGGCCAGTGCCAGGCCAGTGCCCCTCAGAGGCCAATGTCCAGAGGGTTGGGAAGAATAAAAAAGAAACCTCACCTTGCAGAAGGGCAGAGAGTGAAGACCTGCTGGTCCTGCCCTCAATACGAAGTTGAAGGGAAAATAGCCCTCCTCATAATCGCCATCACTAGCTGCTTCTCACTTGACCTTAGTTTGAATTCATCGCTCCACCACCCCTGCTTATTTACCAGCAGGAGCCTGAGTCAGCATGTCACAGACACTTGCATGTCCATAGCTGCAGCTCTCGCCTCGCCAGCTAACACGGAGGCAACCCAGGAGCAGGTGCAGAGGATGTGGTGTGAATGCAGGGGGATTGCATTCAGCCATGAAGAAACACCGAGTTACGCCGTTTGCAAGAAAGTGGACCGAACCGGAGAGAATCCTATGAAGAAAAATAAAACAGACTTAGAAAGTCATATGCAGCTTTTATCTCATTTGCAGAATTTAGATTCTATAAAGAGACATAAAATGCGCATGTGTGCGTAAGCGCAGGCACGCACGCACGCACGCACGCACGCACGCGCGCGTGCGCTCAGGGTAGGAGAATGACAGACTAGAAAGGAAGAGCCTCGGAAACGGGCTGCAGTACGGGTGAACTCTCACAGCCTTGGGGGCTGACACGGTCACATCGGGACTACAAACAAATACAACACAATGATTCTTGTGTTTTTTCGAGAAAGAAAGAGAACTCTCTAAGAACCAAGCAGCGACTAAGAGACTATACAGAGCAGTCATCTTTGCAAAAGGACCAGCTGGCCGGAGGCAGAGGCGGGCAGATCTCTGAGTTGCAGGTCAGCCTGGTCTACATAGAGAGCTCCAGGACAGCCAGGGATACAAAGAAAAAAAGAAAAAGAACCAGCTGGGAAACCACTGAGCTCGGAATTGGAAACTCAAAGACAGATCAGCACAGTAGACTGCGGAGAAGACTGGCAACAGACTGATTGAATTATCTAGAAGCGTGGAGTGGGAGGGGCCTAATGAACCTATGCTTAGAGAGCTAGAAAGCCATGGCGGACGGGGTTCCAGGCAGCAGAGAACAGCTGATGGGTGATACCAAGCCCCAGACCCAAGAGGTCAGTGACACCTCAGTGAGGTCAATGAAGAGAGAGTCACAGCTGGATACAGGAAGTCAGACTGCAGCCATCGGAGGAAAAGAGAAAACAAGGACCGCTTTGGGAGGGGCGTCCTATCATCAACAGAAGGCAGGAAGCACTGGCATTTTATTTGTTGTGGGGAGGGGATAGGAAAGCCTCCCGCTTCAGCGTCCCCAGTACCAAGGGCAGCTGCTTGTACCTTTGGGGTGCTGAGAAGCAGTGTTTGACAGCGTGGAACTCCACTCTAGTCTCCCAGAAGGAAGATGAGATGCAGCTGCATTCAGACAAAGGAGAGCTGTCAAGGGCTCAGTGGATGGGCCTTTGCAATGCATGCATGAGGGCCTGAATTCATGCCCTAGAACTCAGGTAAAAATGCCAGGTGTGGTGACACGTGTCTATAATCCCAGTGTTGAGGGGGCTGAGACCCTCAGAGTTCACCAGCCAGCCAGCCAGCCAGTCAGCCAGCCTCACCTACTTGGTGAGCCCCAGGTGCCAGCCTCTCAAGAATCTATCTTAAAAAGCAGGATGGATGGGATCTGAGGAATGACCACCTGAAATTGTCCTCAGACCTCCACATGCATACACATGCAGGCACACACACACACACACACACACACACACACACACACACCCATGAGATACCTGCCACCAGAATAACCTCACCAAAGGAAGCTCTCCACACAATGTACTTGAGACAGAATCAAAATTATTCTGGAGAAGAGACCAGCTATGTAAAAAGGAGCAACAGGCACAGGCATTGGCAAATATTTGGGGAGGAAATACATAAGTGTGGGCTGTACGACTCCGCAATAATGACTCCTAATTTATGGTGGAGAGAGACAGGCCAGCACTAAAATACTGGATGCTACCATATAATTTGGAAGAGGATGCTGAAAATTAAAGCTTTCAAATGCTTTCTGTTATTGAGGAGGAGGGGCAAACAGACTGGGTAAGCTTAGATGCTGTTAGGTGCTGTGCTAACATTCTTTCAGCAAGCCCTAAAAATTAGCCATGGGCTGCAAGATGGCTCAGGCAGTAGAGGTACTGGCTGCCAAGCCCGACTACCCGGTGTCAAACCCGGGAGGCCACAGTGGAAAGAACTGATTCCAAACATTGTCCTCTGACCTCCACACACCCACCATGGCACACGTGGGCACACACTAATAGAATAAAGAAGAAATGTGAGGCTGGAGAGTAAGTAAGTAAACTCTGAATGTACAGCTGAAAGGACCAAGCTCTTCTTGAAAGACAATTATTGGATTGAATGCTTAAAACACCTAGAGTACAAAGACCTACATTTGATGACCACAAGCATCTAATCTTGGCTACTCAGGAGGCTGAGGCAGGAGGATTGTGAGTTTGTGGCCAGCCTGGGCTACATAATGAGCCCACCTATCTAAAACAAACAAACAAACCCAAACAACTAGGTCATACTGGGTTCACAAGAGATGCGCCTTGAATACAAGCACCACCCAGAAGAGTTGAAAGTCCACGTGTAAACGTACAGGCGAGATCGCTGAGGCCGAGGTGAATGTGAGCTTAGCATCCACAAGGTCCTGGGGTAAGTCCTCAGAAACAACCGAGACAGGTGAGCAGGAAGGGAAGGAGGGGCTGGGGTGACGGCTCTGTTGATAAACAGCTTGCCTTGCAAGCACATGGACTTGAAGTCCCACCCTCAGACCCTTGTATAAGAAAGCCCAAGTGTGGTGGTGCATCCTGCTTGTAATCCCGGCACTGGGGAGCCGGACATAGACTCTGGGGCTCACTGGCCTGTCAGCGCTGCCTGGTTGGCGAGCTCAAGGCCCCTGAGAGTCACTATTTCAAAAACAAGGTGGGTGGTACCTGAGGAATGACACCTGAGATTATCCTGTGATATGTACACACACACACACACACACACACACACACACACACACACTCACAGAGAGGGAGAGGAAAGGGAGAGAGAGGAGATGGAGAGGGAGAGAGACCAGAAAGGAAAAGAAAAATTATAGTAGATAAGAGTCAACCAAAAAAAGCATGTGTAGCTGTGTTAATAGATGGAGAGGTGTAGTAGGAATCTTAATGGTCTTATTAATAAGATCAAACCTGAGGCCAGTTATTGGAGTGAACGCTGGAAGATCAGAGAAGCAGAACAAGCCACAGCTACCTCACCTCGCCAGTTCCTCAGCTGGTCTTGTTTCCTCAGACTGGAAGCTTCTGTGTCCTCATCCAGAACGAATCTCAGCTGAACTGTGCTGCTCCAAAGCCTAAAACCTTAACCAGCCAAATGCTTAACTAACTCTAGTGCCTGGTTTTCACACCTTATATATCTTTCTCTTTCTGCCCCCACTCCCTAGGATTAAAGACTCGCTTTCTGGGATTAAAGGTGTGAGTCTCCAGGCTGGCTGTATCCTTGAATTGAACGCAGAGATCCACCTAGCTCTGCCTTCCAAGTGCTGGGATTAAAGGCATGCACCACCACCACCACCACCACCACCACCACCACCACCCAACTTCTGCTATGGCTTCCTCTGACCCATTTTCTAGCCACCATTTCTGGCTCTGTTCTAGTGGCTGTCTGTTCTCTGACCCCAGATAAATTTATTAGGGTGCACAATATTGTGGGGAACACTATTCCACCACAGAGAGGTAAGGCCTGGACCTTAGCACAGACAGAGTACCTGCCTGGTACACACAGGCACTGAGTCCTAGCCTCAGCACCAAAAAATTGTGTGTGTGTGTGTGTGTGTGTGTGTGTGTGTGTGTGTGTGCATGTATGTATGTGTCCATGTGTGTTTGAGTGTGTATGCATTACGCACACATGTGCATATTTGTGTGCTCGTGTGTGTTGCATGTGAGTGTGTGTGTGTGTGTGTGTGTGTGTGTGCTCGAGTGTGTGTAAAAATTGACTTTAAGGAAGAAAACTATTATCCTAGATGAGATGGTTGCTGGGTAACAATAGAAGGATCAGTTCTCCAGGACATCTTAACTGCTCTCAACTCATGTACAAGTCCCCCAGCACCTATAAGGAAGGTTCCAGAGTCCCTGGAATGTATCACAATCCTTGGATGTTCAAGCACCTTTTTTTGAGGAGGCACAATGTGTGTGTAAACTGTGTACAACTTCCTGTAGACTTCAAATGCTCTCTCAATGGCTTCACATCTGTCATACAGCATGGAGTACCAGTAGCCCTTGCGCTGCATAGTTCGGGATGATGGGGGGGGTGCGGGGGGGATGTCTGCACACATTCAGCACAGATGAACTGTTTTCCATTTGTGGCTGTTTGGATCCGTGGATGCGGCACCTGAGGATATGGAGAGCCCGTGGTACAACTGAAAATGAACACATGGAAAAAGAACACAGGTCCATGTTCACTGTGGCACAGGGATGCTGGGGAAGGCTGAAGGAACACAACTATACATTTAACACAACGAACATGTCACGACTGGAGCCCTCTTTTGGCCGGGAGACATCTTCTTTCCAAAGTATTCATGGGATATATAGAAAATATGCCGGATCATGAAGCCAAACTTGACACTTTCCAAAAGTTGGCTCTCCTAGATTGTGGGAGCCTGGCTTTGAGACCCACACTGGGTGCAGGAATCTCCTCCCCCCTCTCTCTCTCTCTCTCTCTCTCTCTCTCTCTCTGTGTGTGTGTGTGTGTGTGTGTGTGTGTGTGTGTGTGTGTACGCCAGTGGTCAATCTGGAGTGTTGCCCCTCAGGAGTGACTCACCTCTTTTCTTTTTCAAGACAGGCTTTCTCTTTGTCCTGGAGGTCACTGCTTAGGCCAGGCTGGCTGGCAAGTCCCAGTGACCCTCCTGTCTTTGCCTCCCCAGAGCTGGAATTTCAAGCATGTGCCACCATGGCCAGCTTTTTACATGGGTCCTAGAGATCAGACTTGGTGTCAAGCACTTCATCCGCTGGGCTCTCTCCCCAGTTCCTAGGCACAAGGCCTTTAGTAAAGCTGGATCAGGTGCAGTGGACAGAGGGTGGTTACAATGTTTTAGCCAGACCCCTGGGAACACCAGAGCTGGAGGGTCTCTCAGGGCTGCTTGGGTGAGTTTGAGGCCGTGGGTTTATATTACTGCATTGAACCACAGTCTCATGGAGGTGTCCACTGAAGGAAGCCTGATGCTGGTTGGGAAATCACCAAAGACAGCTGATGGTGAGGGCCAGCTCCCAGCAGCCAAGGAGAAAGCCTGTCAGGCTGGAAGAGGAAGTGGGCACACGGCATCCACCGGAAGGTACATGTTGTGAACACAGTTCAAGTTCACAGAGTGAAGACACATTGTCAATCTGCCTCAGTTTATCTAAATTGCCATAAGCCTGATAAGACAGAAGCATAGCATAAGGCACTTTCAAGTTCACATAGATTTCAAAAGTTCTTTATCATTATTTACTCAGTGAATTTAGCAAGAATAAAAATGGTGTATTACAGCTAAATTGTGTTCACTTGATACATTAAAGGTTGACTTAAAGTCATAAAGTTAATTAGTATAATTTACTACATTAATGGTTTAAAAAAACCATAATGTCAACAGATGGAAATGTATTCAATGGAATTTTCCAGTTAGCCAGGTGTGGTGGTTCACACTTGTAATCCCAGCCCTTGGGTGGTTGAGGCACAAGGTTGGCCAGCTAGAGGCCAGCCTGGGCTACATACTGAAAGCTTTTTTCAAAGAATAGCAAGAAGGCTGGAGAGATGCCTTAAAGGTGAAGGGTGCTTGGTGCTCATGCAGAGGACTTGAGTTCACTTTTCAGCAGTTCATAATTGCCTCTAAGTTTTGCTTCAGGGCATATGATGGTCTCTCCTGGCTCCTCTTTCTCTAACTCTCTGTCTCTGTCTCTCTCTGAAAAATCCAGCAAGGTGAAACAAAACAAAATCTTGATATATCTTCATTATAAAAATGATTTATCCATTGAAATGTATGTCCCTAACTTCATAAAAATGTGTAAACAGGAATGTGTAAATGTAGATAACACCAAATACTCCAGCACAATATAGGAAGTGTTAATTTAAGAGAAGAAACTGACTGATTAAATTAGTTCTAGGAAATTCTTTTCAACCCTGTGGTTTGGTCCTGGTTAGCATAGTAATACAGGAAAAAGTTCTAATTAATGCTATTTGCAGATGCTATGACTATGTAAACAGAAAATACAAATTAGAAGAGTCTAGTAAGTTTGTTTAATAAAAAAAACACAAAAACCAATTTCATTCTTAAAGGTTTATTTTGATTATTTTAAATAATTTGCATGTGTGTGTTTAAGTGTGTATATGCACATGAATGCAGGTGCCCTTGGAGGCCAGAAGAGGGCACCAGATCCCCTAGAGCTGGAATTACAAGTGATTGTGAGCCTCCTGGTGTAGGTGCTGGGAACCAAATTCAGATCCTCTGCGAGGGTGGCAGACACTCTTAACTGTTGCTCCATCTCCAGCCCCCAATTTCATTTTTATATGCCATCAACAGAAACTGTAATTTAACAGTATGTGTCAGTTATTACGAATTCTGGAGATAGATGGCATCAGCTGTACCACAATGCTTACTGCTTACAACACCGTGTGCTTGAAAGTGGTCCAGATGGTGAATTTTATATTAACTGTGTTTTACCACAATTAAAAAAAAATGAAACTCAGAGGTAATAAATTTTTTAAAGGAACACAAAGAAATGTTTAGCATGAAACTCAGGGCAGAGTTAGACCTGATGGCGTGCACGCTTGTAATCTTAGCACTCTGTAGGTTGAGACAGGAAGATTGCTGTGAATTGGAGGCCAGTGTGAACGACACAGTGAGATTAGACCAAGCAGGGGTACATAGTGACAAGACATCCTCAGAGCAGGGTGGTGCTGCTTTTGCTGGACTCAGAGGGGTGAGTGCGTCACGGGTGAGGACTTTGCTGTGGGTAGGGATGTCATGATTCTAGACACTCTTTGCAAAGCCAATCCAATCAGATTTTTAAACATTGGAAGGTTGTAAACATGTATGCAGGACCAGCCTTGTGGCTTGCAAGATAGAGACTGAAAGTGAAGGCTTTAGAGTCTGTGCTGGGGCTGGACCCAGAGGCCAGGGGGAGGGCCCAACCTGGATCTGAGCTGTCAATACCAGCAGTCATGGGGTACACAAAGAACCCAGGGTTTTGATCTGGATTATCTCTTGTTCCTCCAAAGATGGCAGAAATGATGGGATTCTGGAAGGTTCCTTGGCAGAGTTGGAGGACCTGTGTCATTTTCTGTGTGGCCATGGAGTGAGGGATTTGGGGGACACTGGATCCTTTCTTTCAGAGCAGTGGTCTGAAGATGGCTTGTCACTCCTGGAGCTCATGCTGATTCTGTGGCTAAGAGAAACCCAAGCCTCTCTCTTGTGCCTGGGTCAGTTCCTGCAGCAGCAAGTGAGCTCTCGGGCCTGGGCGAGTCATCGAGAGAACAGGTTGTGGAAGGCGAGGCTGGCCCGAGGTGTCTTGTATATGTGTGTAGTTATTGCAGTGCATGTAAGTGTGGACAATCATGTCCATACATGCAGAGCCCAGAGTGTATGCATGGGGATCCCAGACCAGGGAGCTATGTGTCCTCCTCCATTTTTCTCTACCTTATTTCCTTGAGATAGGGTCTCTCAGTGAAGAGGAAGCTTTAGGCAGATTGGCTGGCCAGGGAGTTTTGGGGATCTGCCTGTCTCTGCCCCCAGTGCTCGGGCTACTGGCATGCACAGCCAGGGCCAGCTTTTCTCTGAGTGTTGGGGAGTCAAACACTTCCCTCACTCTTGCTGGAGTAAAGCCAAGTCCTCATGGGCAAGAGCAAGTGTTCTAACCACTGAGCAATCTCCCTAGCCCCTCACATTGGCTTCCTCTTATGGTCGATGCCCTTCCAACGTCTAGACCTGGTGACATGATGGCACAAGGGCCTCTCCGGATGTGAGTGCCTGCTCCCAAACTTCCCAACCTTTAGAACTCTGAGCAGCAAGCAAAGAATGTGCTTCCTTCACAAATGACCAAGCCTCAGGAATTTCCTTACAGTCATGGAAAACAAAGATGGCGAGGATTTAGAGGAAACATCCATCCCCACGAGGCTTCAACTTTGAGCGTGGGAAGAGGCATTCTGTGTATTGGCAGGATGTGGGGGGTGCCCTCAAGGAGAGCTCTCTTGTCCCTACATATGTCCCCAGCTCTCTGCAGGACCTGGGTGGCCCCAGGCAGCACTGCCCACCTGGCTAAAACTTGGGAGCTAGCTCGAGGCTTGCATTTGGGCAAGAGGCAGTGGAGGGCCGGGGTGAGGGAATCAGGTATGTGTGTGTGTGTGTGTGGGGGGGTGCCTGGGGGTCTGGGGGAAGGGCACGGAGGTGGCAATGACTGTAAATTTGATGGAGGACAGTGACCATACCCTTCCATGCTGGGGACTGGAGAGGCCACCCAAGTTAGCTGAGAGGACTTGTAAATTCCTTACTGTTGGCCTCTCCTACCCACTCCCGCCATGGTTCTTTGCTGTGATTGTGAGCATTCTGGCTGGGGCTGCAGACTTCCCAGCCTGTGGTCGTCAGTGCCCCCAGTGGCCAATGGAGACATTGCACAGTGAACCACAGGCTATGGCCTTCTCATTAAAGCAGATTTTCTTAGGCAGAAAAATTACCTCTGAACTTTTTTCTTTCTCTGAGTGGACTGCTCTTGCTGGAGTAAAGGCATGCTTCCTTGCACTGTAAAGGGCGCGCTTTGTAGCCTCAAACCATCCAGCGGCTGGCAGGGGCTCCTGGGGGCAGGGGCCCACCATCAGGCAGGGTAGAAGTGTGTGTCTAGTCCCAGAGGACAACTAGATGTGCTTCAGGGTGGTCTTCATCATCCGACAAGGTGGGCTGGGAGGACCCACAGGCTTGGAAGGTGTGACTAGGATCCGGAAGTTGAGTATGACTCCGGGTTTCAGTTTTGGGATGTGACACACGGTGGTAGTGACACTCACTGAGGAGGTTTAGAGGGAAAGATGGTATCCCAGTTAGGGTCTCTATTGCTGTGATGAAACACCGTGACCAAAAAGCAATTTGGGGAGGAAAGGGTTTATTTGGCTTACACTTCCACATCATAGTCCATATTGGAGGAAGTCAGGGCAGGAACTCAAGGCAGGAACCTGGAGGCAGGAGCTGATGCAGAGGCCATGGAGGGGAGCTGCTGAATGACTTGCTTCCCCTGGATTGCTCAGCCTGCTTCCTTCCTTCCTTCCTTCCTTCCTTCCTTCCTTCCTTCCTTCCTTTCCAAGACAGGGTTTCTCTGTGTAGTTTGGTGGAACTCACTCTGTAGACCAGGCTGGCCTTGAACTCACAGAGATCTGCCTGGCTCTGCCTCCCAAGTGCTGGGATTACAGGTGTGCGCCACTACCACCTGCCCCTCTCCCCCCTCCCTCCTCCCTTTTTTTGGTTCAGCCTGCTTTCTTACAGAACCCAGGACCACCAGCCCAGGCGTGGCACCACCCATCATGGGCTGGGCCCTCCCCCACTGATGACTAAATGAGAAAATGCCTTACAGCTGGACCTCAAGGAGGCATTTCCTCAGCTGATGGCCTCCTTCCTCTCTGATGACTCTAGCTTGTGCCAAATTGACCCACAAACCAGCCAGTACAACTGACCTCTGTCAGCTTGACACACAGACACATCACCATTAAGCCACATCCCTTCCTTTCTTATTCATCTCCAAGATCTTAAATAACTTTAATAGTTCCACAATCTCTACAAATTCAAACACATTAACATTTCAGTACCTTTAGAATAGTCAATCTCTTTAAAAATCCAAAGTCTTTAAATTCAAAGTCTCTTAAGTGTGGGCTCCAGTAAAATACGTTCCTACTTCAAGAGGGAAGAATCGGGGCACAGTCACAACTAAATCAGAGCAAAACAGAATTGTAACCGTCTGATATCTGGGGTCCACTCACGGTCTTCTGGACTCCTTCAAAGGGCTTGGGTCTCTCCCCAGGCTCGGCCTTCTACAGCACACACAGCTCATCTTCTAGGCTCTGGCTGGTCCACCCGCTGCTGCTGCTGTTCTGGGTGGTTATCGCAGGGTACTGGCAACTCCAAAACACAGGTCTTCTGCCACAACTGGGCTGCACTTTCACCAATAGCCTCTCACAGGCTCTCTCCATGGTGCCAAGCCTCAACTTCTTTGCATGACTCCTTCCATCCTGGGCCTTCAGCTGTCACCGAGGCTGCACCTTCACCAATGGCCTCTTCTGGCCCTCACAGTGGTGAGCCTCAGCTGCTCTCCATGACCCCTTCATGTCTTCAAAACCAGTACCAGCTGGATGACTTACATATTATCAAGTCTGGCTGCCAGCACGAGGCACAACCTTGGCCGCCTCTCAGACATAGCTTCTCTGTGCTCTCAGGAAACACCTCCTAGAAGATTTCACCTCAGCAAGGCTGGTCTCTTCTTAATCACTGCTAATTTCTTAGCTTCATCTGAGCAGCATCAAGTACCCCAGCAAAGCAAAATTTTCCTTTCGCAGTTCCGATATCTTGTTAATCACAACTGATTCTTCAACTCCAGCTAACCAGAATCACAGGATCTTAATTTAAAATAGCAAATGGCCCCAATAGAGTCTTTAATCTTCCCTCTGAAATTTCACAAGCCAGGCCTCCGTCCTCAGCACTGATCTCAATATTCTTATCTTCCAATTCTTTATATTCCCGCAGAACATCCCACGGAGCTCTTAACACTCAATGGTTCTTCCAGCCCAAAGTTCCAAGTCCTTCCACAATCCTCCCCAAAACAGTCAGGTCTGTCAGTCACAGCAATACTCCACTACAATGTAACAATTTCTCTCTTAGTGAGGGTTTCTATGGCTGTGACAAAACACCATGACCATGGCAACTCTTACAACGGAAACTATTTAATTGAGGTGGCAGCTTACAGTTTCAGAGGGTTAGTCCATTATCATCATGGCAGGGAGCACGGCTGCCTGCAGACAGACTCGGTGCTGGAGCAGGAGTTGCTACATGTTTGCATGCAGGCCACAGGAAGTAGACTGTCTCACTGGGTGTGGCTTGAGCATCTATGAGACCTCAAAGCCCACCTCCATGGTGACGTACTTCCTCCAACAAGACCACACCCACTCCAGCAAGGCCACACCTAATAGTGTGTCACTGTGGAATGTGGGCTTTGAGGAACAGAATGGATAGAATGAATGTGTCTTAAACAGGAGATTCGTTAGACTGGCTTACACAAGGCTCACTGGATAGTCACCAAAGGCTGCCTACACAGTGAAGAGGCAGAGAAGGGGGCAGCTGCTCAGACCATGGATATGGAAGCCTCAGCAGTTCCATTCTTGCCCTGCAGGGTCTATAGAGTTTCATACTGGCCTTCAGTCTGTGTGGCGGCAGCAGCAGCAGCAGGGTGGAGGCATTCACCAATAAGAAGTAAGACAGGAAGGCAAACCTTTCCACTTGGGCCCACTAGCTGCAAGGTGTCACCCACTCTGGGGGAGGGTCTTCTCCCTCCAGTTAACCCTTTCTGGAAACATCCCAGCTTCAGCCACTGGTGTGACTCCTGGCCATTTCAGATTCTGCCTAGCTGACAATCAAGGTGAATCATCACAGAGGGACTGAGTTGTCCCTGGCTGGGTTCCGTTGATTCAGAATTTCAGGCAGCAGTCCAGAACTCCCCCCCCCCCCACCGCCCCCAGAGACAGAGTTTCTCTGTGTAGCTCTGGCTGTCCTAGAACTCGCTCTGTAGCCCAGGCTGGCCTCCGAACTCACAGAGATCCGCCTGCCTCTGCCTCCCAAGTGCTGGGATTAAAGGCGTGTGTCACCACACCTGGCTCGAACTCTTTAGAAGACAGAGAGAAGGACTACCTCTCCTGCATCAACCAGACAATTCATCTCAGCCCTTAGAGCTTTCCCTTCGCCACCAGGGACCCAGTGACATCCAGCGACTGCTGCCTCCTGCGGAGGGAGTGGTTCAAGGGTCCCCATCACTGGCCTCCCTGACACTGGTTCCCAGAACCTGGGCTGCTGTGGTGGAGACAAGTGTCCCAGATCTGCAAGCCTAGCCTACCGAGATCAAGCTGAGAACCCCTTCTCATGGTTTCCCTGATAGCTGGGTCACCTTGGGGTGAGCTGGGACCAGGGGTTCATCTGGTCTCTGGTGTCTTCCTGTCCTGTGACCCTAGAGGGCTGTGTTTGTTCAGTTGCATGGGGTCGGCTCTGGGTTAGGAGTGGGAGACTTCTCAGACATCACTCCACTGGAGTGCAGGAGGGGACTGTGTGTGTTATATGCACATGTGCAGGGCCGGGGGCAGATTTTTACACACACACACACACATACACACACACACACACACACACTCACCTTCACTATCCCTCATGGCTATTTCTACAGAGGAGGAAGAGAGAGGCGGAAGAAAGAAGTCTGTGGTCGTGGTACCCAAGGCTGAAGCTGGCTTCATGGGATGCCTTCTCAGACTCCAAGCTTTTCTTGGGGTCAGCTAGGCAAGGCAGAGGCCAAGCTTTCCAGGTCTGACTCCACCCCTGATAGCCCCTGACCTTCTCTACAGTCTGACCAGAGAACTGGGCATGCCCTAGATTCCACTTCTGGGTTGGTAGAAGCCAGAAGCCAGGAGGGAGGAGGGAGGCAGGCAGGCAGGGAACAATTTTGAAAGACCTTGTGTTGGCTGAACAGGCTTGAGATTGTCAGTTTTCAACCCCCGACTCCAAGGGACAGATGCATTTTACAAGGAGTCCAGGGCCCAGAAGTGAGCAGGGACTAGCCCTTGTTTCAGATCAAGACGGACACAGAACTCAAGACAGACCTGGCCTCGGTTGGTCCTTCAAACCACCCCACCCCCTCTTTGGTATCTGCACCAAGGAAGCCTGGGGGTCTGGGCTTCCACGTCTGTTGTGGGATTTCCCATCCCAGGCTGCAATGCCTCCAAGCCGTGGATGGACGGGACGCTACTGCCCTCCCGTGGCCAAACTGAGGAAGTGCCAGCTAAGGTGTGGTTCAGAAAAGCAGTTAAATTCAGGCTATGCTGGGCTCTCTCCCTGCCTCCCCACTCCTTCCAGGAGCCAAACTGATCTTGTGTGCAGACCAGGGTTTGAATCCCACAATGCCCCAGTGATGTGTGACACCGAGAAGAGTGTCATTCCTTCTCCGAGCCTCAGTTTCTCCAATCAAGGGAAGGCTTTTGGTGGGGCTGAGTGAGGTAATGAATAGATTATTGGCGTGCTGTGATCATGCAAGGTGTGATAGTGTTAGCGTGTCCTGTCTTCACTGCACACTGGAGGCTGGCCCAGGCTGTCCTGAACCACACCCTCCATCGGCTTATGACCTCCTAGGTGCTGAGGTCGAGCCTCTGCTGTACCATCTCATCTGGTCCTGATACCAGCCAGCAGGCAGGTCCCCATGGTCTGCTCATGACACATGGTTAAGGGTCCTGCCTGTGGGCATGTGGCTATGACCACTGCTCGGGGACTGATTCTGGGTATGGACCTGCCTGGCTTCCCATTATGTGTATAGGGGACACATGGCTTGCCCCCAGGGGCTTCAGACTCCTGCTCAAGGAGGCCAGGGTGAAGCCCAGAAAGCAACGCTGCAGTTGGTGTTTGCCCCGCTCAACCCTTCAGTAGGTGGCAGGTTGTGACTGCCCTACAGGAACAGGGTCTTCTGCCCGTCTCATCTCCAATGGCTACACAGTCAGAGGGACCTGTTTGCCCCCACAGCCAGCAGACCATTTTGACTTTAGTCTTCCAAGGATGGATCTTGGGACCACTGAGGATACTGTGTGTCTCCACACTGGTGAAGGAGGCTGGGTGGAAAGGGTTAAGCGACACTTCAGACAAACCTTTACACCATCCAGGGTGACCTTTCACTCCTCAGGAGGGGAAACTGAGGCCAGAAGGAGATGGCTATTCCTAGGTGTCCCAGGAGTGTCGTGTTTTCACTGTAGGGCCCCTCCCTCATGAAGCCTCTGGGTTTGTTTGATGGAAAGGGATGAGGATGGGGGAGAGAGTTTGAAGACCCCAGCATTCTACTCACTGTCCCCTAGTGCCTGTCTGGGAGGGAGCTCGGTCCACCCCTGGCGTCGGCTGTGACTGGCTTTCAGAGAAACAGTTGTTCCCTGGGGCCTTGTTAAGAGGAGCTTTTTTATTTATTTAAAAGAAAACAATATTTTATTATTGCGGAGGTGGAGGTGATGGCAGCCGGGGTGGGTGTTGCTCTACCCTGGTTGGGAATGCGCTCTCCCAGCCTCCTGGGGTCTGGCGGTCTTGAGTCTCTATTTGAGCCCCACCTTGTCCCGCTCCGTGATAGTAGCCATTAACTCTACTTGTAGATCAGGTGGGATGGCTAACACTGTTACCCCTCCTCGTTAAGCACGGTTATGTTGTCTTGTGTAAGGACTTGCTGGATCTCGGCTTCCAGTCCTCAGTCTGCAGGGGCCACGACTGTCTGGTTGGTCTCTGCACCCTTGGTTTCCACCTGGCACCGAATAGGCTGGCCCCTCCCATCCCACTTGTGGGGGGCGGTAAATGAGCAATAGGAGCAGAAACGCCCCGAACCTGTGAAAATATAACATCTTTGAAAAAAAAAAAAAAAAACCCTGAAGAAACTGTTGGAGAAACTCACGGTGAGGATGGCGCTGTGTCCCCCGAGGGCGCTCAGGACATAACTCCAGTGGGTAGGTTGGGATCCAGCATGACCGGACCTGGCGAGAAGGCACCGGCATGCAATTCTCACCTGTGCCAGCAGGTGGCGCCGGTCCTCACACACTGCTTGTATGTCTGTCAGGGAGGTCGCAGTCCAGGACGGGCTTTCCAGGGTGAGGTCTGCTCTTAGCTCTGCAGGGGAAGCATTCGAGGACCAGCCGTGGGCAGCTTCAGGTGGGGCGATGACTACTCAAGGGAGAGCCTGGGGTTGGCATGGCAGGCGTGCAGGCGCCAGATGGAAGAGATCTGAGGAAAGGGGAGGAGACTGAGAAACAATTCATTAGTTAAAAATGGGCACGTGAGACGGAGGGGGTGGACATCTCAATCAGGAAGGTGCTTGCCACACACGATGGCTCACACTTATCATCCCATGCTGGGGAGGCAGAGACAGGAAGATCTCCAGGGCTCACTGGTCAGCCAGCCTAGCATAACAGCCTCCAGGTCCTAGAGAGGGAGCTGCCTCACAAAGCAAGATGGATGATGACACTGGAGATTGTTCTCTGGGTGCCGCATGCACACGCCCAACCTGCACACACACAAACATGCACGCATGCATATCCACACACAAAGTGGCAGAAGACTAAACGTATAAAATCATGAATACATAGGATGAGGGAGAGAGGAAGAAGGCTGCCGGGCAAAGGGACACCGGAAGTAAGCTATACAGCAGCAGAGTACATAATGTGAAAGCTGTCACGCTCCTCTAGTCCCAATGCAGCTCCCCATCCCAGAGGAGCCTGTAGCCTTGGCATCTGGAGAGAGAGAAAGAGAGAGAGAGAGAGAGAGAGAGAGAGAGAGCGAGAGAGAGCGCTCACTTGTGTGCACCTATGGGCACATGGTGCACAGAGCCCTCTGATATACTGTGCAGGAGAAAATAGTCACCCCAAATCCCCCTAATCCAGAAATATCACGGTCCTTTTAGCTAAAGTTTTCCTTGAGGGTTTGGAAGGGTGAGGAGAGGGTGGGAACCAGAGCCTGAGTGGGCGTGCCGGGGTCCGGCTGCCCATGCTGGCTCTCCTCATAGGTCACAGCCCTCTGCAGTTTCCAGTTGCCCTTTTAAATTTACATGCAGTGTGGTCCCCATGCCGCCCAGGCAGAGGAAGGGATGTTAACAGCTCCTCAGACCAGGACCATCAGAGCCAGAGAGAATAGGGGACAGGGGTGTTCTGCCCCACTCCCCAAACTATGGTGATTCTCTAGATGGCTGGGGAAAAGGCCAGATGTCTTGGGGTCCAGGACTGTGTGTCTGGGGGGACACAGGGCGGGAAATAGACACCAGCCAGTTGACTCTTGGGTCCCTTTGAGTCTGTGTTCTGACAGCTACTTGGAGAGCAGCTTGGAAATAGTCTCCTCTCCTCTTCCATCTCCCTCCTCCCTCTCCCTCCTCCTTCTCCCCCCTTGTCAGGAACGTATAAGAAGAGTGGAGAGCTGGTTATAATTGCCCCCCGCGGAACTCACCTGCCGTGAAAGGGCGTTAAATAACACGCAATTTACATGTCTTCCCTGTAGGAAATTATAGAATCAGAGCTTTCAAATTAGCAATAGATTTTTCTAATTGAATCTGTTTCCTGTAGGGCAGGTGAAGTGAGAAGCCTTCAGGAACTTCACTCTCCCCAGCAAATGGACTGCCAGACAATTGAGGGAGTGCAACCCTCGTTAAAGACACTGGGAGAGTTGACACTGTGTTCCTGGGAGAGAGCCCTGCATAAAGACATGGGGATGGGGCAGAGGGACTGTGTGATCTCCTGGTGACAGGATCAAGGGTGTCTGCACCCCCAAAAGGAAAGTGGCGCCGGTGAGGAATGGAGCAGAAGAAAGGAACAGATATGAATGTAGCTGGCTCCCCTCTCCTCCTTTCTCTCAGTTGTCAGCTCAGAGTTGGGCTCTGGGAGGCCCCAATGATTTTATGACTTTGTGGGCCTCAGTTTCCCCATATGTGAACAGTACCTATCAGGAGGCTACGGTTCACGTGAGGAATGACGAGGCCAATGCGTGGGAAGCCTGGCACATAGTAGGCACTCAGACACATTTTTGCAGAATGGCTCATGGTTGTAACCTTTTGTACATGTGTGTTCGTAGATGTGCATAGTTACACACTCAAGGTCAGAGGACAACATTGGGCATTGTTCCTCAGATGCCGTTTTTCTTGAGGCAGGGTCTCTCATTGGTCTAGAACTTTCTGAGAAAGTTAGGCTGGCTGGCTGTCAGGACCCAGGGTCAGGGGTCCACCTGTCCCTGCCTCCCCAGCATTAGGATTGCAAGCATCTGGTGGCCTGTCTGGGCTTTTATGTGAGTTCTGGGGATGAACTTAGATCTTGGTACTTGCACTTTACTATCTTCTCAGCTCTGTTATTGTTATTGATTCATTTTCATTATTTAATGTTTTGCCTGCATGTATGTATGCCCACCACGTGCTTGCACTACCCAAAGAGACCAGAAGAGGGCGTAAGATGGTTGTGAGTCACCACATGCATTCCAGGAATTGAAGGTGAATCCTCTGGAAGAGCAGCCAACCGTTACTTGCTAAGCCATCTCTCCACTCTCCTCAGGGGATTGTTTTTTATCTGTGTCCTAGTAGATTGTCACTACAGGATAAGTCCCACAAGCCTCATTTATTCTGTCACAGTTTCTTGGTTAGAAGTTTAGCTGTGGCCCCTGTGTATGGATCTTTGCCAAGGACGCAGGAGGGTGTCAAAGGCTCAGCTGGGGAAAGACCAGCCTTCCCATACCAGTTCAGATTCAGTCCCTTGCTCGGTCCTGGCCTGTGTGTGTCTCTTGACATGGTAGCCCTGTTTGTCCCCGTTAGCCTGGGAACTGGTCTCCTGGCTGAGACAGGAGTTGCAAACTCTTGTTTTGTCTGCCGTAGAATGAAGCTATAGCCCGGCAGCCCTCTGCACCATGTCCCCAAGTCAGGACCAGCACAGGCTGGGCAGGTGGATGTCACTGGATAGATAGTCCATTTCAAATCAGTCCTGCCCCAGGGAGACCTCCCTGCCCGGGGTTTGTAGAGAAGCAGATCTTCTAAGCATACTGAGAACCCACACCAGCTTGACCAGAAACATCACCGCCATGGAAACCCACTGGGACCAGAGCTAAATAGGCCTGGTCATACCGCTAGGAAGACAGAATCTGCCCGGGAATGGGCTGTGGGAAACTGTCTCAGCAAAGACAAGCTTAGCATGGAGAGGAGGGGGTGGGAGATGGTTTAGTGAGGGAAGGGCTTGGTGTGCAAGCATGAGGACCTGAGTTCGAATCCCCAGAGTCTACATAAAGGCATGCACCTATAATCCCCATGCTCCCGTGGAGAGACGGGAGGTGGAGGCAGAATATCTGGAAGCCCAGAGGCCAGCTAGCCTGGGATACACAGCAGGGAACAGCAAGGCGTAAGATAAGGACTGACACCTGAGGTTGTCCTCTGACCTCCACACATGTGACAGTGCATACCTATATCCACACATGTGAATGCATGTGTGTATGGGTGTGCACATGTGCACATACACGTATAGAAAGGAAAACAAAAACATTTACTTTCTAAATGAATTGGCAGTGCTGGGAGCTGGACCCAGGGCCTCGTGCCTATCACGGAGCCACACTCCCAGCCCAGAGGTGGAAACTGTCAACTACACTTCATAGAACCACACTGAATCTGGGTAGTGGACACTGTGTTGAGAAAGCTGGAGGGAGATGCTGGTTGTTCATAGTAAAGGAATCGAGAGGTCGGGCAGCACCTGTTCTCCTTCACACCCCATGCTCTGCCCCACCAGGCTCAGCTCTGCCATTCTAGAACGGGAGCTCATGGGGATCTGTGGGAAGGACTCCAACCATCCTCGGAAACTGCCCTGCGTCAAGATCCATCCCCTTCCCACAGCCTAATGGTAAAGAGTAAAAGCCCCAGAAAGTGCTCTCCTCCCCCGCATCCTGGGTTGGAGATGTGGCTCGGTCCATTGCAGAGATTCAGGCATGAAGGACTCGTGCTTTGCCCTGGGCTCATATCTGGAGACATGGGGCCCCTAAGTCCACCTGGCCAGAGCTCGGGAGCCTAGAGCAGGCAGTGGAGTGCAGGTGCTGACTGCAAAGCACGTGGTGGGGTCAGGTGGGTGGAGGCAGCTGCCAAGCCCTGGACAGCTTAGGAATGATGGGCAGCAGAAGCTGGTGACTGGAGCGTGGGGACCTGTCCTCACTTTACTCTGGGTACTCTTGAGGATAGAGGGATAAGGAAATATCAGGTAGAATGACATAGGCCTAGCCGAGAAGAAAGACAGAAACACAGGGTAGCTTCGGGAGGACTTGGGTCAATACCCAACGGCCCAGAACTTTATTCCAAAGGGCTTTTTTATAACAACGCCAAGGGGCGAAGCAAAAGACCTCCCCCTTGCTAGATAGAACCAAGTGTAGACATTTCCAAACACCTAATAACCACACCCGTGGTCAAACCATCCCCTCATGCAGCTCTGCTGGGTGAAGCAAGCTCAGAATTCTCTGACCCTGAGTAATTTGGGCCTCCATGCAGGAGCTGAGAAATGTCTATAAAAGGGAGGGGAAGCCAGGTTGGTGGCCACACACTTGCAATCCAGCTACTCAGGGGACTAAACCAAGTCCAGGGACAGTCCAGGCAGCTCAGCAAGGCCCATGTCAGAATCAGAGAGAGAAGCTGGGGTAGAGCTCCCGGGAGTGCTCCTTAGCACATGTCAGACCTTGACTTTGAGATCCAGTACTGTCAATCAGAGGAGGAGAGGGAGGAAGAGGAGGAGGAAGGGATGGAGGGGGTGAAGAGAAGGGGGGAGGAAGAGAAGAAAGGGGCAAAGGAGATGGGAAGGAGAGGAAGAAGAGGGAGGGGAGGAGGAGGGGGGAAGAGGAGGAGGAGGGGGGGAGGAGAGAGGAAAAGGAGGAGGGGAGGAGGGAGGAGGGGGAGGGAAGGGAGGAGGGAAAGGACAGAGAAGGAGGGAGAGGGGAGGGAGAGGAGGGGGAGGAGGAGGAGGAGGGGAGGAGGGAGAGGCGAAGGAGAGGAAAGAGAGGAGGAGAGGACCAGCACTTTGGACACAGTGTGTACCTGACATTCACGGTAGGATACAGACCCCATAACAAGCCCATTTTACAGACAAGGGCACAGGACTATAGGGCCAAGGCTGCGAACGGGCAAGGCCACCTACCCCATCCGTCTCCTCATCTCTAAAACCCCCCTCAAGCACACAGCCGCCTATGGATGTCTCCCTTGGAGCCCTTTCTTAAGGATTAGCCCCGCCCACTCTCCAAGTCCTTGTTCTCATGAAAAGCGCCCTTGTCATCCCCCCCCCCCCTGAAAACCCCCTGAGAAGGGTTACCACCCCCAACCCAGCCTTTGTCCTAGGCCACAGCCTCCAGGCCTTTCCCATCCTGGGCCCTGTCCCCTCTCCTGGCCATCTCAGGAGGCTGGTGAGGTCACTCTCCTGTCAGCAGAACTGCACAATAGGCCGGCTCTCCTTTCTGCTGGAGAAGGGGACAGGGAAGCAGGAGGCGGCAATTACAGGTTGCACAATGGTGCCTGTGCAGTGGAGGGGGGGGGATGCACCAGGGTGGGTGGGCCCTGCCAATTAGAGCTGCAGCAGGGCGGGGGGGGGGGGGGAGTCAGTGGAGGGGGCGGGGCAGGGGCTGGACCATGCAGGCCAGGTAGTCTCTGATGTTCTTTCTTTCATTTATTTACTGTTACGCATGAGCACCTACTATGTGCCAGTTTATCTGTATGCTAGACTTCAGTGACAGAGGGAATGGACGATGCCCGATTTGCCTGGGCCGATGCTGGGAAGTAAGACAAGAAATGGAGGAGGTCACATGGTGGACAAAAGTGAGTCAGCTATGCTGGTGACATGGGAAGGGCAAGCTTCACGCAGAAGGTGACCTTTGGGCTAAGAACTGGAAAGATCTGTTCCAGGCAGAGGGCACAGCAGCATGTGCAAAGGCCCTGAGGCAGGGGCACGCCTGGCAGGGGTGGAAACCAGAAGTGTGGCTGGCACCATAAGAAGGCAAGCGGAAGAAGAGAGGGGTTGAGTGTGGGCGGTGGGGGAGGGACATGTCCACAAAAAGGCATCTCTTTCCTGCTGTTCAGACCATCAAGGGGTGCAGAATTATCAGGACTGGCACTAATTAAGTGCCTACTGTGTGCAGGTGCCTCCTAGACTCCATGCACCATTTCCCACGGACTCCTGGAAAACCTGTTCAGAGAGGTTAAGCAACACAATGGAAGTCACCCAGCTCTCATGGCAGCACCTCCATGCATGCGTGCCCACCCTGCTCAAAGGCTTGTGCCCATACCCATCCCTCACCAGTACCCCTCACCAGTGCTCACCAAGCTTCATGTGAAAGCAGGGGTGTGTGTGGGATGCCAATAGAGACAGCAAGTCCCTGCTGACTGCACAGTGCAGTGTCCAGCATCTCCATTGCCAGTGTCTACCATAGTCCTGGGACACCAGCCCCCATTTGTAGGTGAAAGAAAGGTTTGGGGAGGTGGGCGCAGGATGGGGGCTCTTGGGGCTGGGTACAGCCATCCCTGGAGGAAAGGTGAGGCCAACCTCAGCCTCGGTGGGCTTCTGCTACCTTCCCAAGTCTGCCAGTTCAAAGGTCACGTGCTAAGTTGTGGCGATGGCTCATGTGATAAAGCCTTCATCACAAGGGCTTGAGTTTTGTTTCCTCAGCATCCAGGTGAAAAGAAGCCATGTGTGTGTGTGTGTGTGTGTGTGTGTGTGTGTGTGTGTGTGTGTGTGTATGTGGGTGTGTCTGGCTGGAGCAGGGTGAGGCAGAGAGCAGGGTCATTTCACATCTCCAATAAGGCTACACTGCCTGTACCAGTCTCTACCAGCTGCATCCCAGGCAGCAAGAAGCCTCTGGAAGGAGTGTACCACCCTAACAGCACAGAGATCTAGAGACCCTGCTGTCCCCACATAATGCAAGTTTCAGTTGTTAACGACAAATTGAGCTGGCCAAGGCTCCTGGCTTGGTGGCAGGAGCTGGCAGACACTGGCACCTGGGTGCCTGCACCTCCCTGGTGCTGTGTGCATAGCAAACCCCACCCCAGCCTCTGTTGACAATACAAACACCAGCTTTCCTGAGGGATGTTGCCCCATCCTGCCTGGCCTTCTGCAGTGTTAGGTATGAGTGGTGGGGGGTCCATCAGCTTCTTCCGCCTCCTGGGCCAGCAGGTGGTTGGTGGCTTTGAACATGGGCTCTAGATGGGCTGTCTGTGTGTCACCGATGGCTGTAGCCAGAGAGAAGAAGATGCTGAACATGGTGACATAGGATGACAGGTGGGCATAGACAGTACAGCTTTGTGGACCGCCCGAAGTTTCTGTGTGGTTTATACACAGAGCAGAGACCATGGTGCTGGCTAATGGAGGAGGTGGGAGGTAGACGTGGGGTCAAAGTTAGAGGTACTTTAGGGATCCTGGAGGTCTTTCCTGCTGTCCTGATGGAGTGTGATCCTGTCTGTCTGTCCTCTCCACACAGATGCTGGGTGAGGCCAGATATGTGCTGGTTATTTGCCTACCTTGCTTGTCTTCAGGCTAACCTGACTGGTTCCTTCCGGGCAGTCGCTTAGGCAACCATTCAAGAGACTTAGCCCTTAGGATCACCCCAGTGGATGGGTATCTATGTACATCCCATTCACAGATTCCGGAGTGGGGCCAAAACTCAAAGGTTCAGACTTATCCAAGGTCAAACAAGAAAGTCGTATGTAGCAGAGCCAGGATGTGGACCAGGGCCCCATCATACTCCAAAGCCGGACCAGGATGCGGACCCTGGGAAGCTGCAGTACTTGTGGAACTGTTCCCAACTGAGGGCCAGCTTGCTGAGACTCCTTCCTCAGATCACTAATATGTGCTTCAGTTGTCTCCTGGAGTCCAGAAGTTGATGCTGACCAGAGTTAATGGCCATCCAGGGTATCAGGGGCCTCATAGGAGCTTATTCCCAGCAGATGCCTCCTCATGAAGGATGTCAGCAGGCTTGGGCTCTGCCTGGCCTCCCCAGGATGGTGACGATCTCAGCAGAGCAGGGGCTCAGCTGAGGCTCCTGGGTAAAGTCAGAGGCCCAAGGAGGGGGAGTATAACCATCTTCCCCTACCACAGTGGCTGTACCGTTCACAGCCAACATCCCAGGGCCAGGAGAAGAGAGGACTGGGGATGTGTCACTGTCATGCTGAGTCTCCTCATTTCCCCACCTGAAATGGGGGTAACCCTTTTCTAGGGGCTCCTACTAACAAGGCAGCCCCCTTCCCAACATGGTTCAGACACTGGCCCAAGAAATGTCTGCACTCGACAGACACAGAATCTTTGTTCTCAGCACAACAGAAAATCACAACTAAGCGTGATAAGCAAGGGCTAGAAGGATGCACCCACTCAGGATGTCTCTCCTCACCTCCATTCCCCAGATCTTCTCCTGTGGATGCTTCCTGATGGTCCTACCTACCTGTAACCTGCTCTCCAGAGTCACCACACCACCGTACATGCAGGTCACCTCCAAGTTCTTTGCCAAAGCTCAGGTCTCTTCCCGGAGACTTCAGGCTTCACTCTCTCCAAGATGGTTTCCCATCCTCTGCCCTGCCTTACCCTGCTGGTTTCCCATCCTCTGCCCTGCCTTACCCTGCTGGTTTCCCATCCTCTGCTCCGCCTTACCCTGCAGAAGCCACTTTGGATCCTGGAGATCTCACAGCAGCCCCCGCTTCTTGACCCACCCCTGACAACCCTGACCCCACCCACTCCTTCCTTTCCTATCACTAGTCACACAGAGAACTGTCTTGTTGTCCCTATTGGGACCCAATTCCACCTCCTTACCCTCCTCACCAGCAGGACACACTGGCCAGGTCACCTTTGTCTAGATTGGTTCAAGGGCCCTCAGACATGCTACTGAAGGACGTCTTTTTGGGGTCCTTCAACCTCTGTAAAATGGGAAGCCCCTCCCACAGAGCCTCCCTTTTCTGGAACTGGCCAAACTCCCTCTGTGCTATGTGGTGTTTTCCCACTATGGCCGTCCTTAGTTTGCTTTTTCTTTCCTTCTTTCTTTCTTTCTTTCTTTCTTTCTTTCTTTCTTTCTTTCTTTCTTTCTTTCTTTCTTTCTTTCTTTTTCCAGAGCTGAGGACCAAACCCAGGGCCTTGCGCTTGCTAGGCAAGCACTCTACCACTGAGCTAAATCCCCATCCCTAGTTTGCTTTTTATTGCTCTGACTTGGGGGACAAAAGGTTTATTTGGCTTAGACATCCAATCACGGTCCATCATCGAAGGAAGTCAGGGTAGGGACTCTAGGAGCCGAGGAAAGAACCATGGAGGAACGATGCTCACTGGCTTGCTTCCTCTGGTTTGCTCATCCACCTTTTTTAGATAGCCCAGGACTACCTGCCTAAGGATGGTGCCACCCACAGTGGACTGGGCCCTCTTACATCCATCTAATCAAGAAAAAGCCACACAAACTTGCCAACAGGCTAATCTGATAAAGTTTTTTTTTTTTTCTTTCTTTTTCTCAGTTGCAGTTCCCTTATCCTAGATGATCATATTTTATGTCAAGTTGACAAGACAAAACAAAACAAAACAAAAACCAAACCAAACCAAACCAAACCAAACCCAAACAAAAACTCACCATTGCAACAGTCCACTGGGATTCTCTCCAGCATTGCTGGAGCCGGACGTCAGTGGGTACTGACAACTTTCTCTTTTACACGCTTTCCTTAACTTGTTGGCCCAGCTGGCAGCTTCTTTCTGTAGGATTTTCCAATGTGGCTCCGTTTCTGGTTGTAAGTTTTCCTCTGTTCAGTGACAGTAGCCCTGGACAGCACGGGCCCCCCCCCCCCCCCCCCCCCAACAGACTCTGTGTGGCTGCCGCCCCTCCCCCACAGACTGCCCATCCTGGTGCTGTCTATCCTGGCACTGACCGTGTTCTGCCATCACACCCTAAAGTGGCAGACATCGAGGAGCCTTGCCAAATGCCTGTGGGGCTGCAGACAGGGCATTCAGCTGCCTGCCTCCTTCCAAGGGCCTCTGCTGATTTCTTTTAGGGAAATGGGGAAGGAAGGGTCTGGAAAGGGCTGGGGACTCACTATCACCTCCTCCTGCCCATCCTCAGCCTGGCCAGAAAGAATCAGAATCCACTCAGCAGAGGAAGAGGTGAAAACTCAGAGATGGATGAGGGGGACCCTGGAGCCCAGGCTAGAGACAGGGTTTTTCTGTGTAGCTTTGCACCTTTCCTGGAACTCGCTTTGGAAACCAGGCTGGCCTCGAACTCACAAAGATCCACCTGCCTCCGCCTCCCGAGTGCTGGGATTAAAGGTGTGCGCCACCAACGCCCGGCTAGTCTCTCTTCCTTGTCCTACTGGCATAGCTGTGGGACAGTTTCAAGGTCACTGGAGTCTCTGTGGATCAGATGCTCTCCTGCCCAGCCCTCAGCTGCTTCTAAAACAGCCATTCAGAAGAGCCACCGGGACAAGAAGCCAGAGGACAATGGACCAAGTAGAACCAAGGATGTCCCATTCTTGTTTCTAATTGTCCTTGGCTGTTGAGTGCCCGCCTAGGGTGATGACTGGCAGGGGAACAGGGCACACTCTGGGGGGGGGGGGAGCTACCCGGTCTGATGCCCTGCTCACTCCACCATAGCATCTTAGCCAGTTCTCAAGTCTGTTTTGTTGAGTTCCCTGAGTTTCTACCCAGTCCCTGCATGTGCCTTCTGCAGATATATACCCAGGGCTGGGAGGGAGCTTGCCCTGCAGGATCAGAACCACAGAGTGGCCAGAGGTGGGTCTGTGCCAGGCTGCTGCCGCTGTTCCTGGGGTGGTGACAGTAGCTAATGTCTTGGCAGGTAGTTCTCGGGAGGTGGGATCCCAGCTGGTGGCTGGGCAGTAGGAACAGCAGGAGGGCCATTTGGGGAGGAGAGCAAAGCACCAGGGTACTCCCAAAAATGACCAAGGAGATTGGGGAAGGGAGTCTGTGTGGCCCCTGAGGACCCCTTAGAAGGTGTGAGTATAGTATTTGGAGTCTACCTCATGGTGAGCCCTGGCTTGTCACTAGACCCCCCTGAGCCTCAGTTTCCACACCTGTATAGTTGAAGTAAGTGCCTTGAAGTCCATGGGCAAGTCTCTAGAGAAGCCCCATTGGATAGGTAAGCCCCCGTCACCTGCAGGCTCCCCTGGATATGATAAACTGTGCGATAGACACTGAGGTGGGGTCTGGAGCAGGAGTTTCAGGCCTAGTCTAGGCACAGCTGCTGTCTACCCAAAGTGGGTCAGCTCCATATTTCTGTGCCCAGAGGTTGTCAAAAAGTCCTTCCAGCCAAGCGTTCTTGGTATTCTGGGCCAGCTTTGAGTCTGATCCAGCGGAGCCTGAGCAGAGGGAGGTGAAGAATGATTAGATTGTGTTAGAGAACCGTGGCCTTGTCAGAGTGCCAAGTGGACCTTCTGTCTAGGGCCAACCCCATAGAGTGGCTGCCTAGAGTCCTGGGCAGGAATTATGATGTTGCCCTTGGTTTAATAGGAGAGATTACAGGGATCGATTGGTGATGTCTGCTGTGGACACCTGGCTTTTTGTTTCTCTTCCTCATTCCCTCCTCCCTCCTTTGATCTTCCTCCCACTCCAGTGTTGGGAGAAGGACCCTAGGATTTGATTAATGCTAGGCAAACACTGAACACCGTCACACCCCTGGTCCCTGCACTTGGGTTTCTCTCAGGCCCTGCCTTGGTCCATCCCTGTTACAGGAAGAAGCAGACAGCCATAAACCAGGAGACACAGTGGCTCTAGCACTGTGTCCCAGGAGTGACCAAGAGGATTGGGGAAGGGTGTGTGTAGTCCATGGGGAATCCATAGAAGGTGCTGGCACAGGACTTGGAGGCCACCACCCAAGGTGTAGTAGGAGGATAGTCTTGGGTAAGTCCATCCTCCCAGGGCCAGTGTGTCCTCTGCACACTGGAGATGGTGATGAGGATTCAAGGCATGCCATGGGGACAGTGCTGGCTCAGGGGCTGCTCTGTGGTGGGCTGGGCAGGTAGGCTGACCCAGCGGAGAGCGTTGGGAGCTGAGTGTCTCATCCATGTGGTACACAAACCCCGTTTCTTTCCCCTCAGCTTCCCACAGAGCCGCCACAGCAGGGGAATATGGGGTGGGATGGGAGGTTATAGGGTTCTCTACGCACTCCATTTAACCCTGTCACTCAAACCTCGGACCTCACTCGTGATTCTCATCTGTGTGAATTAGAGCCGCGGGTGATATCAGGGTCTTTGGAGGGAACACATTTTAGCCCTATCCCTTTGTCTCACCTCAGAACAGAGGGCTCCTACCCTACACTTGTTTCTCTAATTGTGCCTCAGTTTCCCTTATTTGAGTAATGGAACCTAATGTGGCCCTGGAGTGCAAGAGCCAACACCCCTCCCCTCCCCCCATTTCTGATGATTCAGATCCAAATATGCCTCCAGGAAACATTCAAACTAGAGTGTGGGTGTCTGCTACACGCCAACTTGACACACAAAGGGCTGTTCTTGGTCTCAGTCAGCTACAGATTGACGGCAGGTATCTCTCACTGGAGAAGACACAGACAAAGGGTGTGTGGCCAGGCTAGTGAGGGGCAGCTGTGGGGAGGTTGGAGGGGCGTGGGAATGAACAGGCTCAGGAAGGTCCCGGAATGGCACTGCAGCCTGGGCGGGGGTATGGGCACCAGGGGGAGGAGTCTGAGGCAGGTGGGTCCTGCAGGAGTGTGGAGGCATAGGCCTCCTTTCCCAGGAAGGGAACCTGCGGCTCAGCTAGACTTCTCTAGCCTCTTGGGTCTCCCTAGCTTTCTGGTACCTCTCCTAGCTTAGCGGACCCTCCACCAATCAGCTTTTCTTTTTACCTTTCTCATTCTGGGGCAGTGACTGCCCAGTAGACTCTATTTCACAATTCAGACACCTCCAAAAGTAAGGTGATTACTGGAAGTGGGGGCTGTAAGTGTCTTGGAGAGTTTCAAACTCACTAAGTACCTGCTGAATGGAGGGAACGGAGCTAGGGATCCAACAGGGACAGCACAGGGCTACGGCATCAGGGAGGGCTGAGCAGCCCTGCAGGCTCTCTGCGGGCCCTCTCTGCTCTGTGCATGTGGCAGACAGAGAGCTTGAGGCAGCTCCCTGTCTAGCATAGTTGGCACAGCCTATGAGGCAAGCCATATTACAGGTGAGGCAACAGGCCGAGCGCCTGGCTCAGGACCCAGAGGCATGCCCAAGCCCGTCTGACACCTCAGGCAGGGTTGTCTCCAGCTGGTTACACTGCCTACCCCAGAAGGGATCTGGAAAGGGACTTCTGGCAGGAGAGGGTGGGGCAGGGCTGTGTGGCACAGGCATTGGCTCCCGGGCATTCCTGGCAGCTGGCACTGCTGGATGCCAGGCCTGTCCAGATGCCCTCTTGGCTCCCAATCCCACTCACGTCTCACAGGCTCAGGCAGAGTTGATGCAACCTCCTAGAGGTTCAAAAGGGTTTTCTGGTCTAAACTATTTACCCTTCATATAGGATTTAGTCTTGAACACAATGGGGGACACTGAGGTCCTAAGTGTGTGTGTGTATGTACCCTCACTACCGGATAGGGAACAAGTAGATAGATGAGCAGGAGCCAAGGGATGACCAGGAGGCCCCTGCCCTCCCCTCACCCAGTTCTATGACCCACGGACAAAGATGCTGAACACTGAGCACCTCAGCCCTGACCACTTGACCTGTGTCTTCTCATCCAGTCTTCTCACCTGTTCCATGGACTCAGCATGGTGTGGAGAACAGTAGTGTCTGGAACTGGGGCGCGATGAGGTCCACAGGCTGCCAAAAGCACCCCCCCCCCCGCATCTTCTTCCAGAAAGAGGGTCAGTGGGATCCCATGAGGCGTGGCAGCCATGTGTGACTGGGGACACTTTGTTCTACTGCTGGAGCCTGCGGGTGCTCACTACCCTCTCCCAGAACAGCCCTAGGATCATCGGACCCCTTGTGTCTCTCTGGAAAGACTGGTTCAAGAGCTGTGCCACCCCATGATGACTCCAGTGTCACCATCAGCCCTGTGAGATCTCTCTCTCTCTCTCTCTCTCTCTCTCCACCCCTTTCCTGGCCTATGGCACCGGGCACTCTGCAACTTCTTCTTCTCTGTGTTTCCCCAGCCAGTGTCCCTCATTGGTCAACAGAGTGTAGCAGTCACTTAGTTTCAAAGCTTCACCCCATCCAGGGCTTGTTGTTCAACAGCAGCATGGTGCCACTGTCCCTACAGTTCTGTGTCTTTGGGACTATGGTTGATCTTGAGTCCTGGCCTGCTCTGTGTTGCTCTCACCTTTCAGGAATGGCCACTGGCGCCTTGATCGCTGACATGTGGTTGGGGCTGGCCCAGCTTCAGAGTCTGGTTTCCTTTTGACTTCCAGGAGGGAGGGGTGTGTGTGTGTGTGTGTGTGTGTGTGTGTGTGTGTGTGTGTGTGTAAGAGACAAATCGAAGAAGCCTTTGGGGTGAGACTGGGCCTGGCCAGGACCCTGGACAGCTCAGCTGAGCCCCACAGAGCCTGCCTGGGATGGTGGGGGCTTTAAAAATGTTGGAAGGAGTTGCCAGGCACCAGGCTGGGAGCAGACTGAGCAGAAGAGATGATGGAAGGTAACTGTAGTGTGAAGGTTGGCCTCACATCCCAACTTTAGACTAGCTGGACAGGTTTTGAAGCCTTTGGAGTACCCCCCTGCCCCATCATTTTAAGTCCATCAGCTGAAGCTCCCTCCCCTTTGTGGGGAGGCTGCCCCTTGCTGGGATCCATGCCAGACTGTTGCAAAAATAAGTCAGCAAGAAGACAGCTGAGAAAGTTCCCTAACAGCCACCACAGAGGGGTCGAGGACAGGAGCACTAACACTCAAAACCATCTACCAGTGACTTGTAAATGGCAATTCAGAGGGCACCAGTGGCCAGGGCCCATCAGCTTGGGAGCCATTGGACATGGCATTTTAGTCTCTGTAGATAACAGGGGTAGTTTCCCTGCCCAGAAACATCTACATCTGGTTCCCATCCAGATTTACATGGGTCACATGAGGTTAGTACTATGGTATTGAGGGGCCTTCTGTAGCCTGATGGAATCCTACATCTATCTATCTATCTATCTATCTATCTATCTATCTATCTATCTATCTATCTATCTATCTATCTATCTTTCTCTGTGTGTGTGTGTGTGTGTGTGTGTGTGTGTGTGTGTGTGCATGCACGTGTGCATTCAGAGGACAGAGGATGACTGTGGGAGTTGATTCTTTCCATATGTCCACCATGTGGGTCCTGAGGATCGAACTCAGGTCCTTGAGCTTAGCAGCAAGCACCTTTCCTAGCTGAGACATCTCGCTGGCTCACCATGAATTTCTAGCTAGAGATGGATGCAGAGAGCTCCCAAGGTCCTTTCCCCACACTGTGTCATGTTCTCTGTTACACCCTTTTCTCCTCAAGATGAGAAAATGGAGATTTAGACAAACACCAGAATGCCCAAGGTTCCGGGCAAGTTAGTGAAAATCTGAGGTTAGAATTCAGATCCCCAGACTTGGTACCTAAAACTGGGACAGTGGTAGGTGCCAACTGCACGGCCTTGAGGGGGAGGCCATTGATCAACTGTGCAGGAGGAGGGATCAAAGTTCTGAGTCACGGCCTTAAGGGACAGAGCAGGAATCTGAACTTGTGTTCAAGCCAAGGTTCAGGAGTTGGGAGTGTTCACTGTACAGTGAACTTGGAGGTGAGCAGGATCCTTCACTAGGGGTACCCTTTCCTTCTTAGCCTCTGGGAATGGAGGAAGGTCTGAGATGAGGCCTGTGCCATTGAGGTGACCCTTTCCCAGGGCTATGTCAGGATCCAGGCAGACCGAGGCTAGCAGGGAGAGACTGGTGGTGTCTAAGTGGGGCAGAGAATCCACCTTCTTGCCCTCTCCCTGGGTCTCCAGCACACAGTAGGCACCCAGATGCCTCCCATCAGAACAAGCATCCCTGGCTGGTTCAGTAGTGAGGATCGGGTGGTGTTTCCATCACTCTTCATGAACAAGACCACTGTGTTAGTAAATTTTCCCTTACACAGAATGTCTGCTGTCTGCCCAGATGGGCTGTTCATTTAGGAGTGGGTCTGTCCTGCCCACCCCACATTCCCTCATCTTGTAGAGCCATTCACTGACATCTAGTGGGCTACAGACCCTGTAGATGCAGCATCAGGTTCTGGGGCCTGACCTCTGGAGGTACTGCCTGGACCAGGAGAGGAGGAGGGGGTTAACTAAAGCAAGGTATGTGGGTGGTGCAGGTGATGACAGGTCTTTGGTGGCGAGCGCATACTTGGTTCCAGACAACATGCTGAGTGCCAGGTGTACAGTAGGTACTCAATAGATGCACAGTAAGAGAGACGATATTCTGGGAGCCCAGCTCTGGTGGAATCCAGCCTTTGGGGGACAACAGTCACAAGATGCCCAGTGTCTCTGCTCTTGTCCCCTAAAGGTCAGGCCCAGCTGCAGTATTGTTCTTGGCAGGCAGCAGGCAGAGTCTGCTGACATCCTGTGCCCCAACCTTCTCTCCCAGATAGGCAGAGCAGTTTTCTAAGGCACTGTGTGTGTTGCAGTCCTAGGAGACAAGGGGCTCTTCAGCGTGTAGGAGCGAGAAGTGGGGACCCACTGGGAGAACCTCTGTATCAGTTCCTCCCCCGCTATCCTCTCCACACCCAGGCCCACTCCCTGTCTGGGATGCCAGAGTGAACACTATTCAAAAATGCAAGCAAGGCAAGGCAAGGTCCCCCAGCCATAACCTCCGATGGCTCCTGAAGAACCCCACTGGCTTAATTTATCCTAGAACCTGACCCTCCTCGGTGCTCTCTAACTCCACAGAGCCTCACCACCCCACCCTGGCTGGGATCCTGACCTGCACTAGCCTCTGTCTAGAAAGTTCTTTCCACCCTAGGCATGCTCTTATCCACTGCCGCATCTGCATCTCCACTTCCAGGAAGTCACCCAGGTAGCTGTCCCCTCCTCCCATGCAGTCTCCCTCTTAAGACTGGGTTCTCCTTCAGAGCGGGCCCCAGACCTCAAGTTCCCACAGAGGTGTCCTTGGGGGTCTGACGCTAACCATCTGAGAGAGCTGGCTCGGATGGGATGAGCAAGTAGGACGCACAGGCGTTGGTTAAGGGGCACTGGATGAGCCTCCGTCCTAACTTCCATTATGGGCGAGACCCAGGCCAGAGTGGCTCCTGTTTCCTGACCACGCTAAGCCCCTGGGAGGCAGAGGCAAAGAGACCCAGAGGTCTATCCAGCTTGGGAAGTTTGAGAGGCTGAGAACCCCTGACCCCTGACCAGGGCCTCCCTGAAACCTAGTGCTAGGTCCTCTGTCTCCCTGACCAGCTTACCTGCGGGCTCAGTGTTTCTGGGTAAAGCCACTGCAGGCCACCTAGAAGGCCAGATGTGGGAGACCGGGAGACATAGGGACTCAGCTGGAGGACCCAGGCCTGATCCAGTGTGTATGTGGAATGGGGGGAGGTGTCTGTGTCTCTCCAGGGACAAGGCACCCCGGTGGTCTCAGGTTGGGGTCCTGGCTATGGAGCGGGTGCCCAGGCACCAGGAAGGAGGCACGCACGCCCCTGCACGCGGTGCCTAGCGTGGCGCGCGGCTCCGGAGGTGAGGGCGCCCCGCCCCGCTCCCCTCTCCCGGCGCTCGGCGGCCGGGGTTGGGGGCTGCGCGGAGAGGGCGCGGGGCGGCCCCTGAGCGGCGGGATGCGGGCTCCGGGCCCGGGAGGGCGCCGAGGCCCCAGGCGCGGTCGGGGTGGCCGGGACCCGGGCGGGAGGGCGCGCGGGGCCGGGGCCCGAGGCCGCGATCGCGCTCCTGCGGGGCCCGTGCGCGCGGGCGGAGCGGCGCGGCGGCGCGCGGGGCCGGGGCGGCGCGGAGCCGGGCGGGGGAGGGGGCGCGGGGAGCCCCCCGCCCCGCGAAGGAGGAGTCTGGCTCCCACTCGCAGCCTCGGCCGCGCGGCGCAGAGGCCCCCGCCCCTGCGCGCCGCCCTCGCGGGAGCCGGGCCCCCGCCGCCCTCCGCGCGCGCTGCTGCTCGCGGCCGCCGAAGAGGAGCCCGGGGCCAGGTAGGACCCGGCCGGGCCGGGAGTGCGCACGGGCCGGGTGCGGGCGGCGGGCCGGAGGGGGCGCGGCCGGGACCCCGTCCCCGCATCCGGGCGGCCCGTGGCGCCCTCAAAGTTACTTTGGCCGCCTCTGCCTTCCCCGGGGCGCGCGGCCCGGGTCGTCCACCGCCGCTGCGCAGCCCGCGGGGCCGGGGCGGGCGGGAGGGGGCTTGGCCGGGCCGTGCGGTCAGCGAAACTTTTCCCATGCTGGCCGGCTGCGGCTGCCTGCTGTTAGAGTAACCCGCGGAAGGAGAGGGCTGGTGGGGTACAAGTGATGATGAGGGTGATAACAATAGCCACCCCCGGGTGTGGAGAGCCTACTGTGTGCAGCCAGCCTCCGCTGACACTTGGAGAAGGGGGGTGAGGAGGGGGACCGATGGTGGTCAAGTGGCTACTTTTGCTGGGTATTGCTGGGAACTTCACTAACACCCATCTGTCGTCCATCCCTCCATCCATCTCTCCATCATTCTTCCTTCACTCATTCAACACACTTAACTGTTCTCTGCTGTGCGCCTTCAGGGGCTTCGGTGACTAACCAAGTAGCACCCAGTCCTCCAGGACAGTATTCCATGGACTGTCCTCCAGGACAGTATTCCATGGACTGTCCGAGCTGAAAGCCATATTCCACCTCTGGAGTGTTTATTTCGGGACATGCTACAAAACAGATTAGGCAGGGGCAGGGGGGAGCTGTTGTATGAAAGAGCCCGGGAGGCCAGTCTTAGGGATTGGAGACCCTCCACCATCCATCCCCTTCCAACCTTTTGGGTCCAGGCTCAGTGGTTCCTTGGGGTCAGGGCACTCCACACTGGAACTGGATGCCATCCCCGTCCAGCTAGCCTGGCATGGGTGTTTCTTCTTCACTGTTGGGCTATCCTCCCCCCTATCCTTCCAGAAGTGCGCCCCCCCCTTCCACTTCTTCCCCTGAATGGCTAGGAGGAGAACGAACTGTTAACAATTATAAAATTAAACCCGGGGAACAAAAGTGAGGCACCATTGAATGATTGGGCTGCTTGCTGGGTATGAATGGTAGTGGCAGGTTTGCTAGCAGGGATCAGCTATGTTGGTGGGCTGTTGGGGGCACTCAGGCACTAACCATGTTAACACCTCAACTGGCCTTGGCCAAAGGAAAATTAAGACAACTTCACTAGTATTTGGCACAGGACTAAAAATGCCTTGGGGGAGGCTGGACAGGTTTTGGGGTGACTGCTCCACCTCAGCTAGAAGCCAAGGCATCAGGAGACCATCTGGGGAGAGTACCAAGGCAGGGAAGAGCACCAGGCTTTGGAGTCGGTGGTGACAGGGAGGCGTCTGGAGCAAGGCGCCGTCTGCAGGGTACTGATCTGTGGGAGCATGCATACTAATCTGTGCACCTCCCGTCTCCCTGCAAATTGGCTTTCCAAGTGGCAGCCCCTCAACACTTGTAAAATCTCCTTTTGCTCAAGATGGATTTCAGTGAAATGGTTGCATCTCTCCCAGTTTCCCCGAGAGCTGGAGCAGTGTTAATTGGCTGATGGCCGCTCAAAAGACGAGATATTTAGTCTTGAGAGGCTAATCGTGCGCTTGGAAATGGTGCTGAGTAGGGTTGCCTCCTGATTTACTGCTAAGCTTGAGAAATTTGGGAAGACCTGGGTGAATCAGATGAGGGTAGGTTCTGGGCAGGATATGTGAGATGATGTGTCTAAGATGTAAGGACTGTGTGGTGTGCCTAGAACCATTCACACTCACCCAGGCTGATGCCCTGAATTTAGGGACCATTGGACCGGGTCTAGGCTTAGATAGAAGATGATGGTAATTGGGGGTATTTCTGGTAGGGCCCAGGTTGTATCAGGAGGACACAGCGAGATCCATGGAACCACACTCAAGCAAAGCAGTGTTATCAAAATACCCAGTCTACCCACGGGGCTGTTAAATCTTCATCCATTCAAAGTGAATTCATTAATTCTCTCTTGAACTTGCTACCTGCCCACCCAGGCAGTGGCGACTGGTTGTCTGTTCATCGCTCACAGGACCCACAGCTCCCTCCGCTGTCTGAAGAATTAGGGATGAAAGGTGGATTTCACTGAAGGAGCACATGGAAGAGGGGAGGGGGGTGAGCTCGTCATACTCTGCAGGTTCTGGACCTATGGAAAGAAGGAAATCATTGCCAAATTGTAGTGAGCTTTTAATCTTTCCAAATGCCTTCACTCTTGTAATCTCAGGCCTGTGAGTGATCATGAATAGCGGGGCAGAGGAAATGAATGGGCCAGGCAAGATTTCCAACAAGTAAATATGACACACAGAAAAACATGCAATTAGTGTAGGTTAGTGAATGCCTTTCAAGTCTGCCATGGAGCTGCAGTTAAGGGTGGGGTTTTCTCCCTTATCCCAGAACTGTCTGTCAAAATCCTTGAAGTGATAACATGACACGTCTCTCCCATTAACCCTCCCTCGCCAGAACAAAAAAGGGTCTTTGCATGTGGCTGCCCTTCTGTATGCTCTTGTTCCTGGAGTTCTTTCCAGTCAACCTTTGTCTGCACCTCAGAAGAGAAGAGGCCTGGGGCCCTGCCTCTTCTGGGGGCTGAGGCCTAGAAATAGGTTCTCAGACATGTCCTGATCCACAGAGCAAAGTTGCAGGCCCCTCAGGTGAGAGGCAGGCTTGCTCATGGGGACTCCTTTCTGCTCCAATGCTGTGCCTTCTGTGGCTAGATACTTCTGACACCCAGGGTCCAGGGAGAATGGCAGGTAAAGGTGGCACTTTCTTCAAAGATCATTGAACACATGCTGTGCTGGGCATGGAGAAAGCAGTCCACTGAAGCCTGGTGGCTGACGTGTGGCTGTCCATATCTCACCACATCACCCGTTAGCATCGACTAGAGACTACCACTGACATTGTTCAGGTTTGGTCTGAAGAGGAGACCAAGAAATGAAAAGCCAAAGCAATTCCCAGGGAAGAAAGAAAAATAAATGATCAGAAAGCCCCTCTTTGGAGGTGGCATGGGGCAGAAGCATTTCCAGATTCATTCAGCTCACTAGAGCTCTCTTGGTGACCCAGCTGGCGACACAAATGATTTTCTTTATTTCATTTTTTTCTCCCCCAATGAAAGTAAGCTTAATTACGCTCTGTTTCTATTTTAGACACATGTGGGGCAATCCAAATTTCATCAACCCCCCCTCCAAAAAAAAACTTAATAAAGATTATGTGTGTTAGTTTAGAACTCAGATAGTGACTTGAGGTGGTTGTGGGTTTCTCTGTGAATTTCTCTTCCATCAACTTGGCCAGTATGTTGTCAGAACCTGATCATTCAGGATATACAGGAGCAGTTTCTCCTCCTCCTCCTTTTCTTCTTCTTCTTCTTCTTTTAAAATCTCCTTTCTGGTGGATTGTGATCTCATGCAGCCAGGCGGTTGTAGCTTCCTATTCGCACTGCCCGATGGACACCTGCAAGATGACCTGCCTATTGCAGCCTTCCCGCTTCCTTCGCCTCCTTCCAAGAGGCCTTGCGGCTCTGCATTGATGTCCTCGGAGGGACTTTCGGCATCACCATGCTCGTTCCGTCGTCGCTTTGAGGAGAAAATGATGTCTGCTTCCCATTTGCGACAGGCACATCACTTCCCTTCCCCTCCGCTTCATCTTCTTGCGTTTTCCTACCCAGCTGCAGCCTGCAAAGCTGCATAATACACTGCACTGGCGGCCACTTGAGAAATGCAAGCCCTTCCCGCATGGTGCCTGTTCCCTCCTTTGTAACGAAGTGCGTTTTGGACACTTGGCGTTCGTGGAAAAGGCCAGTGTGCCCTCCCCTACCACACCCATCCCTGGTTTCCTGCGTTTGTTGGGGGTAGGAAGTGGGGAATGGAGTTTGGCTTTTTTTTTTTGGTTTGTCATTTGGGCACGATAGTTAATTGATCACACTTTAGAAGTTTAAGCCTTAATTGCAAATTTCTGAATGAGCACAGAAAGTTAGACCTGAGCTTGTCTCTGAAACAGCTCCTCCCCCACCCTCCCTGAGACTCCAGCATGGAACCCTGACAGTGCTGATGTGGTTATCCCTCAGAGGCATCTATCAAATTGATTTCTACAAGAGCCTCCAAGCCACAGTTATTTTCTTTGCAAATCAGATTTACACGTGAAGCCACCAAGACCCCCATGCCTCACCCCTACCCCAGCCATATAGGTCCCCAACACCCTCAAGTACTGAGTATGAGTAGGCGCGCGCACACGCGTGTGTGTGTGTGTGGGGGGGTGTGTGTGTGATGAGATGCAGTGTTGACTCTCACACACTTAACCCTTGCTTCCTTTTTTTTTTTTTTTTTTTTTTTTGGTGTGGGGATGTCTATGCGTGTGTCGGAGCCACATCTAAGCAGCTTCCGACTGCAACCTTGCAGGTGCCCAGGCCTCCAAGAGTTCTGTTTTGAAAACCAACACCCAGTACTTTGGGGAAGGAAAACATGAAATGGGTCCTTCCGCTGTTATTTGCATGATTGTGGATCTGCTAGATGAGGTGGAAGTCTCGAGAATTGCAATCACTTCTGGAGTGGAGCGCGGATTTGTAGGCGTGTTTCTTTCTCTGCCTGGGCTGTGTGGCTTTCACCCATCTCGGGTCTCCATCTGTGCGATGGGAATGGAGACTGATCGGGATTCAGGGATGTACCCACCAAATCTCTGTCTTCAGTCAAGGGGATAAGTGAACAGCCATTTGTGGCAGCCAGGACACGATCCAGTAAGTAGCGCTCGTGATTGTTCTGAAATATAAGTACAGAATTGGAAAAGGAAGTGTCACTGACTTGGGGGAGGGGCGGCTGAGGAATTAGAAAGGGGTATTTAAAACCGTGTAGTCCTACATTCAACATGGGCCCAGCTAAAAGGTTTTTAAGTGGTAAATGCTTTAAAAAGTCGCTTGTGGTTGATCCTATCCTCTCTGGGGCTCAGGGTCTCACTTTCACTCCATCTGTGGATCTCTGCATCCTCTCAGCTCCTCAGTGCATTCTGCCAGGCTGTGGATGCCAGTTGCCCGCCGAAGTTTCTTATCAATTGAGACCTACAGTGGGTACAGAGAAAGGCTGGACCCAAGCCCCGCTATCGAAGGACCCTGTCAAGCTGGGTCTGATACTCCACTCTCCTCCACTGCCACAGAGCTGTTTCTTTTCCCCTTTGAGTTCTTTGCAGTATTTTATTTTATTATTTTATTTTATACCTTCTATGATAGTTTCCGTTCAGAACTAGTTAATTGTATATTTTTATGCTCAGACAAAGTAAGAAAATAATAGTTGAAAGTGATTTTTGAGCGTGTGTGGAGATGACGGCTTGAAAGAGAATCCTCTGCAAACCTCCATGCCTTTGTACTTAAAAATATTTATTACGTTTTCAAATGTGTGTGTGTGTGTGTGTGTGTGTGTGTGTGTGTGTGTGTGAGAGAGAGAGAGAGAGAGAGAGAGAGAGAGAGAGAGAGAGAGAGAGAGATGGAGGTGGGGGACAGCCTGTAGCAGTCAGTTCCCTCCTTCCACCATGTGGTCTGGCGGATGGAGAACAGGTCCTCAGGTTTGGCTGCCGGTGCCTTTACTGGCTGAACCGGCACTTCAACCCCCTCAAGACTTTGCTGGTTAGTGTTATCCCCTGTGTTTTGACCTGTGGGGATCACACAGGGCATGTTAGTGTGCTTTTTCCCCCCTGTGACATTTGCTACATTCTAATCAAAGCCAGCATAAGCAGTGTCTCCCCAGAGCTGGCTCTGTCTAGCTTTGCTCTGAGTCAGCACCCGATGTGATCATCTGCATGTTGGGCTGGCTGGTTAGAGAGGTTCCAGTGCTCGGTGCTCAGCTGACCTCACAGTCCAGGTGTGTGGAGAGTAGTCAAGGGAAGATAGGCTTGGGATTCTGATAGCTCCTGCAGCCGGAATGTCTGGAGTTTTCTCATGCAGTCATGGATGGTTGCCTGAATTCCAGACTCGGCACCGCAGTACTGTGCTCGCTTTGGTTTTTGTTAAAGGTGTCCCAGGAAGAGACACATGGGTCTTTTTGAAGTGATTGCTTTTGATTTTGGCCAGAGGCAAACTTCACCTTCCCTATCTGAACACTTCTGAGAGCCAGGTGGAGGTGGATGGCCGTGGCACAGGGCCAACAGGCTGGAATCAGCACTGTCCAGGGGCCACTGACTTTGAGGGTAGAGGTGGGTGCTCAGACCATGCAGTGAAGTAAATGTAGCTCCAGGCAGTGCCAGCCCAACTGTCTGACATCTTCCAACTGGCTTCCATTGTTAGATGACCTGTCATCTCCTCTGCTATTGTTGCGCTGAGGATTTAGGGACCCTCCTCAATCTCTCTCCTCTCTGGCCTTTGGTACAAGCAGATTGGCAAGCTTCACAGCTGGTTGGCGGCTTCTCCCAGGCCATAGACTCTTCTGCTTTGCTTATGTGTGTGGGAGGCCCAGGGCATCTGCTGCTCCTCCTGGCTCTAGGGCCTTGAATACCAGGCAGGTTCTCTCCCACTGAGCTTCTGTCCAGCTTTGCCACAAGCCTGGGTCACTTGAGTCCCAGAGCTGGGTATGGCCTGAGGGGGACCAATAGGTATTAGACTGAGCACTGCTCAACAGTGCTAGGAAAAAAAACAATTCAGGGATGTGTACTGAGTGTGCTCAGTTAGTGATAAGGTAGGAGAGAAGGGTTCTGAGGACTCCAGGCAGAGGAGAGGGTTTGTGACCATTTGAATATCTTGGCTGAATTCTCAAAAGTTCCCTGCAGAACTCTGGGCTTTATTGGAGCCATCTTATCTGAGCAGATGAGACTCTTATTAAACACCTACTGTGTGTTGGAGCCTCAGACACGTGAGGGAGATTTAGAATCTGCACATTTTCAAGAAAAGCCCAGATCTGGAGTAGTGAGTAGTGGAAGTTGCTTTTAAACATGGTCTGTCAGATGCAAAAGCTATGCATGCCCATCCATGCATCCATGCACCCATCCATCCATTCACAGTTCATCCACACATCTGTCCACTTATCCATCCGTCCATCCATCCATCCATCCATCCATCCATCCATCCATCCATCCATCCATCCATCCACATAGTCCACATATCCATTTCTGTATCCATGCATCCACTCATGTGTGTATCCATCTATCTGTCCATCTATGCATCCCTGCATCTATACACACACCCATCTCTATATCCATTTATGATGCATATATGCATCCATCCATGTATATTCATGTATTCATCGTCCTATCATTCTATACTTTGGTATCTTAGATACAAGACCAGGACCAGTATTGGGGACTTTGATCAGGGAGGATCTGGGGGCAGAGGCTCTAATACAGCCTAGGGAGGCTTGGCAGAATGTCACCTCCGAGGCCTTGAGCCAAGAAACAGGTGGTCAATGCCAGGGGCAGAGTGGTGTGAGAAACTGCACACATGGAGGCACCGTGCAGATTCCTGGCTGGCCGGGAAGCCCCAAGTGGCTGAGCTGGTGCTGAGAAGGGAAACTGGGCTGGTGTCCCTCTGGCGTGTCCAGATTTGCTGGCTTTCCTGGATGGCACTAGCTATTCCTAGGAGGTTGCATGTTCCAGAGGGAGTGGGCAGACTGAGTTTTAAGCACCCCTGGAGGCTGGTGTGTTGTGGCTGTAGTGAGAGAGTCCAGAACCAACAGAAGGCTAGACAAAGCTGGGGGAGGGGGGCTGAAGTGGGACTTTTTCTCTGGGTGTCAGCTTCTCACACAGTGGGCGTCTCAGCACAGCCAGCCCCCTCAGTGTCCTGGTCAGTGCCATGCCTCCAGAGAAAGGCTGTCTTAGAAGAGGATTCGACTTAAGCTAGTCCCCCAGATGGAGGGAATGTGTCCACCAGCGCTGGACCAGGCAGGCCCAGAACCTTCAAACTGGACTTTCCTACTGGGGCTTTATGGAGAGAGATTCCTCCTACCCTGTCTATAACTCCAAGTGGAGGCTAGTAGGGGCGTAGAAAGAGATTAAGTGTTGTGCCCAACATCCCACAGGCCAGCATCACCTGAACTCATGCCCTGTGACCTCTTCACCCCAGAGGCCTGCTGGCAGTCATAGGGACAATAACAGGAAGGGTCATCACTGATGCCCCTCTGCCTCAGGGCCTTTGAATTTGCTGTTCCCTCTGCCTCGGTTCTTTGCCTGGGCCTGGGTGTGGCTAGGCCACTCCCCTATCCTGTGAGGTGATGTCTCCTTTGGAAAAGCTGTTCACAGTCATCCAGTTTATGGAGTCCTCACTTGTTTCTAAGCTCTGTTTTCTTCCGGATGCTATTATGTATGCATTCTACCTCCCTTTCCAGCCCAATCTTTGGGGGATATGGACCTCTTTCTGTTTTCAGTGCTTTTTTTGTTTCTTTTCTTTTTTTTTTTTTTTGCACAGGGGACAGGGACAGAAAGCGGGATCTGAATGTGTTTGTTGAACAAGGTGAATTCCTTCCTGCATCCCTTCCTTCCTTCCTTCCTCCATTCCTTCCTTCCTCCATTCCTTCCTTCCTTCCTTCCTTCCTTCCTTCCTTCCCTCCATTCCTTCCTTCCTTCCTTCCTCCTTCCTCCCTCCCTCCCTTCCTTCCTCCTTCCTTCCTTCCTTCCTTCCTCCCTCCCCCCCCTCCCTTCCTCCCTCCCTCCCTCCCTCCCTCCCTTCGTCCCTCCCTCCCTCCCTTCCTTCCTCCCTCCGTTCCTTCCTTCCTCCCTCCCTCCCTCCCTCCCTTCCTCCCTCCCTCCCTCCCTCCCTTCCTCTCTCCCTCCCTCCCTCCCTCCGTTCCTTCCTTCCTCCCTCCCTCCCTCCCTCCCTCCCTTCCTCCCTCCTTTCCTTCCTTCCTTCCTCCCTTCCTCCCTCCCTCCCTCCCTTCCTCCCTCCCCTTCCTCCCTCCTTTCCTTCCTTCCTTCCTCCCTTCCTCCCTCCCTCCCTCCCTTCCTCTCTCCCTCCCTCCCTTCCGTTCCTTCCTTCCTTCCTTCCTTCCTCCCTCCCTCCCTTCCTCCCTCCCTCCCTCCCTTCCTCCCTCCCTCCCTCCCTTCCTTCCTCCCTCCGTTCCTTCCTTCCTCCCTCCCTCCCTCCCTCCCTTCCTCCCTCCCTTCCTCCCTCCCTTCCTCCCTCCTTTCCTTCCTTCCTTCCTCCCTTCCTCCCTCCCTCCCTTCCTCTCTCCCTCCCTCCCTCTGTTCCTTCCTTCCTCCCTCCCTCCCTCCCTTCCTCCCTCCCTTCCTCCCTCCTTTCCTTCCTTCCTTCCTCCCTCCCTCCCTCCCTCCTCCCTCCCTGCCTTCCTTCCTTCCTTCCTCCCTCTCCTCTTTCCTTCCTCTCTTCTTCCCTCCCTCCTTCCTTCTTTCTTTCCTTTCTTCCTTTCACACTGAGTCTCTCTATGGAGTAGTTCTGGCAGGAACCCCCCCCCTCCCCTAGGAGCTGTGAACTGGTTCAAGGTCACCCCACTGGACAGGGAGCCAGTGCTCAGGTCAGTCAGTCACCCCACCATGCACACATGCTATTCCATTTTGGGGACCAGGTGTGAGCGTTTCCCCAGCTGAAAGCTGTTTTCCGGGGAAGCTACTCCCCCTCAGTGGACTGCGGAGCTGAATGCGGGTGTGCTGGCGGCGGCTGCAACAGCCCCATAAACACGAAATGGAAGCTCAGAAGGAGGCCCTGGGTCCCTGGTTTCCTCGGTTTCTCTAGGCAGGACCTGTGGTGAGTCCTCTTTACGTGAAGTGCGGCATGGTGCTGCAGGGCTGGCACCCGGGACTCCCTGCCTGCCTCCTCCCCCTGAATCTCTTGCTGCCAGGCAGCATTCCCATTGAGGTGTCTCTGCTGGCACCTGCTTCCCTGGGGCGGGGGGAGGCAGTGTGTGTGTGTGCGGCCCTGGATGCCCCTTTGTCCAGGCTGGGCCCAGTGTGCCCGGCACCCTGATGGGCTGCTGCCATGGGGCTGGCAAGGAAAGAGGAGTGTGGCTCCTCAGGCTTGGACTGGGCTGTGCAGACACCATCCTTTGCCAGGTCTGTGCTGGGTGCTAGGGAAGGAGTCTAGCCAGACACTGTCCATCTGAGCATGCATCTGTCCGTCCGTCCGTCCGTCCATCCATCCATCCACCCACCCATCCATGTTTTCAACATCTGTGAAGTTTTGTGATGGGCCACCTGGGAGAGACTGATAGAAGAACAGTAGTAGCTTACAATTATTGAGCACTTGCTGTATACTCCCCGGGCATGCGACAACCAGCGCACATGGGTGTCATCTTGTGTACTCTTCACAACTCAGAGGTTGGGACTGTTGTTCTCTTCGTTTTGTGGGTGACCGGACTGCCCATGGGAGCACAGAGCACTTGTTTGTGGTGACAGCGGGTAGCATACAGGGATAAGTCATGGGGACACTTGCTCTACTGTCAGCAATACCCAGGCTTCTCACAGGACCCCAGCAGGAAGGCTCTTGTCCGAGGTCTTGTCTGCTCAGAGGTCAAGGGTGCATGGTGTCCCCACCTGGACAGGAGGACAGTGACTCAGACTGGGAGAGCAGGTTCGGGCCATGTGGTTTGGGCTGGTGTTTCATCTCTCACTGTGACTCAGGGTCAGATCTCTCTCTCTCTCTCTCTCTCTCTCTCTCTCTCTCTCTCTCTCCATTTCTTCCCATTTTAAAAACTGGTTTATTTATTTATATTTTATGTGCTATGTTGTTTCTTACCTGCATATATGTGTGAGGATGTCAGATCCCCTGGAACTGGAGTTACAGACAGTTGTGAACTTCCATGTGGATGCTGGGAATTGAACCCGGGTCTTTTGGAAGAGGAGACAGTGCTCTTAACCACTGAGCCACAAGGTGTTATGTAGCCCAGGCTGGCCTCAAACTCCAGTAATCTTGGACTCCTGACCATGTGTTCCCCTCTTCCTCTCAAGTGCTGGGCTTACAGACGTATCTCACCATCTCTAGTTGTCCTGTCTCCTTTTTGAGGTGAGGTCTGAAACTCAAGACAATCCTCCTGCCTCAGCCTCCTGAGACTACTGATGTACCCTACCTTGCCTGACAGAACTGCCCCTTTCTTTCCATGTTTTGAGAGGAAAAGAAATTATTGCTGTTTTATTTTACCTTGTATGGGGATGATTGAGAATTTTTTTTTAAGAATTAATAACCCATTTCTCCTTGCACGTAATTAAAATGTTCTCCAGTCTCTAATTTTTGTCATTTTACTAATCTAATTTGTTTTTGGAGTGTGTCGATTCCCCTTCCGAGCACAAAGCAAGGGGGATTTTCTTCCTTTAATGTGACTGGGATCCAAGTGTCCAGGAATCATTTTTCTTTGGTTAAATACAGCCCAAGCAGGGCCATTGGAGGATCTTAAAAAGCACAGCCCGAGAACAAGGCAAAAACAAAAAAATAAACAAAACAAAACAAAAAAAACTTCAAGTCACTGCTGCTCACAGAGTTAAAAAATTATTCAAACAGGGATGAGGGGACCAAGGTGTCAGTAACCAGGTACAAGCCCACCAGGACAGGATGCTGGTGCACTGGCCTGGTCTGTGCCTCCAGGCTCCACACAGCTGGCTCAGATTCTGCTGCAGGGGAGGGTTTTTTTTTTTTTTTTTTTTTGGTTTTTCGAGACAGGGTTTCTCTGTATAGTTTTGGTTCCTGTCCTGGATCTCACTCTGTAGACCAGGCTGTGCAGGAGAGTTTTAGTCTAGTTAAATTTACCTGTAAACTGCACCTTTCCACTGAAAGAAAAAGGAAGGAAAGAAATACTATAGAATTTTCACTGTGTGATTAAGTGGATTCTTGGATCCTGGGACCCTGAGAGGGACAAGGGAGATGCACAGGAAGGGAGATCCTCTCCAGGTTCCTCCTGGGGGCCACCACCCTGCCTCAGCAGAGGAGTTTTATGGCCACTTCTTGGAAAACCCCTTCTCCGGGTACCTCTGAAAGATGTCTCGAGGCTAAACTGACGCTGAAGGAGGAATTTTCGTCCTGTGCTGTCCCCACCTGCTTAGGCTTGCTGGGGTGCTGTGGGTGTGGCCCTGCGGATGTGTTTGGGAGGTATGTGGGGAGGAGGTTGCATCCTTCCTGTTCCCCAAATGTGAAAAATAGAAATTTAACTTCCCTGTTGACAAAATACCAGCTATTGTCTCTCTTCAGCTCAGCTACTCTGTAGGCTCTGAGACTCTTGTTGGAGGAAAAAAAAAATGTCTGAAGTATTTAAACATGTTGGACCATGCATGCATCCGTCCATGGCATCGCGGGTTTTTCTTTTTTTCCTTTTTTCCTCATGGTCCTCTCCCTCCCTTCTCTTTCCTTTTTTTTTTTTTTTTTTCAAAGTATATTCATCAAACTGCTGAGTTGGAAAGATTTGTAATGAGTTTTTGAGCTGTGTGCGACTGTGTTTTTCCCCCCTCCCCCCCCCACCCTTTCCCTCTTTCTAAATCTTCATCTGACATTAAATAAAACAAATCCCAAACAGATTAACTGTCGCATGGTTCTGCTCCGTCTCTTCAGTCTGTTTGCAGGTCTGGCGGGGGATCCGGCAGCGGCGGCGAAGGCAGAGGCGGCAGTGGTGGCGGCTGCGGTGGTAGTGGGAGATGCCCCGGTGGCCCACGGAGGTCCATGTGGCGCTCTAGGTGGGATGCTGGCATCCTGAAGGCTGAGGCCCTGGCCCTGCTCCCCTGTGGCCTGGGCATGGCGTTCTCTCAGTCACACGTGATGGCAGCGCGGCGGCACCAGCATGGCCGACTCATCATTGAGGTGGATGAGTACAGCTCCAACCCCACCCAGGCCTTCACCTTCTACAACATCAACCAGGGCCGCTTTCAGCCACCGCACGTGCAGATGTAAGTGCTGATGCCTGGGGACCTGGAAGGGACAGGGATGTGGGTGCCTCCTGGTTTCTGGTACGTCCGTCAACACTCACTCTAGGGTCTCATGGACCCAAAGCGCTCTGTGCTCTTGCACTTGGGTTGAAGTTGGGAGGAACCCGAGGGAAGCCCCAGACTAGTGGCCCTAGGGACCCACAGTGGCCCCTCATCCTGTTTGATTGGACTTGGCGAATGCTTCAGAAGTGTTTGACAATAAGATGGTTTTACAGAGAGATCCAAGATTTGACGATGGGACCACAAATTTTGCCACCCCAGGCTCGCTTGTTCTGGGGGGAATGTCTAGGGCTGAATTTCAGCTGTGCCTAAGGATGTAGCTCCCAATTCCTAGTCTGATTTACTCCCACGGGGAGACTGAGTCACAAACAGGGAGAGGGTCTGCTGTAGGCCCAATAGGTTAGGACCCCATCCCGGATGAGTCGGCTCCAACCCCTTTGTTTGACTCCCATGCTTCTGAAGTGTTCTCCGAAGGAGGTCTGGGGGTTCAGTACCACCTCGTCTCCGTTTCACACACTGTGCTGGATCAGGGTCACCTTGATCCCGCCGAGGGGAGGGACTGATGGCTCCCTGCTGACAGAACAAGGAGGTGGCAGCTATGGACAGGTGACCCTGTGCTGTGGGGTTGCTAGAAGCCCCTCTCAAGAAGGTTAGGTTATCCCTGGGGCTGCGGACACTGAGCTTCCTCTAGGGGCAGGAGCCCTGCCTCTGAATAGTGAGTAGGTTCAAGATGTCCCAGCAGCTGTCACTCAGGGACAAGGTACAATGGGTGAATTGCTCACATCCCAGCGTGACGGGGTAGTGGAGTGGTGTGTAGCCCCTCCGTCCAGTGTGGCTTCCTTCAACCCCACATTCTGTTCAACGGTGTGCTGAGGAGATAATTCATTGGATGGAAGCAGGGCATCAAAGGTGGCATCGAAGGTTGTGTGGTCTGGAGGGGCAGTTCCAATGTGGGAATGCCTATTTTCCCAGTAGCACTTGCTCGAACGATGCTCCTTCCTGTGGAGGCTTCATCCCACATGGTCAGAAGGTGTAGTTTTTGGTGGATTTCTAGCCCAGTACTGCCTCTTTTTTTTAAAGAATTTATTTTTATTTACTTTTTTAATTTGGGAACCAGACTGGAGGATTTAGGCAGGCGGAATGCACTGTTGAGGGCACATCTCTTCTTGGTCTTTGGGACCTAGCAGCCTGGCAGAGATGCTGCAGGCAGAGGCCTGTCTTTCTCTGCCTAGATTATCTTTTTTTGTTGGTGGGATTAGAGATGATAATACCGAGGTCCCTGATGCTGGAGTTGATCTTGTCCAGTGGGAATGTGGGAGAGCCCCAGGCCCTCAGACAGAGCAGTGGGGGCTGATGTGCATCTGTGTTCTCTGCATACCCATCTGTGAGTGTCCTGGACTCAGAAATGTTGCCCATTGGGGGCTACTGTGGAATGTGACTGGATGGGGCAGACAGGATGATGGGAGAGGAAAGCTGAGGAAGGTCCATCAATTTTGGGATGTTTGGAAATGACCTTCTGGGTAAGATAGGTTCTAGTTGAGACCTTAAGGAGTGTGGGGTAGGGGTGATTGGAAGGGGTATTAGGATTTCCTGGGCTAAGCAGAAGGAGTAGAGGGGTAGAGCCCACAGAGGGCGAATATGGGAGAGGTGCCTGCTGGGTAGCGGGGCCTTCGTAGGAGAGGCTGGCTACAGGCCCTGGGGCCAGACCATGTCCTGGGGAAGGGCAGTGAGTGAACGAGAGAGAGAGAGGGTAGCTGTTCCCATTAACCAGGGAACAGTGGAGGCCAGCCCTTCTCTCCCCTCTCCCTTCCTTTGTTCATTCATTTGGATTCCTTGGGAACAGTTAGGCAGCTTGTGGGTGAGAAACATGGATCCTGGGCTGGCCTACCTGGGTGAGGCTCATGCCGCTTGATGCCTCAGTTTCCCCAACCATCAAGTGATATTTACAGTGATGCCGAGGGTGCAATAGAGAAGTCTCCGGGTGGTGGTGGAGTCATGTGAGTGGCTGATGTTCATCACTGTAGCAAGAGCCAGGCCTGGCCGTGGAACTTGGTGCTTGAAGTGATGAGAGGCAGCTGCCTGCTCGCACTGGGCTTGTGTTCCAGGCATCTGCTGCTAGGCAGCAGCAGGTTGTAAGAGCCATGCCAGCGTGTAACACTTGTAGCAGCAAAAGTGTTTTCTGGTTGTTTGTCTGGCTGATGCCTCACATGGTCTGGACCTCTCCCCTTTGGCCTGCTCTATGGAATGCCTCTCCAGTCAGCTAGGGTCCTGGCTTCCATAAACAATGGGGCTGAGTGGCCACTGGGGTGTGGGGTAGGGCTTAGGAAGGAACACAAAGAGAACTTTGAAATTCAACATTGCATTTAGCAGGACAACTGTCTGGGTAGGCACAGGACTCTGGGGCCGCTGCCTCCTGTCCCTTCCGTTCAGACTCCAGATCTGAACCGGAGGAGGCCTGCAGGCTGTAGGGGACTTCCTTCACAAGTGGCCACTCTGCCTTGGAGAGAGGTTGCTCCTGCTTAGTGATTTATCACCTCCGTGGGCTTTGTCTCTGGGGTGAGGGAGTGAGGGGGAGGTTCCCATTTAATAAATCCACAATTTATATTTAATAATAACAGTGACAGCTCAACATGGCCTCTGATTGAGCTTTATGATTTACTCAGAGGCCCCTGAGACCCTGCTGGTAACTTGTCAGCCTTTGCCAGAGTGATGACTGTCTGCATCTGGGGCCTCGAGCTGTGGGCCCTGGGGCTGAGAAATCCCAGGAGGTTTTCGGGAGAATCCTCCAGGCATCAAGACCCTGGGCACGAAGGTATAACAGTGGGCAGTGAGAGGGAGCGTCAGGGTCACTGGAGTCTGCCACGAAGGTATCTGGGGTGGACACACTTGGTATGAACTCTCCCCTCTTCCCTTTGGGGGGTCACTGGAGACATGGGCCAGACCCTTTAGAGACCCTATGGGCCCCTCAGGTGGGGCGAGGTGCTGGAGAATGTAGGGACAGGAATGGCAGAGCTAGGCTGAGAGGTCTCATCCTTGGCACTTGACTGGGTTGACACCTGATCCCTCCTTTCAGAGAGAGAAGCTAAGACTTTGGAAGGGGAGCACATGGAGCCAGGACACTCCCTTGGCCCTGTGCACTGGGCTCAGCTAGTCTACTAGCTGCGAGGTGAGGACTCAGCCTGGAGCTGGGCAGGGGCCAGGGGCAAAGCAGAGGAGGACTCCGCCACATTCTGGGCTCCTGGCGGGTTTTATGTGTGCTTACGTGAGTGTGCATGTGGGCACGTGTATGTGCATGTTGTGGTGTTTGTGTGTGTGTGTGTGGTGTATGTGTGTGATATGTGTATGTCTGTGTGTTTGCACATTTGTGCATAGGTGTGTTGTGTGTATGAGTGTGTGTTGTGTGTGCACCTGGTGTGTGTGTGTGTGTGTGTGTGTGTGTGTGTGTGTGTGTGTACTTGTGGAGGCTAGAGGTGTGGCTCCTCAGGAGCTGTACACCTTACTTTTGGAGACCTGGATCTTACCATTCAGGGTCAGTCTCCTGTCTCCACCTTCCCAGTGCTGGGATTACAGGTATGCATCTTTGTCCCGTTTTCACTTGGGTTCTAGGGATTGAATTCAAGGGTCCTTCTGCTTCTGAGGCCAATGCTCTCCTGACTGAGTTATCTCCTCAGCCCCAGCCTCAGATCTTCACACAGGCTGTTCCTTTGGTTTCTCCATAGACATCCTTCACACGTCCCTCTTTAGGAAAGCCTTCTCCAACTCTTCCTAGTCACATCTGTAGACATCCTTCACATGTCCCTCTTTAGGAAAGCCTTCTCCAACCTTCCTGGTCACAGATCTCCTAGCCCTGTCCAGCTGAAGATGCTCTTTCGGAGATGGGCTTGGTTTGGAAGCACCCCTGTAACCCCTGCCCAATATCTGAGCCCTAGTACAGAAGATTGAAAGAAAGAAGGGGATGGGAGGGAGGGTGAGGCCAGGAAGAGCCCTGGGGATGCAGGAGGGTCTGGGGCTCAGAGGTGCAGCAGCATTTGAGGGAAGCAGAGTGGGCCATCTCAGCTGGAAGAACCAGCTACCTGAAGGCTGAGAGACAGTGGGAAGCACAGGCCGAGGGCTGTGCCTGGGCAGGGTGGCCAGGTCACCTTGGAACCTGCTCTTCTTGGGAGAGCACCAGACAGAGGGGATCAGGGCAATTGTGTTGTGTGGGGCCGACCACTCACTGCCCGTCTTGGGCTTCAGTCTCCTCTTTTGCAGAATTCTCAAAGAACATGGCCGATGCCAAGGCCCACAGCTGCATGTGTTACAGGAACCTCAGACTTCAGAGCACCCTTTTTCTCTGGGGCAACTGAGGGATAGTGTGTCTCTTATGAGGCCTGTGTGGGTGTTTGACACTAGGCATGTTACTGTCCAGGATGGCTTTGGAGGACAGAGCAGAAGGCACTTTACCCACCAAGTGATCTCCCTAGGCCCCTAAAGTCAGCTTCTGTGGCCGAAACTGCGGGTTTTCCCCGAGGCTCAGTTTTGTCACCTGTAAAATGGGGGTGCTGGCAGGGTACTGTGCAGAGGGTTACAAGGAGGGAGAAGAGAGCAGATGTGGGGACACTGCTCCGTCGATGCTGAGTTCCCAGACACTGGGAGCGAGCTTGCTCTCTTTTCTTGCAGGGTTGGGCAAACAGCTTTGCCGCAGAACTGAGCTGGGGAAAAGAGACTTGAGCTCACTTGCTCTCTGGGGATCTCTAGGCTTCTATCTTTACTGTGCTCAGAAGCCTCGGGGTGCAGGGAAATAAGGTAAAGTTAATTAAGGCTCCCACAACCGCCCCTGTTGATGAGAGCCCTGGGCTGCCTGGTGGCCAGGTCGCCTCTTACGGAGAGACTGCAGGATCTCCCCCGCCCCCCCACTCCCAGCCTCCCCCTTCTTCCTTTCTCTTGATCTCTTTGACTTAGTCTTTGTAACTTTATGGCATCTGTAAAGTGTGTGTGTGTGTGTGTGTGTGTGTGTGTGTGTGTGTGTGTGATGGGTGGGAAAACATATGGATTTGTTTGGTTTGCCTGAGTTCCCGGGTCCACTGGTAGGTAGTCCAGTGCTGATTGGCTGCTTGTGGTCCAGTCAGCACTGTCAGGATGGTCAGAGAGCACAGGTGGGGGACCCCCACATCCCTCACCTGTTAGACCACTTTGGAGAGGAGGTGCTGGGATTCCCAGAGGACCCAGGAAAGGTGAGAATTGCAGGGAGATTTGCCTTCCAGATCTGTTTATGCACTGTCTCCTTCTGGAAGCTTCCAGGAACCCAGAGCAGGTTAGGGCCCTCTCTGGTCTTCAGCCCTTCCTTTGCTCTCTTACAGCTGGAGGCTGCAGGGTCACAGCCTAGTCAAATCTGTAGCTGCCTGCAATCTGTGAGCTCCTGGTGGGTGGGGCCCTAGCTTGCTCATCCCTCTGGCCCTCACTGGCCTCGGAAGCTGGTACCTGTTAGGCGCTCAGTATTTGTGCTAATTGAACACGGAATGGGTGTATGGAGAGAGGAGACGAGAGCCCAGAACCTTCCTGGCTGCCCATCATTGGGCTCATTTGGCAAATTTCTCCGTCTTTCCAGTCAGCCTAGCTCCAAGCTGCTGAGGCTCCGTCTTGGCTTAACAACCCCCAAAGGGGGACCCAGGGTGCTTTCCCCCTGTGGTGCCTCAGAGATGGGGGAGAGGCTGGCGGTGGCGCCTCCACCTGCTGCAGATCCAGCATGAGGAGGCATCCTGCACATTAGCATGCTGAACCCATGTCTCTCATAAGGTGTTAATTAAATTTCTTCGAAGTATATTGTCTGAAAAAAAAGGATAATTAGAAAGATGTCTTTAAAAGTATTTATGTAACTGATACGGTACTGCTTTTGGTTTGTCGCATAATTAGATTTAAACACGACTCCTCGAGCAGCATACTCGTTTGGAGAGGGCTGCTTGTTGAAATGTCATTGCGTCGTTCTGAAGCGTTGTGAGCCTGGTGAAGTCATTTAGTTGGGGATGCGGTATGCTCTGTGAAGAACACTGGACTGGGGGCCTATGGAGGGTCCTCAGCAGGCTGCGAGGGCTCGTGGGGATGGGGATGGAGCTTATTTAGCTGTATTCGTTTTCATTTCTGGAGTGTTCTTATCCAGGGAGGCACAAACCCAGGCCATGGGTTCCGCTTGTGTCTAAGAGACAGTGGCAGAGCGGGGCTCAGGGACCTGGTTTTCTGACTGCAAGGCTGTTTGTTTTACACAACTCCAGAAGGCTCTTGGTATCAAAATGACCACACTGTCTTAGTCTCGGGGAAACTGTCACCTGTCCCATCGTCTCCCCCCACCCCACCCCCTGTTCTCCTTGGCAATGAGGCTTCTGCATCCTCTGGGCTGAGTGCTGAGCTCGCGGCCAGTTCTCTTGAATGGACCAGGGATTTCAGGCCACTCATCGTCAGCGGGGCAATAGTGCCCCCCAGGGGTGAAAGCTGGTTTTGAGAGGTTGAAAAAGAAACTGTGACTTGTGGACAAAGCCTAGACAGCTAGCACGGGAGACAGAGTATTTCTGTGATGATAAAACTCCATGGGCTCAGCAGCAATAGCAAAGCTGGGAAATGCTGCTTTAGTCCAGAACAGCTGGGCTGTAATTGTAGGCGCTGCACGTGGGCATGGTGATGAGGCGCTCACAGAGGCTCGCTGAAGCTCCCGCATTGCACAAAGCAGCTTAAGGAAGGGGTTATTTTGCCTCAGAGGTGGAGGGTACAGTCTGTCATGGCTTGGAGGGCACGGTGGCAGGAATGTGGGGGAGCTGGTTCCATTCTATCCGGTGTCAAGTAGACGGGCCAGATGACTGCCGGTACTCAGCCCTCAGGACTCCGATGGTGTTCCCTAGATTCAAGGTGAAGCCTTTAGGGAAGGGTTTCACAATTCCCAGATCTGTATTTCCATGGTGATCCAAAGTTCCATCAAGTTGACAATGAAGATTAAACCTCACACCATGGAATAGAGGGGGAAACTGAGGCAAGGAGACAAGAACATTTTGCTAGACCCTCCAGAAGGCTGGCTGTTTGGCTCATGTTCAGTTGGACGCTACCTGAGTTGATGTGGCTGGGAGCAAGGACTGGCTGTGTTTTGGAGACCCACTACTCCACAAGATCACAGCTCTGTGACCCCGCCCCCCCCATAACCCACAGCATCTTCTCTCCCTGCAGGGTGGACCCGGTGCCTCATGATGCCCCTAAGCCACCTGGCTACACACGTTTTGTCTGTGTTTCTGACACCCACTCAAGGACAGACCCCATCCAGATGCCCTATGGTGATGTGCTGATCCATGCGGGGGACTTCACGGAGTTGGGGCTCCCGAGCGAAGTGAAGAAGTTCAATGAGTGGTTGGGTAAGTCCTGTGCATGAGCATACCCAGTGCCTGGGAGGACATGGCACCCGGAGCTGCCCCTGCCCTCTCCTAGGAATGTGTCATCCCTGCCTTGCCCTAGACCTTGATCCTGTGCCTTTCCCTGTCCACCACCTTGGGGAGCCTTCCCTGCTTCTCAGACTGGGTCTTGCACCTTTCTCCCATCCTACCCTGGGTGTGGCTACCCATTTGTTTGGCCCACATGTGTGTGGTCCACCCATGTGTTCAGCCTTGAGTCCCTGGCGTAAGTGTTCACGAAGCAGCTGGTGAATGAAAAAATGAATGTATAGCTGAGTTGTTGTGTGAAGAATGATTTTCTGGGACCAGTGATTCCAGGGCAGGTCCTCTACTCATATGCTTGTGGTTCAGCCTCCAGTGAGGAGACCCTTCTGCTCTGTGGCCCCATGGGGTCACAGGGACCTGAGGTAGTTCATCCTGTGGGCACCTGCTGGTGTAGGTGGCAGAGCTTGACCCCACCCACAAAGTAATGGGTAAGGCTTTGTCCCGGTGCTTTTTTTCCCCCTTTTTTTTTCAAAATAAAGATATGAACTAGCAAGCCCCCCGCCCCCAGCAGGCTCCTCCCCCAACACTTACAGTAGGGAATTTGCATGTTCTGGAGTCTGTGGAAAAGTCACAGTGAGGTGGCTTTGTCTCTGCCTTGGGGAAGGGTGGACAGATGGATGGCTCCTGAGTAGCCTGACGCATAGACCTGCTGTCCTGGAGAGGAGACGTAGGTGTGTCAATCGATCGATCGATCCCTCTCATGGGAAGCTCCCCAGTGGCCACGGCTGCCAGACTTGTCCAGTCCTTTGCAGTCCCTGTGTGTGCCACATGCAGCTGACTGGGAGCAGGGGGCCAGCCATGAAGCGGGTAGCTGTACTGAGCGAAAGGCCCAGCTCTGCCAGTGAGACAAATATTTACAAGCAAGGGTTTCCTTCCACTTGGCAGGCTTGGCACTTTAAATATTGATTTTTCAAATGGGAAATTTTAAGCCAGGCTCATTTGGGCTAGAACATGTGAAGGCTAGGGTAGGGGAGTGTGTAGCCGAGGCCACTGACAGCCAGGGTGCTTCCTGGCCATGCTCTGGGCTGTCTCCTTCAGGAGACATGTCTCCATGCCCAGGGTAGCTCTCTGTCCCTCCTGCTGTGAGTGATGAAAGGGGAGAGTTTCCCTTTGGCTGGGTCAGGGTCACCACAGGCCAGACACCTACTGTGTGCCAGGCATGGTATGGCAGGTTCTTTTCTACTGTCTGCCTTGGTGAAATGTGACCATAGCTTTGGTGAGATGTTTCTTTTGTGCATTCTCTTTTGACAGATGAGAATTCATGGACCCTGTGGTATGGCTCAAATACTTCAGTTGAGTGGTCCATGGGCCCAGATCTTCAAGGGACCTCAGCCTGGGGATGGGTTGTGGCTTTTCTCCAGGGAGGGGGAGTCTTCATGGGGGATTTCTCTTGGAGGCATGGTCCTTGACAGAGGAGTTGGGAGTCAGCACAGGGTGTGGCCAGATGGTTTGGGCCAAAGCATGGGACCCTGAAGGCTTCCTCCCACAGGCCTCTCTTTTTGGCTGCCTTGAAGCATTTGAAGAGGCCAGGGATGTCACTGCGTAGGGTGAGCTGCAGGCTGGAGAGATGGGAGCAGTCCTCTAGTCTTGCTCCAGGGCCAGGAACCAGCCACTTGGTGGAAATGTTATTGGTTGTTAGGTGCTGCTCCTGCTGGGAGAATAGACTCCTGAGGGCATGGAGAATCTGGCTGGGAAAGAGTCGTGTGTGTGTGTGTGTGTGTGTGTGTGTGTGTGTGTGTGTGTGCGCGCGCGTGCGCGTGCGCACGTAGAGTGCATGTGGATACAGCATGTGTTTCCCAAGTGCCTGCTCTGTGCCCTCCTTCAGTCCTGATGACATGAGGGAGCAGCTACCGTTAGCTCCATTTTACAGAGTGGAAAACCAAGGTCCAGAGAAGCAAAGCAACTTGCCCAAGGCCACACAGCTAGTATGTGGCAGAGCTGGGATTCAAACTCAGGCGGTAGGACTCTGAGATGAGGCTCTTCGTTACATCACTTGTTCTTCGCGGTAGGGTGCGTGGCTTTACTGTCTGGGGCTGACACCCCGGGTCTGCTTCCTGAGTGGGTGACTGTGGCAGCTGGAGGTCTTTCTGGACCTTAGTTACTCCATTTTGCATGGCGGTCAGGCTACCTTGTTCACCTCCAAAGACAGATCAGAGGCCGGCATGGGAGAAACAGTTAAGCTTTGTGCACTGTGAAATGTAGAGTGCATGTACTCTATGTGAACAGGTATTTGCTGTATCGGGACTCCCTCAGGAAAGGAGCGGGGACTGGGAGCAGAGAGTCTTGTGATGAGGTGAGCTGGCAGGGCTATCTGTAAATGCATGTTAAATGCATGTTAACCTCTCTGCTTCTGAGTGTTGACATGTGATTGCAACAGACAGCCGTCTCCACAGACAGAACAGACTGGAAGACTCACCTCTGGAGGGTCCACAGGAGTCAGCATGTGTCAGGGGCTGGGAACAGTGGGGAGTAAGTGTCGGGGCCCTGCTCAGTCTCTTGGGGAGATAGTGATCTGGTTGATAGAGTGAAGCAAGAATCTGCTGAGGATTGACCTGGGGACCAGGGGATGTGGTAGTGCAGGCCTTTGGCTGGGTGGTTATGGTGACTTTGGACCAGGCCTGAGGGTGAACATTGGGTAGAGTGTGCAGAGCTGGGGAAGACTTTGGGGCTGGGGACATGGCTGCCCTGGGCTTAGAGGTGGGACAGAAAAAAAAAAAAAGAGAGAGCCATGTGAGGAGGGCTGGTTACAAGTTGGTACTGATTCTGTGTGTGAGGGAGGCTTTCGGGTTTAACAGGGGAGGGCTCCATGACTTTCCAAAGACAGTTCTGAATAGTAGAGTCAGGGTGGTGGCATGATGGCCAGATACTCTGGAAGATTCCAGAATGGGTGTCTGGGTCAAGAGAATCATTTCCTTTGTCAAGGCCTTGCTCTCTATTTCCTTAAGGGGAGCATGTGCTATTCTGCAGCAGATAAAGACAGAGCTCATGGCTCTGAGGCCTGGTCTCCTTGGTGGCTGGTGCTGTACATCTGTCCAGGAGGAGTGTTCCACCTTGCTATCCAGTCATCCCAATGTACTCACAAGCCTTTCTCAGCCTGCAGGCATGCCACTGCCCGGGTCCTGGAGCTGAACCCCAGGGAATGTCTTCTCTACCTGTTGGTCTCGGGGATAAATGTGAAGTTTCATTCCAGACCAGTTCCTGACAGGTGGGAGATTTAAAAGCTAGCATAAACTCTCAGTGAGACAAGTTCAGGTACCTGACCAGGCCTGAGCAGCCCCACCCCACGCTCCCTCTGAGCCGCTGCCAGCTTGCAGGGAAGTCTGGGTTTTCATCAGTACAGGCGTCCTTCCAGGTCCTTGGAGGGGTGAAGGTGGGAGCCGCAGCGGCACCCCTGTTTCTCCTGTGACTGTCCCAGGAATGGCTGAGGGCACATCTGCCAACTTTTTTCAGAGTCAAAGGAAAAATGCAAAACTTGCTGAATGGAGCAAAGGAAGTTCTTTCTTTTTCCTCCGATGATGATGTGATCAGCAGCAGGCAGCACAGTCATCCCCCCACCCCTACTCCCCCAAGACTGGTTGGTTCAGGGCTCCCTGGGTAAGGACACCGGGCAGGATTCTGCTGCTGCCAAATGATAAATGGTCGTCCCGTTGGGAAGACGTCTGCTTATTGTTGGACCGCCCAGGACCGCCTCCTGGCCCCTGGCTGGGGATTCACGGTCTCTATGGCCTCTATTCCATTTCCAGCTTCAGGTCAGTCCCTGCATGCCCCAGGGTGGACAGGAGGCCAAAGGCAGCTCACTGGTTGCCATCTCTCCCTGTAGCCTCTGCTCTGTGCATCTGGAACCCAACTGGTACTTCTGCAGAATTCTCCTGCTCTCCTCCCCCTCTTTGCTTCTCCATCATCTTTGGAACCCTGTCCTGATCTGTGAACAGGCGTCCCTCTATTCCTTCCCTCTCAACCACCTTAACCACAGACAGCGCCCCAGCTGTTACTCCCACGAAGACCAGTGGGATACCTCGAGGGAATTAATTTCACTTTCTCCAGGGCCAACAGACAGTTCAGGTCACGCCCCCTACACACACACACACACACACACACACACACACACACCCCACACACACACAAGGGTGTCACTAGGCCTCAGGCTTCACCTTCTGGGGTCCTGCCCCACCCCATGCATTGTGGCACAAACTACAGTATAAACTAGTGGCTGGTGTCTGCCTGTCTGGGCCCTTCACTCACCAGCCTCACCTGCTGAGTGTGTGTGGTGCTGGATGAGCCAGTCCCAGCTGGCTCCTGTTCGTGCTGTGGGCTCCTGTGAGCCTCTGAAAGGGCTGGAGATGGAGATCAGGCTAGCTCAGCCAAGGCAGCTTAGCTTTGGGCATGGAAGAGAAGCAGAGTGAGGTCTGCAAAGGGCACAATGAACCGGCTGATTCAGTCGCACGGCCTCGGGCAGAGGAGGAAGATGGGGTGGGGGGGGGGGTGCACCCTTAATGGAGTGTTTAGAAGTTATAATTAACTTTTCCTGGCGCCCTGGCATAGGCCGATAGAGAAGACAATATAAAAGGGGGCCAGGATTTAGTTAAATAGAGCTCGCTCTTCTGCAAGGAAACCCTTAATTAAAATCTGCGAGGGTGGAAGCGGGTGCGGGGAGGAAGTGGAGGATGTACTGCAAACCCGGGTCTGGATCTTGTCTCTTTTGTAGCATTGCCGTGACCGTGCTGAAGGTCCGAGGGTGGTACTTTTTGCCACTTTGTAGTTCAGGTGGGTGAAGGAGCCAGGGAGAATGAGGGGTCCTGCCAACCCCCTGCAGAGCCTGCATATTCTGAATATTGCTGTCAAAAAGTGTTTCAGCAGCTGGAGTTTGATGACCCTCCTTAGCGACCTTTCCCTCCCCCTGCTTGGCTCTCTCTGCTAGGGTGGCCCCTGTGGTCTCGCACTTCTTTGGAGGTCGATTTTGGACTTGCATGGGAAGGGCTCCATAGTTCTCAGTGTTGGGGTATCAGGGGGGGTGGGCCTTATGTCAGGACCCAGAGGACTTGAACTCAGGGCCCTGGGACCACTGGTGGCTCAGGAACCAGCTGTTCTCAGCAGCTGGTTAACCACCCCCAGTCCATTTCAATCAAATGAGAGAGGCCTGAACCTGGCCTGTGGGACTAGAGTTTCCAGGTCCCATCCAGGGAAGGGAAGCTGCACCGGGGTCCACAAGCCTTACGATGTTACGGCCCAGTGTGTGTTAGTTGGGGTCTGCCTCTCCTACCTAGCTGTGGGGACAGGAAGGGGTCCTCATTCAACCCAGTGGATACATGTCCTGGGGGTCTGCTATGTTCCCTGATATGAAGAGTCAGCAACAATAGTGTGGAAGGATTTGTTTGACCCCTGGAGTAGTGCCAGGTAACCCAGTGAGGGGGAGGACCATTTAGTAATGGACAGAAAACCCTAGTCAACTCACAGAGTCGAGGTGTTAGCTGACTATGGTGGGTTTGGGCCTGAGCTGAGAAAGACCCAGCCATGAACTTTCTGGTGCTGGTAGATGGGGGAGCCCAGGTGTAGACCAGTTGCCGCAGCCTCCAGAGTTTAGCCTCAGCTCTGCTGAGGTCACCAAGGGCTTGGGGGTGGGGGCCAGTATCACATTGTGTTCAGGAGCCCCACTGGCTGCAGGGTGGAGATTGAGTACAGGAAACAGAGAAGCTGCTGGACCTGGGAAGTTGGCATTAGTGTTGGCCAGAGGCCATGGTGGCTCAATCTGACCTGGCAGTGCAGAAGGCTAGGGTCAGGGAGAAAAGAAAACGACAGGGGTCAGTGCCCAAAGGCGTGAGATGGGGAGATTGTGGGCCTGGTCCTCCCAAGAGAATGAGGTGAGATAAACTCCCATGGGGACATGTTAGTTAGGAAAAAAAATCTAACCATGGAGATGCTCACAGACTCACAGCAGCTGCCTGCCTGAGACCTGCTCAGTATCCAGCCAGTCAGAACAAACCTCCACGGGTGGGTGGTGGGCTCCTAAGGCCCCACTCCAGCTGAGAAGCCATTGGCAGCTGTAAGTGGCTGGGGGAAGGGGAGTTATTGTCTTTGGGGCAGGTAGGTTGCAGTTGCTCTGGTGGAGGGTCCCCACCATATGCATCTGGGCAGCACTTATTGAACACAGAGGGAGAATGAATGAATGAATGAATGAATGAATGAATGACAGAAAAAAGGAGAGAGAGGAAGAAAAAGAGGAGCACAGATTTGGGTCCAAGGGAACTATAGGGGACCAATAGAGGTGATATCATTGAAATACATTTTATACATGTATGAAGCGCTCTAAGAATAAGCTGAAACAATCAATAAAAATGTCCAATGTACATTGTTTTCTTTTCTTGTGGAGCTGAGGATTGAACCCAGGGCCTTGCGCTTGCTAGGCAAGCACTCTACCACTGAGCTAAATCCCCAACCCCATTGTTTTCTTTTGAAAGCTAACAAGAGTTGTTGCTGAACACGTGCATTGCCTGGAAAATGTATTGCATATTACATCAGTGTTCAGACATTTTCAGGAGCCAAGACTCAGGCCTAAAGATTAAGTTTTGTTGTAGTTGGCTCTTGCTATTTATTTATTTACTTATTTATTTATTTGCTTATTTATTTATTCATTTAAAATTATTATACTGGGTCACATGAGACTATTTTCATGTGCTTTTACCACAGCCCCTGTTTGAAGTAATGATTATTTTGTGTGGAGGGGTTTGTGTGAGGTCACAAGCCAACCTGGTGGGGTCAGTTCTCTCTTTGTACCCTTCAGTGGGTTCTGGGGATCAAAATCAAGTGGCCAGACTTGCATGGCAAATGCCTTAACCCCATGAGCCATTGCGGTGACCGAGTTTTCTCTTTTTTCTTTTGAACACCGGGGCCTGGCGTCATTTCTGGTGCCTTTTCTGTCATAGTCTGGCAGACATGGATTCTAATGGGTAGTCACCATCACCAGTGTGAGAAAGAGTGATTGGTGTTCCACTACAGGATGGGTGGATGCCTAGTGCTGTGGGGATTGGGATTCGTTTAAAAGTTAAATTTTCTATGTTCTTTATTAAAAAAAGAAAGAAAGAAACAACCCTTACAAAGCAAACTGTGTTTTAGGGGCTAAAAGGGAGAAAATTAACTTCTAATAAAGATGAAAGACCTGAGATTGGAAGTTGTAGTGGGCAATTTTGGCTAGCCATAATTACAGTATTTTCATGTTAATGCATAAGCCCCTTGAAAGGTGTGCTTAAGTGCTAATTACCTATTTGCAACAGAGTGGCTTCTCAAATGAAATGAGACCCGCTGGTGTGTATGTGTGTGTGTGTGTGTGTGTGTGTGTGTGTGTACGCACATGTGCGTAGTGTGATTCACTGTGGTATATTTTGTATGTTTTTTGTCTTTTTAAGGACCATAATCCAAAATATGTATGTCTTAAATAACAGCAGCAACAACAATAATAATAATGTTCAAACAAGACAAATGTATTTCTTTGAAAGCCCTGCACTGCTCATGAATTCTTGCATGGTTTAGGGTTTTAGTTTTTGCTTACTTGTGTCCCATCTTACATGGAAGGGTTTGGGATGGCTGATAAAACTAATAGTGACATAATAAAACATCCCAGTGGTGGGCTAAAAATGTGTGCCTGGAGTATCAACACTTGGGGCTATGTGTCTCTGTGAGTGGGAAATCGGGGTTTGAGCTTCCTGGGGGCCAAAGTGAAAATGGAAATGTGCCGACGCTGCCCCCTGTGACACCTCTCCCCATTGACACGTCTCCTTTAGCTCTGGGTTCATCCCCAGGGTTCCACCCGCATCTTCCCTGTGGGAAGATCTTGCTGAAGGATTTTATGTGAATAACCACAAAGGTTTGTTTAGTGTTTTCTGATGTATAAGACACGTCCCTTTCAGTCACTCATTTTGAGCTTCCTGTCTTCCATACCACCCCTGCTTTCTTTTAGACTGAACTTTCTTCTTCCATCTGCTGGTTTGGGATTTTTTTTTTTTTTTTCTGCATCTACTTGGTTGCTCGTAACATCTTTATCTCCCATACATATTTACAACAGTAAAATCATCCAGCTGTCCCCTTGGGCACCTGCACTGCCCTTCCTGCCTCCTCTTGCTGCCATCTCACAGGCATCCTTGCTCGGAGACTCCACATCTTGGTTGTTTGGAAGCGCACCCTGAGGGTCACCCTAGGCGTTTGTTTCCCAGTTGCTGAGCACCTCATATGGGTTGGGCTTGACTCCAGGCACCGGGGGATTCAGCAGTGAGTCTCTGGAAGGCCGAGGGGGAAGGCAGAGCATACACACCCAGAGCTGTGATAGGGCAAGGAGGCCTGGAGCAGAGGGTAGCAGGAGAGGGTAGGACCCTCAGCGAGGGGAAGGCTGAGCAGAGATGTGAACGGTTGGGGCTGGCGCTGACCCTGTCCCAGCCTGGAGGCAGCTGCCGTCTCAGGCTGATATGAGGACTGGGAGGTCCACAGAGTGGCTGAGTGAGGGGGGGTATTGGGAGAGGAGATGAAGTCCGAGAATTCAGAGCTTCAGGCAGAAGGCACTTTGTTGGGTTTGGGCATGGGGTAGTGTTTGGACAGAGGAAAGGTGGGCTCAGTCCTTCTAGCTTGAACAGGTTGTGGGACAGTTGGGAGCCTAAGGCTGGCACACCTACACACTGGTGACTGTGATCCTCTTCCATCCAGTGTCCACAGGGCACCTACCTCCCTGACTCCACACTTTGTGCTAGACGCTAGGGGAGACAGTGGCAGGAGCCTATGGAGACTCCCACTCCGGAGACATTAAGACAAGAGGATGAGGAGAAGGTGGAGGGAGAGGCTGGGACCAGGTTGGTCTGTTCAGGCTTCAGTCCCAGCTCGTCTGCCTCCCAGATGCAGCATGGCAGACAGGTGGCTGTCCTCTGCAGTGGTGAGTGGACTGTCCTTCTGGGTGGAGGACACAGCGTGGTCCTGACACGTGGTCTGACCTTCCCTCTCGCCTTCAGGTTCATCAGCTCTTGTCAGCTCCTTAGTTTTCCCGTGAGTCTGACAAAAGCCACTCCGCGGAGGAAGGCTTCCTTCTGTCTCAGTTCCAGGGCTCAGTCCATCGTGGCAGGAAGGCATGGTGGCAGGCGCGTGAGGCATCTAGTCCTATCTTGTCTATACTCCAGAGGCAGAGAGGGAGGGAGAGGGGGGAGGAGAGGGACAGACAGAGACAGAGAGAGAGAGATAGAGAAAGAGACAGAGAGACACAGAGAGAAAGACACAGTGAGAAAGAGAGAGAGAGAGAGAGAGAGAGAGAGAGAGAGAGAGAGAGAGAGAGAGAGAAAGCAGAAGGCTGGCGCTCAGTTTCCTTCTTTTTATTTAGGTCAGGACTCCAGCCTAGGTCTTCTTAAACCTCTCTGGAAACTGTCTCAGTACTGGGAGTACTCAGAGGTGTCTCCTAGGTGATTCTGAATTGAGTCAAGTTGGCCATGAAGATGAACCATCATGTTGTGGACGGAGAGCTAGCCAGCTGCTTGTTCCTTCGGGAAGTGAATCTTGTGTGATACACTTTCTCTTCTGCACAGACGTGGAGGGATGTGTTTGGATGTGAAATAAGCCCGTGGGTTTTTTAAATGTCATTTTCATATTGGATCACATTCCAGAACAGGAATAATCAGGAAGCCAGGAAATCCTGGCCAGCACAGAGCTAAAGTCTTCAGTCCCCAGGCACAGAGCTCTGAAATGCCTGGAAGATTCTGTTTTCTCTCTCCCACCTCTCTGCACCAGAATCCACACCTGGGCTCAGCATCAGCCTCCTGAGACGCTCTGGGCATGGAGAATGTTGTTGTCATGCAGAGAGGCGGCAGGAGCTGGAGTCTGTTCCCAGTACAGAGCAGCCTCTTCTCACGGGAGAGGTCTGCTGTCCTGGTCTAGTCCTTGTGTGAATGTTGGGTGCAGGTGGGTTCCTGTGTGTGTGGGTTGTAGGTGTGAGTGCATATGTGTGTGTGTGGTGCATGTGTGTGAGTGTGTGTGTGTGTGGTGCATGTGTGTGAGTATGTATGTGTGTGGTGTGTGTGTGTGTGTGTGTGTGTGTGTGTGTGTGTGTGTTCCTATGTATGTGTGTGGGTTCCTGTGTGTGGGGTAGAGTGGGGGGTGCATGTGTGTGTGTGGTTCCTGTGGTGGAGGTAAGTGTGCGTATATGTTTCTGTGTGTGAGGCACATGTGTGTGTGTGTGTGTGTGTGTGTATGCTTACAGAGGCTAGAGGTCAGCTCAGGTGTCATTTCTGGGGTGCTCCTCCACCTTGGTTTTTGAGGCAGGGTCTCACAGATCCCCCTAGTTGGGCTGTCCACAGAGCCCCAAAGATCCTCTGGTCTCTGCCCCTCCCAGCACTGGGATTACCAGTGTGTGCCACAGTCCTGCCCAGGTTTCTCACGTGCACACTGGGGGTTGTCACATGGGTCCCCATGCTGTCCCTCGTGTACTTTACAATCCGAGTCATCCTTGCGGTCCCTGGGGTTTTGTTTTAAACCTTTAAAAACATCATCTTGTTTATATTTGTGGTATGTGTGTGTGTGGGGGGGGAGGGTATGCAAACCATGGCATGCATGGAGGTCAAAGGACAGCCCACTGGAGTCAATTCTCTCTCCCCCCCCCACCCCGCCACGTGAGTTTTGGGGATCAACATCAGGCCACCGCTCTTGGCAGCAAGCCCCTTTACCTACTGAGCCATCTTACCTGTTTGCTTTTTGAAATCAAGTCTTATTATACATAAGCTACAGGCCAGGCCTGGTCTCAAACGTGCTACTCTCCTGCCTCAGTTGGGATTATAGGTATGCACCGCTTCATCTGGCTCTGGCCTTACATTTGCTTTCATACCGCCTCATCTCAGACTTCATTATCTGGCTCTCTGCTGGGCAGGTTCCCAGTGAACTCAAGGTTTCTCATGTCTTACAAGCTCCCAGAAGACATCAATGTTTTCCCCCCTGAGGATCACGCTGTGAGTATCAAGGCCCTAGACTAGCTCTTTCCAGAACTTTCTGAAGTAGTAGAAATGTTTATACCTGTGCTGGCCTTGGGATCCACTAGCCCTCACGGGAGTGGCAGGCATTTGAAACGCCGCCGGTGTGACTGAGAAACCGAGTTTTGCATTTTACTTCTTTGTAATTAATTTGAAACGAAGTAGCCACAGGAGCCTGTGGCTATGCTGTCGGACAACACAGACGAGTCCGGAGGGATGTGTGGTTACTGCCTTTATCACAGACAAGGAAACAGTTCCATTTAACAAGACAGCTATGATGTAGTGATAAGGAATGATGTTCTGTTGCACTAACATCAATGAAAATCAAATCACATTGAAGCTGCTGATAGGATTTGAGAATTCCAGCCTCCCGGGTTTCCTGTTGAAAAGCACATTTTTCTCCAAAGCCAAGTGTAAGCTCACAGGAGTCTAATGATGATATCACAATTCATAGACATTTTTGTGTGTTTTCTTTACTTCTAAGTTGAGACAGGCAGCCTCAGGCCTGAGTAACATTGTCCCCATTTCACAAATGGGGAAACTGAGGTCCAGAGTGGGCTGTAGATCAGGAGCCTTGATACTCCAGGGTGATGCTATCTCCTTAGAGCTGTAGATAGTACCCGCTCTATAGGTACTTGGTGGTGTTATTGATTAAATCTAGAAGGCACCCATCTCTTTGCCCAGTGGTTCTCAGTCTTCCTAATGCTGTGACCCTTTAATAGGGTTCCTCATGTTGTGGTGACCCCCCGACCATACAATTATTTTCATTGCTACTTCATAACTGTAACTTTGCTACTGTTATGAATTATAATATAAATGTTTTCTGATGGTCTTAGGTGACCCCTATGAAAGGGTCATTTGACCCACCCAGAGGATTCATGACCCACAGATCAAGAACCACTATTTTAGCCCACAGTCTGACTTCCAAGTGTGCGTCCCTTCACAGACACAGATACTCTGGGCCTCTCCCTGCATCCACCTCCCCTCTGACCCCCAGCAAGGAGTAGAAACCCTTGAGGTCCCTACACGTTGGAAAGGCAGTTGAAAGCCCAGACTTGGGGCTAAGTTTGAGTTGGACTCTCCCATGGGTTGTCTCCACTCCCCCACCAGCTGTGTGACCTTGAGCAGGATGGCCAGGCTCTCTGAAGCTTAGTGCTTTCCTCTTCAGAAGGGAGAGTCACTGGCAGGCCCTCTGTGAGTCGGAGTGGGGAGGTGCAGGAGCTGAGGATGCTCAGTCAGATGTGAGATGAATTCACTGTTTCTGCCTCTCCTGAGTGTGGTACCTTCGAGAAGCAGGGACCGGGGCTGCAGCTGGAAGTGTGGGTGAGATGGGATGTACGGAGCTGCCAGGCAGGTGGGAGCTACGTGTTGAGGCCCAGCCAGGTGGCAGTGGTTGACAGAGCCCTGGCGCCTTTCCAGGGACACCAACTACTCTGGGGATAGGGTACATGAATGCCAGCACCTTGGCACTGAGACCAAGCATGTTCTTCCCAGGCATAGATGAAAACTGAGCCCTAGGGGGACAGCTGATACCCCTTCCCTCCTGTGTACCTGAAGCCCAGGGTCCCAGGGAGTCCTTACTTTGTAGGACTTCTCTGGTTTTCGGAGGGAGCTGGGATTTGGCCACATCCACTGTCCTGGCTTGCTTCATTTCTGAAATGAGGCCCAGGCTTTTGGAATGGGGATGAGATCCCCTCCTTGGCCTTGGCTGGCTGAGTGCTTTCTGGGAGCACACAGACTTGAAGAGTCCTCATTCCCCCGCCTCACTGTCTGCATCCACAGCCTTGATGGAGCTGTGTTGTATATTGCTGCAAGGTCTGAACACGACAGTCATTAAGAGCTGTTGTGTGTGTGTGGATCCTGAGCCCCTCCCCATCTCTATTGGCTTCCATTCCCAGCATGTGGCTTTGGATGTGTTCTATCGTCTCTCTGAGCCTCAGTTTTGTTCTCTGTAAAGGGGGCTGAGGTTGGAAGGGCGGTGGGGGGGGCAGTGGGTATTCAGGGCTTGGCACGGGCCTGGTGAGGGACAGATGCAGCAGTAACTGTGGTGGGAACTATGTGTACACATCCAGAGGGCCTGGGGTGGGGTTCAGTGGTGGCTTTAATTATTAATACCATCCGAGTGAGCACCTACCCTGTTTCTCAATCAGACAGCGAAAAGTTCAAATTTAGCTCTTTGAAATTTGTTTTCAAAGAAAAGCAGATATTTGAAGCGCTGAAGTTTGTTCCTCTGATTTCTCTCAAGGAGAATTTCACACCTTTCTCAGAAAGCGTGAAGCAAATGAGGACCTGCAAGAGCGCAGGGCCTTTTTGAGCTAATTCTGGGCTGGGTTGACAGCCGAGAAGCTGAAGAGGGGAGCTGGGAGCTGACAGAGGAAAGCTGGATTCCATCACATTGCAAACCCTCAAAATAGTCACTTCCCAACTGATACCGTCATAGTAGCATAGTACCATCGGTGGGTGGGTGGGTGGGGGGAGAAAAACATTAAAAACATTTACTGAACTTTGCAACCCTCTTGAGGTACCCCTAGAGGTTCCCTGCTGTGTCCTGTCATCTGATGTGAGGGTTCATTCTGTCAACTTGACACAACCTAAAATCACCCGGAAGGGAGCCTCAATGAGGGGTGTTTACAGTGGCCTGGTCTGGGGCTATGTCGGTGGGAGATTGCTGTAATGAAGCTAACGGATGTGGAAAGACCTGGGACATTGTGGGCGGCATCACGCTCTAGGCAGGAGGGTCCTGACCTGGGAAGGAATGGAGACGTGGAGCTGGGTCTGAGCAAATGGACGAGCCTGGATACAGTCATTCTCTCTGCTCTTGACTGTGGATGTGATTGCTCAGCTATTTGAAGTCCCTGCTTAGACTTCTCCACAATGATGGACTGTAGCCTAGAATTCCAAGGTGAGATACATACCCCTTCTTCCTAAATTGCTTTTTGTCATGATTTTTTTTTTTAAATCACAGTAACAGTAGTGAAACTAGACTGCCTGCTTTGGTGGGACTTGCCTGGTACCTCCAGGCCTGGCTCCACCCGTCCCTTTGTCCACCATAGGCATCTAGGCTGTTGTCAGATGGGTTGTAATTGTTTCCTACCTCCAGCCTCTCTTGTATGCAACTGCTCTTCTGGGGCACCCCAATCTTTGCAGGGGGTCTGGGCGCTGCTGCTTGTCCTTTATTATTGCTATTGCATATGCAGATCCTTCCCTTACTTCTGGCCAGAAAAAGGCCTCAGCTGCTTGCTTTTGCAACACTTTCCAGTGTCCTTAGGAGACTTAAGTGGGACCTACTTCCTGCTGTCACTGTGGGGGACCAAGAAAGTGACTGTAGAATAAAGGCCTGGGTAAACAGAGATGGCAAGGCAATTTACTTCCAAATGCCCGAGTGTCTAAGGTATATTTATTCATCCTGAAGATAGTCCATTTTCCCAAGAACTATATTAGGAAATAGAAATCTTCAACCTTACTCCTGGTTTATTGTGTATGCACATGTGAGTGCGTGTGCAAGTGTGTGCATGTGTTTGGAGGCCTAGGATGTCGATCAGTGTCTTCCTTAGTCACTCTCCACTGGAGTTTTTGAGACAGGGCTCTCACCTAGATTGGGAGCCAGTGAGCTCCAGCAATCCTCCTGCCTCCACTTTACCAAGCTCTGGGATTACAGGCAAGTAAGTGCTTCTGCACCTGGCTTAGGGTGCAGGGGATCTGAACTGAGGTCCTCACGCTTTGCAGCAGGCATTTTTACCACTGAATCATCTCTTCAGCATCCAAAACATTTAGGCTTAATCACTTCCTCATAATTATTTCAGCTACTGTAATGAACTTGGCTTTGGATGAAACCTTTCCCCTTTTGATAAGTTGACTGTGGCTGGATGGTGTCTGAGGAGACTTTTGGAGCAGTGCATCTTCAGTAACCTCAGGAAGGTGCTGGCCCTGGATCCCTGCCTTCCCCCTGAGAATGCTGTGGAATCCTCTGGTAGGGAGAGTGGGTCACTGAGGGCAGCTTTCTGGGAACTGCTTTTTTTCTCTGAGTACCCCGCACGCTGAACCTCTTCCTGCCAGGATCCAGGCTGCTCACCTTTGCAATAATTTCAATATATAAAAAAATTACAAAGGAGAGGTGGCAAAGTGTACACATCCTGGTACATGCCACCGTAACATTTTTTGATTGGTAATTTTGCTGCTGCTGGCTTTTAGACAAGGTCTCCTGTAGCCCAGAACAGTCTCCATAGCTGAGGATGGCTGTGAACTGATTCTCCTGCCTCTACCTCCACAGTGCTGGGACTATAGGCTTGTATCACAACATCCAGTTGACCCGGTGCTGGGGATCGAACTCAGGGAGGGATTTGTATCAAGTCATCTGGGCCCGCCTGTGGCCATCTTCTGGCAGTGACCTAACCGTTGTCACCGGGCCTGTGCCCATTCTCCTCTTCTTGTAAGGACCTTGTCATATGGGATTAAGTCTCCCCTCTGGGACCTCATTTTATCTTAATAACCCCTTAAAGGCCCAGTCCCCAAACAGAGTCATACTCTCAAGTTCTGGGGTGGAATGGGTGGGGGTCCAGCTCAGCACACACAGCTGCCAGCACCATCACTGGAGCCATCATCTTTCCCATCATGCTTTGCCAGACATTATAAGTGCCTTGCCTCAGCTGGGGAAGGGTGCTTTCCAATTTGATGCAGGGAGCACCAAGAGCAGCACTTCCCCTCCACCACGCTGTTCCCCCATGGTGCATTCCCCCCCCCCACACCTGCTCTGAAAATCTCAAGTCCACCCCTCTCTCCAACAGCCTTGAAGTCCGTGAGCACTGGCTTCTGGTGTTTTCACTATTGCATTTATCTCCTGAGGCTGCTGTAACAGATTGCCATAACCCGATGAGTTTGACCCAACAGGAATTGATCTGTTCCCAGTTCTGGAAGCTGCAGATCTAAAACCTAATGTCAGCAGGGCTGCTGTTTCCTCCCAGGGCTGCAGTGGGATGAAGGTGGGGGAACTTTTGGACTTTTTGGTGTTTGTTGCCAGCTTTGGACTTCCTTGCTTGTGACCACAAGCTCTTGGTTCCTTCTATCTATCTATCTATCTATCTATCTATCTATCTATCTATCTATCTAACTATCTACATTCATTCATTTTTGTTTTGTTTGTTTGTTTTTGTAAAAATACACAGTTTTCCTTCCTCAATTCCAATCTGGATGTTGTGAGTGTGTGCATCATGTGTATGGTGTGAGTGTGTCCATCATGTATGTATCGTGTGTGTGTGTGTGTGTGTGTGTGTGTGTGTGTGTGTGTGTGTGTGAGAGAGAGAGAGAGAGAGAGAGAGAGAGAGAGAGAGAGAGAGAGAGAGAGATGCATGAACGTGGGTGTTCATAGACAGTGGCATGGGTATGGAGGTTAGAGGGCAACCTCAGGTCTCAGCTGTCAGTCCTCACTTTCCACCTAGAGAATGGTCTTTTTTGTTTGTTGGTTTGTTTGTTTTTCTGCTGTGTACACTGGGCAAACTGGCTATGAGCTCCCAGGGAGTCTCTGTCTCCCGACCCTCTGTAGGACTGCTGGGGTTACAGATGCTCGTGCCACTGAGACATCTCTTCCAGCCTGGTGCAGTCTGGGTGTTTGCATTTCTTGTTCTTGCTCAATTGCACTGGCTGGAACCTCGTATGTGAGGCTGAATATGAATGACAGAGTGGACAACTTGTCCCTTTCATGGCAATATTAGTGGCGTCTTAAGGACGGGGATTTATAGATGTTCTGTGTCAAGTGAGATGGTCCCTTTGTTCCCAGTTTAAGTGTTTTGCATCATGAAAGGATATTGGATTTTGTCACTTTTTTTTTCTGCATCTGTTAAGATGATTGTGTGTGGGTGTCTGTTCCAGTGAGTATTACGACCCATTACATTGATTGGTGTGCATCAAATCAACCTTGCATCCCTGGGACAAATCCCATTTGATCAGGCGTGAATGCTTTCTGTGTGTTGCTGGGTTTGATCTGGTCATATTTTAAATTTTGTTTTTATTAAATTTTTAAATCATGTGTATCTATGTGTGTGTATGTGTGAGTGCAGGTGCCTGAACAGGCCAGAAGAGGGCGTTGTATCCCCTGAGCTGGAGTTACAGCTGGTTGTAGATTGCCAGATGCAGGTGATGGGAACCAAACTCAGGTCCTCTGGAAGAGCAGGAAATGCTTTTAGGCACGGAGCCATTTCTCCAGCTCCTAACCTAGCAGTATCTTATTGACACCTTGACACTCTGAAAGGACACAATCTGTCATTTTCTTGGGCTATCTTTGTCTGGTTTGATCTAAGGGCCACATAGTAAGTTGGAAAGTGTCCCCTTTTTTGTGTTCATCAGGATTGGTGTTAATTTCTCTTGTATTGTGATCATCCCAGTGAGGCTGTCTGGTGCTTGGCTTTTGATCATTACACAATCCTTTCTTCTCTCGAGTAACACGTTTTCTGATATTGGGGAAGCCATTTCAATGCTCTTTTGGTTACTGGGGCATGGTGTGTCTTCTTCTGTCCTTTCGTTTTCATCTTTTTAAAATTTTTTTCCATTGAAATTGTCTCCTAGCCTGGTGTGGTCGCTCATGCTTATGATCTCAGCTCTTGGGAGACAGAAGCAGAAGGAATGCATGCTATGAGTTTGGGGTCAGCCAGTGTTACAGAGCGAGACCCCAGCCCCAAATAAACAAATGAAAAACGGAAAAGGAAAAGCATGTCTCGTATACGCAGCCTGTAATTGTCTTTAAAAAGTTCTGTCCTTCTAATCCCTGTCTTTTGACTGTAGTTTCTAAGCACTTTATATTTAATACAATCACTGATGGGGGTTAATCTTCATTTTCTATACATCTCAGTCTCCTCCACACCCCCTTTCTTCCGTTTACACATTAATTTACAGTAAACAGGTGTTTTCTGGTTTATCATTTTGCAGCTGTCCCCCTGACCTGTGGTTTCCCTCACCTGCAGTTGAGGGGCATCATCGTGGCTCCGTGGTCCTCCACGGGAAGTGTAACTGGGCCGTGTGGTCATTCTACCTTAGTTTCCATGCTGATTTCCATAGCGACCGCATCATTTACATAAGCAGTGTAGGGCTCTTCTTTCGCCATACCTTCACCAGTTTTTGTCATTATTATTGCTGTTGTTTTAAGACAGGATCACTCAAACTTTGTAGTCCTGACTTTTCTGGGACTTTCTGCCCCCTGCATGCTGGGCTTACAATTGTGTACCACCATGTCCAGGTTATTAATTTTTAAAATAGCTATTCTGACTGGAGTGAGGTAGAATCTCAATGAAATTTTAATTTGCATTTATCTGATGGCTATTAAAGATGAACTTTTAATGTGTTTTTTGTGTAAGAGTGTTGTGTTTGTGTGTATGATATATACACATGGGTGTGTGCTGGTGCTCACACCTGTATACAAGTGTGGAGGCCAGAGGATGACATCAGGTGTCACGCTCTGTCATTCTCCACCCTATTCCTTAGAGACAGGGTTTCTTGCTGAATCTGGAGTTAGGCATCAGCAATCCGATTATCTCTACCTCACCCATCACTCTAGCTCTATAGGCATGTATGCCCGATGCTTTATGGGTGTTGGGGGGATCCAAACCCTGATCCCCCTGCTATGTAGCAAGCACTCTTGCCACTGAGCTCTCTCTCCAACCTATGTTTGTATTTTCTTGGAGGAAGTGTCTGCTCAGATCCTTCACCCCTCTAGGAACCAGGTTATGTGTTTTTGCTGATGGCTTCCTACAGTTCAATCCTCTGGATGCCAGGTTATATGTATTGCTCATGGCTTTCTACACTTTGATCCTCCAATATCGGTTGTCTGTCTAGTGAATAACTAGCAAGGATGAGTCCCACCCCGTGAGCCATCTCTTCACTCTTTTGATTGTTTCCTTTACTGTGTGAGAAGCTTTTTTAGTTTGTTGTAATTCTGCTCACCGATTCTTTTATTTCTGGACCGAAGATTTTTTTGTCCAAATCAGTATCTCTAAGTGTTCCCCTGCATCAGTTTCAAAGTTTTATTCTCTGTGTGTAGATGTCTGTTTCCCCTGCATCTTCTTTTCTCTAACGTGCGTCCTCTGTCACATGTGTCAAGAGGCCAAAGGCGGGCGGCAGCTGCGTAGATTGCATTTAGGGCCTTTCCGACGTTCCTCTGGCTCACTGGTCTGTCTGTACCAGTGCTTACCATTGTCACCAGGGCTCTGTAGTACGGTTTGAAGTCAGGTTTTACGCTGCCCCTGGCTGTGCCTTTCTTGCTTATGGCGCCTTGGCTCTCTGTCTTTTGTGTTGGCATATGAGTTTCAGGATTTCCTTTTCTAGTTCTATAAAGAAAGTCATCGAAGTCTTTATGGGGATGGCACTGACTCTGTAGACTGCTTTTGGTAACATGAGCTGGGGAGAGGGCATCATGTTTGAAATGATTCCAGTGCAAGCATAGGATCAGGGTTCAGATCCTCAGTACCCTCATAAATGCCAAGTTGTGTGGTCCGCATGTTCCTAGTGCTCAAGGGGTGGAAAAAGGATCTCTGGAGCAAGAGGGCTAGTTTAGCTGGTTCAGTGAGCTCTGGGTTCAAGTGGGAGACTCTGCCTCAAAATACAAGATGGAGAGTGATCAAGGAAGACACTCAGCATCAGCATCTGGCAACTACATGCACATGGACATGCATGTGTGTTCACATATATGTGTACCTGCACATGTGAACACACACAGGTACACCCACAAACACCACAGATGTCATTGGAATTTTGATGAGAATTACATTGAATCTGTAGATGGCTGTTGGTAATATGATCATTTAAACAATATTAATTCCCCCAGTCCAGGAACCTGGGAGATCTTCCCATCCTCTCAGGTCCTCTTCAGTTTCTTGCTTTTATAGATTTAATTGCTGAAGTCTTTCATATGTACCGTTTGGTTTTTCCTAGGTATTTTGTTGAGGTTATTGAACAAGATTGCTTTCCTGTTTTTTTTCCTCTCAGCACATTTATTATTGATGTATAGAAAAGTTAGTGATTAAAAAATACTTTTGGAATTATTAATTTTTTTGTGTATGCTTGCCATGGTGCATACGCAGAGGTCAGAGGAACAATCTGTGAGAAACTGAACTCAGGTCCTCAGATTTGGCAGCAAGTGCCACTAAGCCCACTTACCAGCCCCACTTACTGATTTTTGCAAGTTGATCTTGTGTCCTGCTGGCTTTCTGGATTTGTTCATCAGTTTTAAGAGTCTCCTGTGGAGTATTTAGTTACCCCTAGGTGCAGTAGATACCAGCTCCAAACAGGGATCACATGACTTCCTTGTTGCCTATTTTTGGCCCCTTTATTTATTCTTCTAGATTGAGTGCTATGGCTAAAAGTAGGAATGGTAGGAGTGGACACCTTAGTCTTGTTCCTCCATGGTTTTCAAGGAAAGTTTTTCTGTTTTCACCTATTTGAATATGTCTAACAAGACATTGGCTAGGCATGTGCTCTATATAGCTTTGATTATATTAAAGTGTGTTTCTTCTTTATTTAGCTCCCTCTGAGCTATTATCATGAAGGGGTATTGAATTTTGTCAAAAAGCCTTTTCTGTGGCTGACATGGTCATGTGATGTTTGTCCTTGATTCTTTTTATGTGTTTTTTATGTGTTGTGTCATATGCATATAACTCATTTGCATATGTCAAACCATCCTTGCACCCTGGAATGAGTCACCTTGGTCATGATCTCAGTGTGCTGTTGGGTTCAGTTGGCAAAGTGTTTCATTGAGAAGTTTTTGCATCTTTGAGGATACTGGTCTATAGTTTTTTTTACTGTGTTGCCCGTATCCAGCTTGGGTGCTTAGTCAGTATTCTATTGCTGCCAACAAACGCCTTGACCACTGCAACTCTTTTAAAGGAAAACATTTAATTGGGGCTGGCTTACAGTTTCAGAGGTTTAGTCCATTATCATCATGGCTGGGAGCATGGCAGCTTGCAGGCAAACATGGTGCTGGAGAAGGAACTGAGGGTTCTACATCCGAATCCTCAGGCAGCAGGAAGAAGAGAGCCACACTGGGCCTGGCTTAGGCTTCTGAAACCTCAAAGCCCACCCTGCAATGACCCACTTCCTTTAACAAGGTCCACCTCCTAATCCTTCTCAAGTAGTGCCACTCCCTAATGAGCCTATGGGGCCATTTCTATTCCAACCATCACAGGTCTGAAGGCAGCACTGTTTTCCTGGATTAAGTTTCAAAGTACTCCATCCCTTTCTGGTCTGTGGAGGGGTTTGAGGCCCAGCAATATCCATTCTTCTTTAAAGGCTCAATGGAATTCAGCAGTGAATCTACCCAGTTCTGGCATTTCTTTATTGGGAGGTGCTTTAAAATAACAGTTTCAATCTCATTGTTTATTATCCCTCTTTGTTAGTAGTTTTCAATCCTCTTGGCTCAATTTTGGAACGTCACATGTATCTAGAATTTTTTTCATGTCTTCTAGTATAATTTCTGAAAAATATTTCTTAATAGACCTGTGGCACTCATCTTTGCAAACAACCAATTCCTTGATCCCTTGTACTGTTCCTTTATTCACTATTTATTTCTTTTCTAATGTTTATAATTTCTTTTCTTGATGATTTTGGTCTTTTTGTTCCCCCTTATTTCTCTGAGACCTGGAGAAGCATGACCCAGACCAGCATTCAACCAAAAGACACAAGAGTTAAATTACCTTGTAGATCAAATGGCCCTAAAAGACACTGATAGAATATTCCACCCAAAGCCATAGAGGACACATTGTTTTAATCTGCTAATGGAACGTTATTCCAAAATGGATCATATTTTACTGTAAAGCATCATTGCAAATAGTGTGTGTGTGTGTGTGTGTGTTTGTGTGTATGTATGTGTGTGTATGTTTGTGTGTATGTATGTGTGTGTATGTGTGTGTGAGTGTATGTGTATGTGTGTGTATGTGTGTGTGAGTGTGTGTGTGTATGTGTGTGTGTGTGTGTGTGTGTGTGTGTGTATGTGTGTGTGTGTGTGTGTGTATGTGTGTGTGTATGTGTGTGTGAGTGTGTGTGTATGTGTGTGTATGTGTGTGTGTGTGTGTGTGTGTGTGTGTGTGTGTGTGTGTGTGTGTGTGTGTGTGTGAAGGCCAGAGGCCAGCCTTGGGTGTCACTCCTCAGGAGCTATCAACTTTGTTTTGGAAGCTGGCTTACAGCTTGCTAGTTAGGCCAGTGAGCCCAAGATCCTCCCTAGACTCCGCCTCTCCAGTGCTGAATTACACACACACACACACACACACACACACACACACACACACACGCCCAACTGTTTCCCCTCCCCCACTTCTTTTCTTTAACATGGGCTCTGGTGATCAAACTCAGGTCCTTAAGCTTGTGTGAGTTTTTTTATTGACTGAGCCATGTCCCCAGCCCAGCAAAGCCAGTTCTAAGAGGGAAGTTTATATTTATTAAGTACTTAATCCACAACACTAGAGAGATCTCACAAAACACAGGTGAATGATGCTGCCAAGACCCACCTTTGAACCCGATTCAGAGCAATCCGAGTGCTCGACCCTCAGAACCACCGAGGAACCAGCCAGTGCAGGTTCATGGTCCACCTGTCTTTACATCAGTGTGATCAGTTTTGTTTTGTGTGGAGACGGTCTCATGTAGCCAAGTGCTTTCATTTCATTTTCTGCAGACGAGATAAAATACCCTGACAAAAGCACTGGAGGGAGGAATTTTTTTCCCCTTTGGGCTTTACCATTTCAGGTGACAGTCTGTCATGGGAAGTCAAGGCAGGAACTTGAAGCTTCCAGTCCCATTCCCTCCCATCAGGAGCAGAGGGCAATGGACTAAGAGACATGTGCGTCTTCTACTCAGTGCGCTTTCTTCACTCCTGTGCAGCTTGGCGTCCCCTTCCTAGGGAATGGTGCCACCCAGGGTGGGCAGGTGTTATCACCTCAATTGATGTAAGCGAGATAACCACCCACAGACTTGCCTCTGGGCCAGCCTGACAGCTCTAGATTGTATCAAGTTGACAGTGAAGACCAGCCATCCCACCTAGGCTGGCCTCAAATTTCCTATGCAGCGGAGGATGGCCTTGAACTCCTGATCCTCCTGCATCCGATGCCTGAGTGCTGGAAATCCAGGTGTGTGCCACCATGCCCAGCTTTCATTCTGGCTTTTGAGCAACAGGCAAGGCAAGTGAGAGGTCAGTCTGTCTGTGGATGAAGTTACAAAGTGGACAATGAACTTCTTATTTAATTGAAATGGTGTTTGCTTTCTGGCAGTGTCCCAAAGTCTCCCGAGGCTTATGATCAAGGCAGTGGTCCCTGCGTGACACCTCCCCTTCCCGATGCTCCCCACCCCCGGCTTCTGCTTTAAAGCACCTTTACTTATGTTTTTAGTTTTGAGATTATAATTTGATTACAACATTTCTCTCTCCCCTTCCCTTCCTCCAGCTCCTCCCACGTACCCCACCCCCTAACTCTCCTTCAAACTCAGGGCTTCTTTTCACTAATTGTTATTGCATGCATTTATGTATATCTGTACACATTCCTAAATATAACCTTATGTGTATGTTTTTAGGGCTGACTATTTAGTACTGGACAAACAATTGGGTGCTCTTCCCTGGGGAGGTCCACCTCTCCCGCTCACAGCTTTCCTCGGTTGCCTACAGCTCTTTGTGTAGGGCTGAGGCCCCGTGGGCTTTTCCCCATCCAGTTTGAGGTGTCCACTGGTGTCGTCCTTGTTCAGCTCACATTTGGGCAGCCATATTGGTGAGACTTCATAGGTATAGCATCTGATATTCCTAGGAGACATAGTCTCCCAGCAAACTCCCCGATGCCCTGGCCCTTACAATCTTTCTGTCCCTCTTCCAGAATGTATCCTGAGACTTAGGAAGCACTTGTCTCTTTAAGGCACAGCCGGGAACTGCTACTTCTGATATTCCAATTTCGGTATCACTTTAGCATCTTATGACTAGCAATGGTGCTTTAGAAATGGGGCCTCTGTGTCCTTGTCTTGGACTTGGTTGGATGTGCTTTGTGAAGCATCTTGCATTTCCTAAAGCAGCTGACTGTCGTGTGTGTGTGTGTGTGTGTGTGTGTGTGTGTGTGTGTGTGTGTGTGTGTGTAGCTGCTGCAGCTCAGTATCATCACCCTCAGCATCCATTGAACAGGGACACACACTGAGTGCCTATTGAGTTCCAAGCTCCACACTGGGCTTTGTTTCATAGAGAGTTTGAAATGGCCCTGGATGATGTGGGGTGGGGATGCTGAGTTAACTCAGCTTTCTTTTCTTGTTTGCTTCCCCTGGAGCAAGGTGTGTACCTGCCTGGGCTTGGTGAGGCGCATCCTGGCGTCTCTCTTCACCCTCTCCTTACCTTGCCCCATCCAGGTCTGAGGTCAGCTCTCCAGGGCTGTGGCCACAGCTTGTTAGCTGCTCCCTGCTTCCTGCTGTCTGTGTGGTTTCCTTGGCTCAGCCCAGGTGGTCTGCTCATGTGTCTTTGTAGCTTCCAGACCTCTGTGCTTTCAAGAGCTGCCTTTTATCCTTGGCTGAGCTTTGTTAAGCTCAGGGAGTGTCAGCATCAGCAGAGAAGAACATGAATGTGCCAGGTGTCCTGCCCTGTGGAAGGGCCTTTCGGTCCTTCCAGTTGGCCTGCTCCACCTATACACCTGCCTGGAGGGTCTCAGGGAGCTGAGAGGGTCCTTGGAGTTCAGGATCTTTGCTCCATCTCCAATGCGACATATGGGGAAACAGAGTCTCTGGAAGATTGCAAGGTGAGATAGTTGCAGAGCTGAACTGGTTCCTCTTCCTGAGCCCTAGGCTCTCTCTCTCTCTAGCCTCACAGTGCCAGCTCCACATGGGACTTCATGCCTACCTCTAGAATGGAAACTAGTATGTTTTCCAGACTGCCACCAGAATGACCAAGCACATCTTAGCCATGGTGCTCACCATCTGTGGCCACCATTTGACCTTCTGGAATGCCCTCGGTCCTTCGCTGGGGAAACTCTTGCGAACTCATCTGACCTTGCTGGCTTTTGTTATCTGTTCTATAGGGATGGCAATAGCACGTTCATTCATGTGTGTCAGGCCCTTACTCGATACCCAACCCTGCACTGGGCATGTCAAGATTGGGCAGGAGCCATCTCTGAAGGAGTGAGATGTGGGTCTGTTGTGGAAGCCCAGTCCCAGGAATGGCTGGAGAGGGCTTGCACAGGGAAGGCAGCTTGGGAAGAGCAACACTTGGCTGATGGACACAGCATGAATTAGAAGGAGGGGCTGGAAGGAAAGGGTGTCTGAAGTGCATGGATCAGGATATACAGGTGACCCAGAGGTGAGGCGTCCGATTGGATGGGGAGTCAGGACAGAACAGCCCCAGTGGCCACCACAGTCTCACACAAATGCCACTGTCAGCAACTGTGCTGGTTGGCTTTTTTGTTGATTTGACACATCTGGAAATGGGGAACCTCAGTAGAGAAAACTGCCCCCACCAGACTGGTCTATGGGAAAACCCGTGGTGCGTTTTCTTGATTAATGACTGATGTGGGAGGGGCCACCCCTGGGCAGGTGGTCCAGGGTCCTATAAGAAAGCAGGCTGAGCAAGCCGGGAGAACAAGCCAGTCAGCAGCACCCCTCCAAAGTCTCTGCTTCAGTTCCTGCCTCCAGGTTCCTGCCCTGCTTGAATTTCCGCCTTGGCTTCCCTCAGTGAACTGTGACCCAGGATACATAAGCCAGGTGACCCCCATCCCCATCCCTCCAGGTTGCTTTTAGCCTGTGCTTTATCGTAGCAATAGGAAACCCAGTGAGGACACCAGCTCTCCTGAGACCACCATAGGTCTTTTGTGAATGTGCCTGGGCCATGGCTCCTGGGGGTACAGGGGGCCCACAGACTCCCTCCATCTGTGGGGAGCCTTATGAAGGGGTGTAGAAGCATAGACACCCTTCATCCTGACGTGGCCCACACTGTGGTAGCACTGGAAACCTACAATTGAAGATGGCTAGGACTGAATGTCCCTGTTTGAAAAACATTTCCCAGGGAAAACAAATGTTGGAAAGTTAAACATTTGGGCTATTAGTGCGGAACAGAAGAAAAACCGCATTTGCCTTTTAAATATGGGCACGAGTGTGGCACAGTGGTTCCAGAAGCATCCCACGCAGGACCCGCACGAGCCATTGGTGCCTGCTGTAGGGCCAGCCTTCAGTCGAGAAGAGTGGTTGCTGTACCAGCCCACCTCCACCCACAGCGATGGCTTTGCAGCAGGAAGCTGAGGGTGAGTGCGGGTCCCTGAGCCTCTGCGTACCCTGGGCAATGCTGGGACTCTTGGGAGCCTCTGATTTAACCTCCACTGTCTTGGCTCCCATTTCTGGGCTGAGTGGTGGATTACAGTACTGAATTCCCCAGAGAACCCTGAGATCTGATACAATCAGCTGATGTCCAGGATGTGTCCAGGATCGGCTTTTCTGTGCTCTGATATATTGACACCTTGGAGTCTCACCGGCTGCAGGGTTGGACTTGGCCAGGTTCAGCAGCAGCCTTCCATAGGCAAACCAAACACACCACCCCTTTGTGGGGCTCTCAGCTGGGACGTCTCTCCACTTACGCTGATTACCCGAGGTGCCATACTGTGAGGAACAGCTCCTGTGCCCCAGAATGAGCCACTGCTGAGACTCTTGTCCACATTTCTACTTCATCTCCGACAGGCTGAGCTTCCCTGTGGGTCCTGGGGCGGCATGGTATGCTTCTTGCACTTAAGCGTGCCCTTTGCACTTCTGTCTTATACGGCTGATAGACCAAGTTGGGGAAAACTTGTGACTCTGTGTCTTCACTGGCACACGATGAGCTTAGTGAGCATCCGGGTTACAGGTGAGGGTGCTGAAGGCCCCTCTTTGATCAGCCAGCCAATGGGAGGTAGAGATGGGATTGTACTCCACAGCCTGGTACCCGCCCTCCTGCCTTCCTCTGCATGCTGGGGACTATGGTCCTTGCTTGCAAAGGATGTCAAGATGCATCAAGTATACATTGCTAATCCTGGTGCCTGGCCCAGAGAGGTCACTGAAGGACTGCAGGCATATCCTCTGTCTCTCGTGCTCTCCTGCCTGTCCAGGTCACAAATGGGATTCCCTTCTCCTTACATCACTGGCCTACATAGTCCACACTGCGTGCATGGCCTTATGACTTGGTGGTCGCTGGCAGATTGTTGCTGATTTCAGAGCTAGCTTTTTCCCAGTGTTCCCCTAGACTGTGCACCACGCTCATCCGTCTGCTAACTTGAATCTCCCAGACATTGGCAAGCATCTAAACACAGAACTGTCAGCGACGCACTAAAAATGCAATCAGAGATCATTACACCGTCCCTTCATCCCGCCCCCCCTCTGCTGTGTTCTGTGAGACGGGGAATGGGCAGGAAAAAAAGCAGTAAGTGGGTATTTTCCTCATTGTCATTGTGTTTAGAGCACAGTAAAACTCCTGCTGGGTGCAATGCGCCACTCCTGGACCAGCACTGATAGCTCAGATATATGCAAGCCTCTCATTGAGTGTGGAGATCATGCCGTGTGGAGGCAGTACTTCCTCTGGGATGGGACATGTTAGCAGTAAAGGATGGTAACGTCTTTGGAGGGAGATTAATGTCAGGACTTAGGAAGCAGGCTCCCCCAGGGGTCCCCCAGCAGGTTCTGTGCACCCCAGCCGGCTGTCCCTGGAAGCTTTGTGTAGGTGCTCTTGGACTCCATGCCTCTGGCAAGTGAAAAGGAAAAATCACACGTCATCCTCATCTACTCTCCTGATTGACAGTTCATGGTCTCTTTACTCACTGAGAAACCCGCAGCTAGCAAATGCCAGGCTCTCAAGAGAGCTGGAAGAGGAAGGCAGCTTCTGGGTGGATAGCTGAGTGTCACCATGCTGACATGCTAGGGTGTGCCCACCAGTTCCGAAAAGCCAGGGGTAGAGGCTGGTTTTGAGGTCAAGGGTTGGGGCTGAGCATTCCTATGCACCCTGCAAGGCCACCTGGTTTGCCTCCTATTGTGGGGCTGATGATGTTCTTCAAACCACTGCCCTGTTCTTCTTGAATGTCCCCATGGCCTTCCTGTCTCTCAGAAACCACCCTGGGACTCATCCCAGTAGAGACTGGCTGCAGTGGTTTGAGCAAGAATAGCCCTGATAGCCTCACGTATCTGAATGCTTAGTCACCAGAGAATGGAACTCTTTGATGGGATTAGAAGGATTAGGAGGTGTGGCCTCAGTGGAGGAACTGCATCCCTGGGAGTGGGCTTTGAGGTTTACAAAGCCCATGTCAGGCCCAGTCACTCCCTGCTGCCTTCAAGTCAGGATGTAGGACTCTCAGCTCCTTCTTCAGCACCATGTCTGCCGGCACGCTGCCATGTTCCCTGCCATGATGATCATGGACTGAACCTCTGAAACTGTAAGCCAGCCACAATTCAGTGCTCTCTTTTGTAAGAGTTGCCTTGGTCATGGTGACTCTTCACAGAACAGAACAGGGACTGAGACACTGTCATCAGGACACTGTCTGAGCAGGAGGCCAGGGTTCAAGTCCTAGGTCTCCACTGTCTCACTGTGTGACCTTCAGCAACTCCGTGTCCTTCCTGAGGCTTGGCTTTCTACACTATCCCGCAAAGGGCATGGACCTCTGCAGGTCACTAAACTGCTCCAATCATCATCTTTGGGGCCTTAGAAGAAAGTCTTCCAGGGGCCGCTGCACAGAAGGCCTGGACTCGAGTTTCTAGAAGAGTCCAACGTCAATGAAGAACATGAGCTTCTGGCCTAGCGTGCATTTGGACGGGCTGACCAAAGCCTCAGCTGCCTCTGGGCCGAGGAAGACAGGGAAGAAGAAAAGGCATTTGGACTTATCTGCCACCTGGAGCCTGACCAGCAGCTATCTGAGCCACCCACTCCCTCGAGCTGCCCCCAGCTGAGACCTTCCAATGGCTGCCTCTTTATGGCTTCCTGCATGTTCCATTCCTGGTTCCACAGGGTGACAGGGTGACCTTGTCTTAGATGGTGTGTCCTAATCATTTCCACCTATGCTTGTGGAACATCTCTGCCCCTGGGGGTCATGCTCCTTTCTGGGCACTGGAGGCTCCCTGGCTGTCAGACCTCTTGTCTGCTGTGGGTGGAAGGCAGGGGTTTGCATTGGCTGGGCCCTGGGGTGAGGTATACTCACTTCTCTGTGTGCAGGTAGAGGGTGGGAAGGTGGTGCTGCCCAGGAATGCTTTTGCCACGAGCTTCTGGAATCTTAAGCACACTCAGATTGGTGAGAGGCTCTGGGTTGTGGGACTGGAGGACAAACCCATGACAAGGGGTCATAACCCTAGAACAGGGGAGGGGGCTTCGCCCAAGTCAGCGATGACCAGGCCATTGAAGAGCCTTAGTTCGGCCTCCATTCTTCCCATCTGCCACAGACGGACGGTTAAGATGGATGAAGGAAGGAAGTCTGAAAGCTATCCCCTGGCAGGAACAGTTGGAGGGAAGGGAGGATCCAGAAAGATGGAGATCATTTTGATGGGAAGGAAACAGTCAGAGCTATCTCAGGGTGGACAGACTGATAAATGTATCCCTTCACCCATCTCTCCACTCACTATTTGTCTGTCTACCCACCCACCCACCCACCCATGCATGTAAAATCCATTTATACACCTTTCAATCACCCACCCTTACAATGTTCCCCACCACCCAATCATTTACTCATCCAACCATTCACCATATACTCTTTCACCCACCCACCTATCCACTCACCCATCCTCCCTCTCACTCCCTACCTACCCACTCATCCATTCACTGTCCACCCCTAATTATCCATCCAGCTACTCATTCACCCACCAGCTACCCACTCATTCATTTTATTTGGTCATCTATCTGCCCATCCATCCACCCACCCACCCACCCACCCATCCATCCATCCATCCATCCATCCATCCATCCATCCATCCATCCATCCATCCTCTTACCTTTCCCCCTACTTACCCACCCATTCACCCACCCACCTGCTGAGAGACCAGGTGGCATGACAGCTCAGAATGTACCTCCATGCTGTCATATGTGCCACGTGTCTGCTGCCCTCCATGTTTTTCAGTCCCTCAGTTGCTGACTTGTCTTAGGCTTAGGCAAGCCAAACCAACGTCCTCAGATGTCAAAAGGGAAGGAAAACGCTTAGAGTCTGTGGAGGTCACAGGCAGCTGGTGAACTGCCAAGTCCAACTGACCACCCAGACAGATGTACTCATAGTGAGACCTCCATCTTGTTGATGGGAATAGGTATTCCACCCTGGGAAGGTACAGCTCTGGCCTGGGTGTGGGAGGTACTTCTTTGTGCCCTGTCATAATCACTGGAGACTGTGTTCTTCAGCTCTCCTTGTCTGCTGGTGGGAACCTCTGAGGGGAGCGGACAGCTTCCCGCACACCCAGCCCCCCAGGGAGTCACCGTTGCAGAAGCAAATGGAATTGTGCAGTTGGTGTAATTTGCTGATTTGCTTAAGTAGCACCCCCAGTTAGAGACATGACAGGAATCCATTAGCATGGCTCCGCCCCCAGCTTCACGGGCACAGGAAGTGGGATGGATGGGTGGTGAGAAGTGGAAGCTAGGATGAGTCAGGGATGCAGGCAGCTAGTGGTGTCCCCCTGTCCATCCTGATGGATTCTCTTGTCATCTGGTCCGGTCCTTGTCCTTTACTTAGGGAAGGGCTGGTGAGGCTCCCAGGCTGACTCTGGTGGCCTTGAAGGACTCTGAGTCAGTGACCCAGAGGTACCGAGTTGGTCAGCACTTGTAACATTGCCCCTGCACCTGAGCCGTGGAGCCCCTCAGTCTCCTGGGTTTAGCTCCGAGGCCCTCAGATATGGAGTGGACTTGATGACATCTACCTAGGATGGCTCTGTGGGGAATCAAGATCTCGATGACACTCGGCAACTATCCAGGGGCAGGTGGTTTATCCTGCTCCTCTCTACCGCTCTGTCCACTCTGTCCGCAGCTCTGGCAGCCACCTGCACATCACTCAACTACAATGCTGCAGGTGGCTGTACTCACCAGACTTACTCTAGGAACAGAGATGGGTGGAGCTCACTCTCCTGATTCTGGGTCTTTCCACCAGGGGCTAGGTTGTAGTAAACCTCAGGATTGAGCTTGGGGGCTCCCATCTCCCCAGCTTCACTGGAAACTCCCAGGCCAGGGCTCCAAATGCCTATGTCAGTGGACAGCACCTCAAAATGAGTGAATTGGACTCTGAGATGATAGGACTGTGGGGACTGGAGCAAATGGGTGTCTTCATCCTGTCATAGTCAATACTTCATGACTGAACCAGGAGCACCACACATTAATAACAATGAAATAATAATAATGAAATAATAAGTGAAGTTTTATTGGGAATCTCTCAAATTTTTATTTCTGGCAACAAATTCAATTTAAAAGCAAAGTTGTACCAGGTTAAATATATCTGGGAGGAGGAGGGATAGGACTTGTAGCGTCTACAAATTCTGGCTCAGAGAAGTGAATCTGCTTTTCCTTTTGAATTCAAAAGTTTTTGTCCATTTTCATTCAATGTGTTCTGTGCTGCCAGAGATTTCTCAAGTGTTCCTGTTCCCATCTCATGTGTGAGGAAACCGAGGCATGGTGGGGTGCTAAGCCCCACAGGGGGTTAATGGTGGAACTGAGCTGTGGACTCAGACCTGTCCTGCTACCATGGCTTCCCAGAGCTGAAAAACAGGCTTGGGGGCATTGAGTCAGTGTACAAATCAGGGGTGTGAGCACCTCTGGGTTCCCCCACTGCCACACTGCTCTCACCAGACAGAGAGTCAGTGGCTGTACACAGCGCTTTGCCTTGACTGTCAGGCATTGGCTGAGCAGGTTGTATAGGTCTCAGGTAGGCGGGCTTGGGAAAGTTTGTCATTGAATTCTAGACTGTTGTGTTGTGTCAGGGGAAGCTGGGGAGTTCATGCTGGAGAATCCCTTTTAAGAACTTTCCGCTCAGGCAAAATACAGAAAAGAACTTCAGGATGAGTCAGTGAAGAGCAAAGTCCGTGTTTATTAGGAGATTTGAGAGTGTGTCTATGGGCATGTGAGTGCAGCAATGACAGAGGCCAGCAGAGGGCATCAGGTCCGCTGGGGCTGAAGTCATAGGCAACTGTAAGCCTCCAGATGTGGGTGCTGGGGACAGCACTGAGGTTCCCTGGAAGGGCCGAAGCATTTTTTAACTGCTGCACCATCTCTCCAGCCCCTAGAAGACATTTTGACAGTTTTAAGTATGGGTATTAGAGAGGGGTGTGTAACTTGGGAAAAAGATAGTGTGCAATACTGTACCCCAGGTGTGGGTATGTGCTAGGAGGCAGAGAGATGGAGAGGGAGAGAGAAAAGAGTGGGGGAGAGGGAGGAGGGAAGGAGAGAGAGTGAGTTGACCTTAACTGTCTTGGTGGTAGTCATGTATATGATTTAGCGGCTTCTGAAGTTGCATCTCCAAAGGCTTCTAAGGGTCTCTCTCTCTCTCTCTCTCTCTCTCTCTCTCTCTCTCTCTCTCTCTCTCTCTGACTTCAGAGGGTGGTTTCTGAAATACAGCGGATAGGATTATGGTTGCTAAGGTAAGGCCCTGGGTCACAAGGGTTACATAGGGAGTTGAGAGTTGTTTTCACTGTGAACAAAGTTAATCGCCTTGTTAGTGAGATTCCCAGGAAACTGCAGGTCACACACGGAAAGAAATAAGGGCATGTTCCAGATCACATGCACAGGCTTTGAGCACAGCTTGCTGCCACTTTAACATGATTTGAAGTATAGCTATGTGGAGGGAACACTGATTCTGTGGGCAACCTTGATGCTCAGCTGTCAAGAAGCTTTAAGCAGACCCGATGGGTGAGGGGCTCCTTCCCATTCCCCTGTCCCCTGAATTTTTCACCTTTCTGTCTTGCCTGGGTTATGCAGCAGTGAGTGTGTGGAGTCACATGGTATCACATATCACAAGGCCCTAAGCCTGATCTGCCTGTCCTGGCTCTCATCTGAAGCTGGGACCAGCCTTCTTCCCAGAATGCATATGGCGGCTAAGTCTCAACAGGGTTGTTGAACTGATTCCAGATCCTGAGTGTGGGTTACTCTGAAGACAGGCAGCAGACCAAACTTGGTTCTTCTGGGAATGCTCACACATAGGTTGCATGTGTATTTGCATTTGCATTTACAAATTTGCATTTGTGTGTGTGTGTGTGTGTGTGTGTGTGTGTGTGTGTGTGTGTGTGTGTGTACGTAGGCCAGAGGTCAGTCTCCAAGTCATTCCTCTGGCATTCTCTGCCTTGATTTTTAAATTTTTTTGTGGGCAGGATGTATCATTGACCTGGAGCTCATTAGATGGGCTAGACTGGCAAGCCGGTGAGCCCAGGGACCGACCTCTCTCCACTTCCTCAGAACTGGGATTACAATTGTGTGTGTGCTACCAGACCTGGATTTAAAAACAACACAACAGCATGGGTTCTGGCGCTGCAGCAAAGCAAACAATCAGTTAAACTATCTCCACAGCCCAACATCTCATTTTTTATCTAAGCCAGGGCTTCCCAAGCCGTCACAGTTCCTGAGTGGAGCAGCCCAGAGGGCTGAGAAGTGTGGAGCCTGGGCATGGAGAATGGCTGTAGGTGGGCACTGCCCTGTCCCTCTGAGGCTGTTACCCTCTTTGTTTTTTTTTTTTTGTAACTTGTTCCTATCTATCTATCTATCTATCTATCTATCTATCTATCTATCTATCTATTTCTATCTATCTACCTATCTATCTATCTATCTATCTATCTATCTATCTATCTATCTATCATCTATCTATCTATCTACCTATCTACCTATTTATTTTGAGACAGGGTCTCTGTGTAGTCCTGGCTATCCTGGAACTCACTTTGTAGACCAGGCTGGACTTGAACTCCCAGAGATCCGCCTGCCTCTGCCTTCTGAGTGTTGGGATCAAAGGTGTGCACCGCCACCACCTGGCTTGTTTTTTGTAACTTGATTGTGTGGTTCTCAATGTGAACTTTGCAGATGTCCAACCCATAGTGTTATTTTGACTGTGAATTCCACGTTGGTGCTGCTGGGCACTGGGGTTTTCCCTGAGTATAGCGTCTCTGAACCTGGGTTTTCCAAAGAAATTGCAGTAACTGTTGGGATGTGTAGGCTGAGGAGCCCAAGAGAGAGAGGCTGAGAGACTTGGTGGTAGCCTGGAAACAGAGAGGGTGAGGCTGGTGCTTGTGGCTTAGGTGCTAGAGAGGACCCTGCCCTTGTGCTGAAGGACTGATGGTCCGTGGTGGCCTAGGCAGGCAGAGCCAGGGCCTGTGATCAGAGGGGTGGCTGCCTCCTCTTATTTGGAGCACAGGATGGGGCCAGGGGGACATCCTTGCTGAGGAATTATAGTGGCTGTTTCCAGCTCTCTCCTTTGGTGGCTCTGTAGCTTCCAGAAGGGCTGCCAGCAGCCTGCTCTGTGCGTGTCCATCCCACAGGCAGCCTGCCCTACGAGTACAAGATCGTGATTGCGGGCAACCACGAGCTGACCTTCGACCAGGAGTTCATGGCTGACCTTATCAAGCAGGACTTTTACTACTTCCCATCTGTGTCCAAGCTGAAGCCGGAGAACTATGAGAATGTGCAGTCATTGCTGACCAACTGCATCTACCTGCAGGACTCAGAGGTCACTGTGCGTGGCTTCAGGATCTACGGCTCCCCGTGGTGAGTGTACCCTTCCCCCAACTTCACCACTGGTTACAGGGTTACCTTGAGAGAGTGGGTGGTGGGGACCCAAAGCTGAGGCTCAGGGCCAGTACAAAGCAGACAGAGGATCTGGGATTTGATTGCGTCCTTCCCACTCTCTGTCTGACTTCAGGCAAGTCATTGTTACCCCTGGGCCTCAGTTTCCCCATTTGGAGTCAAGGAATGGTAGCATCACTTACATCCTCTGCGCTATATACTGTTTTACATGAAGGCAGGTGCTATTGTCTCCGGCTGTCTCTGAGGTTCAGACAGGCAGGGGAGGGACTCCCTGGCTTTCAAACATCAAACACGAGCCTCGAGCACTAGGGAGCTTCCCTTTCTGCCTGTCTTCTGTCCTCCCACAGAACGGAGTGTGGTTGTGGGATCTACCTAACTGAAGAAAGGCCCTTTGGATCTTCAGGAGAATTCACTACGCACTTTGCTGAGGAGGGCAGCTGTTTGAAAACAATGTGTAGTGAATCCTTACTCTGATGGGGACACAGTGACCCACTGGGCCTTCTCTCAGAACTCACCTGGTTGAGTGGTGCTCAAGGTGACCAGGGGTCCAGACTATCTTTGTGATGTCTGTGTGTGTCCGTAACAATGGTATTGACTGTAATGGTGTTGCTGCTGACAACCATGGTAGTCATGAGGGTGATAATTTATAGTGATAATGGTGATGGTGGTTGTGATGGTGATGATGGTTTTGATGGTTTTGATGGTGATGATGGTGATGATGGTTGTGATGGTGATGATGATTGTGATGGTGGTGATGGTGATGATGGTGGTGATGGTGATAATGGTTGTGATGGTGATGATGGTTGTAATGGTGATGATGGTGATGATGCTGGTGATGGTGATGATGGTTGTGATGGTGATGATGGTTGTGATGGTGATGATGGTGGTGATGGTGATGATGGTTGTGATGGTGATGATGGTTGTGATGGTGATGATGGTGGTGATGGTGATGATGGTTGTGATGGTGGTGATGGTGATGATGGTGATGATGGTTGTGATGGTGGTGATGGTGATGATGGTGATGATGATTGTGATGGTGATGATGATTGTGATGGTGGTGATGGTGATGATGGTTGTGATGGTGATGATGGTGGTAGTAATAATAGTGATGTTGGTTATGATGATGTCATGATGGCAGCAATGATGATGAGAATGGTGATAATGGTGATGATGTTGGTGGTGATGAGGATGGTGGTAGTGATGATGAGCAGATGGTGAATAAGATGGTGGTGGTGATGCTGCTGGCTATGGCATCATGTCATTGGTCCATGGACCAAAGCCTCCACAATACTCTCATGGGTCTGATGTGTTATCTACTTTCTGCAAGTGGATAAATCTATTGACCCTTGAGTGGCCATAGGGTGTGAAGTGGTAGCTGGGTAAGAGGAGGCTCTCCAGAGGAGGTGGATGACCCCAGCCTCAGGGGGAGACAAGGACTCGCACAGACAGGGAGGCAGAGGCACTGACTGGGGACACAGGTGCCTGCAGGGTGAAGAGCCTTGCAAACAGCACATCTGGGAAACCCAGGGCTGGCGTGTTTAATGACCCCTGGTGATTTGAGGCTGAGGTGGGTTAAGGACTTTGTCTGGATCTTAGAAAGCCCAGGAGAGAGGGGAGGTGCCAGCCTGACCCATTCTCCAGGAGGAGCCTGCTGTTTCTGCCCGGGGCTTGTGGTGCTCAAGGGTTTGATGTACTCTACTGGTGTCTGTGACGGTTCTTTGGCACTCAAGGATTCGAGGGACTTGAAATCAAGGGCAAGGAGGTGAGAAGGTGGCTGAGGCTGCCTGGCAGGCCACGGGGGCCAGTCTGGAGAAGGCTGCTCACACAACAGCTCATCTGGGAGGTGTGAGCAAAGGCTTGGCAACTGAGGCTGGCACAGTCTGGGCAGGGCAATGGTGGGGTGGGGCCAGCAGGGCGAGATGTGGAGGCTGTGTGTATGAGGTCAAGAATTAGGATCAGCTGTTTGCTCTGTGGTTCACAATCTGCCACACACACACACACACACACACACACACACACACACACATACACACACACAACATACACACGCCATACACCCTCACACACTATATACACTACACTACACACACACACACACACAACCATACATACACACACACTACATACACTACACACACACCATACACACACACACACACACACAAATCCCACCTTAAGAAAAGGTAAAGATTAGAGGCATGGCTTGGGAACCAAAAAAGTTGAGTTTAATTTTAGCCTCACATTTTGTGTGATCCTGGGTATCACTGGGTGACTTCTCTTTGCCTTAGTTCACTTTCTTACAGAGTGGAGGTGGCAGTGTGCCCTCCCCTCCTCCAGTGGGTGGCTGTAAGGTGTCAGAGGACTCCCCTGAGTTGCCATAATGCTCAGAGACTGGAGACCTGTTTTATTTGCTTGTCTTAGGGATGCCCTTCCTATATGGTCTAGTAATGAGGGTGAGGGGAATGGGGATATAGACAGGGCTCTCAAGGTCCCCCCACTCAGCAGCCAGGCTCCTCAGAGCTCCCCTTGATAATCAGCGGGGTGACTCGGTACTAGGGTGTGTGGTCCTCTGTCAAAGGGAGGTCACACCCCATCACTGAACTGGCCGTGAGGATGATGCCTGGGTGAGGCCAGCTGCCAATTCTGCTATTGTCCAGCTGCTTTGAGCTCCAGCCACCAGTGGCCCCCACTGTGGCTTTCAATGTAGACATTGAAAACTAGCCTCTCTAGTTCCTGGCTTCCCCCAGGCCCAGAGATCAAGGGGCCCTTTCTTCTTGACCCCAGACCTGTGTCAGCGGGAGCACAGGCTGGCCAGCACAGCAAATGAACAGGGTGTGTGGGGGGCAGTAAGCTGTGCAGTTGTGCTCATGAAAGGGCATGGTGGAACCCAGGATACTTCCTGTTGGAATGGGCTGTAGTACTGGGACTAAAGGAGGTGTGGCTGGGGGAGAGGGGCACTTAGATTTCTCAGCCTGGCTGTGCTTGGCCTGGTGACTTGAACAGTCCCAAGGCCATTCTGTGTTCAGAGTTCTCTGCTCGTTTCCTTGAGGTCATGTCACCTGGGGCTGGGAGCAGGTGACACACGGCCTGATAAACGGGCTTTCACCACACCTTCCACTGCTGGGAGCCGATTGCTTGGATCTGCTTCTGCGGTGTCGCAGAATTAGTCCTGAGAGCGGTCCCCTCCCCTCTGACATCCACACGCAGGGGAAGCTGGGTCTCTGGCAGTGTGTCTCAAACACGGGCTGAGACAATCAAGGCAGCACCATTCTAGGCAGCCTCTCTGGTCCCACTGTGTCATGGGAAGATGCTGCCGCTGCATTATATTGGGGCTTGAGGTCTGTCTGGATGAAGGAACAAGGGAGGCGCCATCAGTGGTGCCATACATGGTTCTTGTAACACATGATCAAGGACGCATCCTCAGAAGGGTGTTAGCTCTATGCCAGCTGAGGGTTAGCCTGGCAGCCACCCCCATTTTATAGATGGGCAAGAAGAGGTTCAGGTAAGCATATGGCTCAGCCAGGGTTACCAAGGCAGAGGTGCCCCAGGCTCCTGGTGAGCTCTGCCCTTTCTGAAGTTGATATCATGCAGTATTTTCCTAAGTATCACTTGGATGCCCCAGGGGGCATGGAGGCCTGAGAATCATTCTCCTGGTTCAACAGTATGAGTCTTGATTGAGAGCCTGGCACCCATTGAGCCCCTGTGGGCATGGTGAGAACCCAACCATTGTGGGTACTGCTGTCTGGTGTTCCTACCCTGGTGGCAGATGGCAGTCAGCTGCTGTCCCATGATTCAGGAAGAAGTCCTGGGAGTTGGGGTGTGGGGGAAGCACCCATGGAGAGAACTGAAGAGATCACAGCGCTAAGGAGATGGGAAGGGAGTGGTTTGTTATAGGCAAAGACCACGAGGCTGGAGAGGGTGCCAGGCTTCTGGGCACTGTAGCATTACTTCCAGGCTCTGGGTGGGTCACAGTAAGAGACAGAAACCACAGACTGGGCAGCCAGAGCCTCTACCCCTGGGTCCTTGGCTGGCAGCCTTGCCCTGCTTTCCTCCAAGCTATTGGGAACCAGGCTTTCCAGAGTCACCTCCCTCAGTGTCCCTCCAGGGAGGGAGTGCTTGAGGACCACTGTTGAGATGGATGGTTGGGACCTGCTGCCTCCCTGTGGCTCTTTATCAAGAGAGCTTTATGGACCCAGTCCCACTCTGTGCCTGTGCGCATGTGGGTGTACAGAGGGATGCTCACCCTAAGCTGTGTTACAGGTGACCCTCCTTATCCTCTGTCTCAGGAGGCCCTGGGGGCAGCCATCATGCCTCCGCTAGTGAGGCCTCTGTCACATCCCAGCTCTGCCACTGAGCTGCAGAAGCATTGGCCAAGCTGTAGAGCTTTCCTGAGGCCTGTGTATGGCCAGGGAATGTGATGATGTCACAGGTCACAGGATAGGGATGTTCATTACCCTTCCAGGTCCCTTGGTGGAGAAGGGACCCACTGTAGCTGGTGTCTCTGGGATGCTAGAAGCCACATACATGGAAGTGGAATAAACCAGCCCTTACACATGTGTTCATAGCTTAAGAACCCTGTGGCCTGGCTATGGACTCCACCCAGACCTGGGTGAGGTGTGTGGGATGAAATCTCCTCAGGTGTATCTTGAGGTTTGAAGTGGACACACTCAATTTCTGGGCACCGGTCAGCTACCCCCAGGGCAGCTTATGATGGGACAGACTGACTGATGGTTATTGACACGCTCCAGACCAGCCTAATCTACAGTCAGTCCCTCATTGCTACTCTCTTCCCAGATGACTTTATCAAGTTCTTGATTAAAACTAAACAGAACGTGAGTGGCAGGGTTATTGCTTCTCCCTCCCTGGACACATTGGCTGGTGTGTGGCATTCAGGTATTCTTCAAAGCTTCAGAGGCCATGGCTGTGCCAACAGGGGGTTGGAGTGGACCACACAGCATTGGGGGGGGGGCAGTGATAAGCATGTCATCACCAGAGTGGGTGCAATATGAGAGCCCCTGCGGCTTTGACAAGGGGTGATCTGCTTGCATGAGCGGTCTGTAAGCAAGCAGAGATTGTGTGGAGCTCCTGCGCCCTCCCGCTTTTATGTGAGTGCTGGGGATCCGAACTCTAGTCTTCATGTTTTCACTAGCCCATCACCGAGTCACTTCCTCAGCCCTGTGTTCTCTTCAGCAAAGTCAGCTTGCCAAGTGATGTCCCCCGCCGGCAGCCGCTTACCTGTACCCCTGCCAACACTTGGTACCATAAGGCTTTAGGCTTTACTCACTCTTGGGTGGGTGCTGGTGCTGCGGTGGGGCTTGGCACGGGTCCATGGTTGCTGGCCGCCTACGTTCCTCTTTTCTGGAGCATTTATGCCTTTTGCCTAGTCAATTATTTAGGGCAGGGGTGGTCTGTCTTTTGGTTTGGGTGATGTGGGGATGAAACCCAGAATCTCATGCATGCTAGGCAAGTTCCCTTATCACCAGGTTGTCTCCCACCCCCCCCCCCCCCCCACTCCCCCCACCCCCGGCCAGCCCTGATTTTCTCTTTCTTACCGCTCCCTGGAGAGTCCTGGTGTGTTCTGAGTGGGGGATGAGTCCTTGGTCCCTGACACCTTTCAGATTGCCTTCCATCTTCTTGACCTGCCTTCTCCTCACTCACAGAGCCAATGAGATGAACAGAAGCTTGGATTGTGGTGTGATCAAACGTGTGAACTTTTCTTCCTGGCAAGTGCTTCCTTGGCTGACAGGGTCTTCTCTCCCCCTCCCTGCCCCCCCCCCCCCCCCCGCGCCCCATCCCCTCCAGAACCTTACTGCTGGCTTTTCAGGCCTGGGCATTGGAGCTGCTGGGAATGGTGGTGCTTGATGTGAGGTGTGTGGGGGATCCCCACTTTGTGTTTTTCCTTGTGCACACCCCTTGGCAGACACCATGAAGAGAAAATTTGTGCTCTGCTCTGACACCTTGACTCTGCAAGGGCCTGGGTCTCCTCTTGCCCCTCACCCAACCAGCTCATTCAGAACAGGATGGGGGTGTTGTGTGTTACCCTAACAACTGGTTTCTTCGATATCATCTCTGCTGGAACACTTGCAACCAGGTACCGCTTTCACACATAATCTCTATTTCTGACTTCAAAGCCTGATACGGAACCTGGCTTATGTTGATAAATGTTTCTCCAATGGATGAATGCATGAGTGGGAGTGGTCTTTGCAGTGAGGTCCCACTGCAGCCCCATCCTGGCCTGTCTGCTTGTGTGTGTGTGTGTGTGTGTGTGTGTGTGTGTGTGTGTGTGTGTGTGTGTGCATCTTTCTGTGGTCTCATCCCAGGTCCACTGCAGCCCCATCCTTGCCTGTCTGCCTGCCTGTGTGTGTGTGTGTGTGTGTGTGTGTGTGTGTGTGTGTGCATGTGTGTGTGCATCTTTCTGTGGTCTCATCCCAGGTCCACTGCAGCCCCATCCTGGCCTGTCTGCCTGTGTGTGTGTGTGTGTAGGTGTGTGTGTGTGCATCTTTCTGTGGCCTCCTCCCAGGTCCACTGCAGCCCCATCCTGGCCTGTCTGCCTGTGTGTGTGTGTGTGTGTGTGTGTGTGTGTGTGTGTGTGTAGGTGTGTGTACGTGCATCTTTCTGTGGCCTCCTCCCAGGCCCACACCAACTCCTCACTCGTTAGGCTCCTAGTCCACGCTGGACTCTGGACACCATGGTCTGACTGACCACCTCCTGTCTCAACACGCTGCCCACTCTTCCTAACACCCCCCACCCAAGGCCGGATGCCCGCTTCCCTGTGCCCTTGACCTGGGCCTGTCCTCCTCCAACATCTGGAAGGGAAAGAAGGAGCAAAAATCTGGGGAAACCCTCCCTCCCTCCAGGGCACATAGTGACTCTGTGGGACTTTGGACACTGTTGCTGGTCCCCTCAGCTACAGCTAGGCATATGTCCACCACCTAGAGTGGTTCTGGGGCGGAACTAACTCCAGGAAGAGAACGGAGTCAGTTTTTGCAAGATCCTACTTTTTTTTTTTTAATCCTGCATATATACCCTATTCATTTATGGGTTTTGGATGCATTTTTTTGTTCTCATTTAACTAAAAACGGCCTTGATTTAAAAAAGAGAGAGAGAGAGAAAGGAGTGAGGGAGAGAGTGGAATTGGCACGCAGCAGGCCCATCTGCTCTAATTACTTCTGGTATTTTGAAAGAAGGGCTCTAAACCTGCTGAGACACCGAACTTTGGGAAGCGGCTGCCGGGCCTGCGCCTGGGAGGCTGGGCTCAGATACCGATTCTGTGCTTGGCTGGGCTGTCTCCTGTCAGGGCTGGCCCCTGAGGCCCAAGGAGGGGATTTCTCTTGTCTCTAGGAACCAGGGCCTCAAGGGCCAGCTCTGCAAGGCTGGGCTTGCAGAGAACCCAGCCTGGTGTGTGGCTGCTAGCAATGTGGCAGTGGCTGGAACCTTGGCTCTGTGAGATGGTGTCTCAAGGAGTCCCCTTGCCCTTAGCATTCAAAGAGGCCAGATATAGACATTGCCTGGCACACAGTTGGTGTCTCATCATGCTGCTGGCTGTGGCCACACGGTATTGGGGCCAGGGATAATGAGAGTTGCTTTTACATAGTGGATAGCCACAGATAACACTCTTTCATTCAGGCATGGGACAGCGAGTGCCTGGTGGCCTCTGGGAGCAGGCCCGGGGTGGGCACGCATGTCATCTTTTCTGTCCCATTCTCCTAGTTTGTACAGTTAAGTAGGCCTGCTGCACAGCCTGGGGCAGGAATGGAGCAGCCTGGGAACTTTGTCTGTGATGGCGCTCAGGGAAGCCTGCTGATGTGACAGCTGTGTGTGTCTGTCTGTCTTATCACAGCCCCCAAGACAATTAGTGAGGTTCCCTCCGCTTCCCTCATTTTACAGAAGGCGCTGAGACTTGGGAAGTACGTTGATTTGCTACGAAGGAAAGCCCCACAAGGATCAAGGGGAGCTGGGCCAGGGTGGGAACTGTGTGCCCTCAGGACAGCCACAGTGAAGGGCTCCATGAATGCCGTTCACCAGGGGAAGAGCACAGCCCTGTTTGGTGCATAGCACAGTTTGGGGTATTGCCTGGTTTTGTGATGTTCTCCGAGGGACTTGCCTGCCTCAGTCTGTGAGTGTGCCCAGCAGGAGCTACCTTACATTGGTGTCTTGGCTTGGGACACCCTGACTGTGGGCTGAGGACCCATTGCTGGAGGTCTGGGCTCTGGAGTCTCTGGTAGAGGATGCTGCACTCTATCAGGGTGAGGTCTTTGTGGTCCACTCTTTTACTGAACCCCCCCCCCCCCTCCAGCTTGAAGAAGGTATGCCACACACCTGTTCTCCTCCTTGGCTTGGTAGCTTCTTGCTGTCTTACTGACTTTAAGGACTGTTCCCATGAAGTCCCTGCCCCCCCCACACACAACATTTGTCTTAGACTGTCTTGAATCTTTGGGTGGCGTTAGCCTGAGGTTATGGCCTTCATAGCACCCAGGCTGGTACTTGGTGGCTTTCCCCAAACTGCTCAGTTTGATCTTTGTCCTGATGGCACAGATGGGACTATGCCCTTTTGTGTCATGGGTGAGCTGGGGATGTGCAGAGATACTGAGGGACTGACTGGCCTGTGATCTCAGCGCCCGGAGGAGGCAGATATGTGGGTTGCTCTGCTCAGGCAGGGTGATAACTTCAGCTAGTGCTGATGTGGGTAGCCTCCCCCTGGCACTAGCCTGCCCTCTGGTGGTCCCTGTGGACAGCAGAATGGGGGGGGGGCTTCAGCTCTTGCATCCTGACCCTCCTGTGGCTGATCTGATTCTGCATATGAGAGGGGAGGCAGCTGCTGAGCACTGAGCCACAGGGGTGCCAGTGAGGCCACCCCAGTAATGTCTATCTGTGTCTTCAACCCACATGCCGTCAGGAGCCACATGTCTGTTCAGGGAGCTGTCACCATGACTGGGTAAGCTTAGATTCTTCCCAGGAAAACAAGGGCAACCTGTGATAGCCACATGGGAGCCAGCAGCACATGACACAGCTCAGGCCCCCAGAGACCCTGCCTGTCACCCGTGAGTGGGTCCACTGTGGCTCACCCTTTTCTCTCTCCTTCCTGGTACTCAGCATTCCAGGCCTGGCTTACTGTGTCTACAATGGTATTTGAGACAGGGAAAGACAGTCCTTGGCTTCTGGACCCTACTGAGCTGATTGTGCATATCTGCGCACATGTGTACATTCAATCCACATAGGCCTACACATATGTAATATAGTCAATAAACAAGCCTGTGTACACATTCAGGATATGCATACATGCCTGTACACACAAGTGCATACAAATACACGCATGTGTCCACATGCACAGCTGGACTAGGGATGTGCAAATAGGCACACAGTCACACACATTCAAATTGATATGCTTGATAGGAGTGGATTCTCAAGGACACACACACACACAAGCAAGCACACTCATGATCTACTCATGTACATGCACACATGTACAGGTGAACTCGGGAGGTACACTCTTAAGGACACATACACAAATGCACACACGCGCATTCACACACATGTGTGTGCACAAACACACATTTCCTTTCCCTTTTCCTATCCTTATCTTCGGTCTCTTTTCCGGAGCTGCTGCTTCCCTGTTGCCTCTGTCCTCTCAAGCAGGCTGCTGTGCGCCCGCTCACTCTCCCACTCAAGATTAACGTCTGAGACGAATCATCTGCCATCTCCGCACAGAGTCCCAGCAAAACAAAAGATGAGCGATTCCGCATATCGGAAGGGTGGGGAAAATTAATTAGGAACAACGAGGGACCCACTCTGCAGCTCCACACTCTCTGCTGCTGACTTGTTGGCTGCGGTTGTGGCCGCTGCAGCCCAGGTGCATGAGTGACAGACTTTGGACGCTGGGCGGTTGGTAGGACCCTGTCCACTCTCAGCAGCCTCAGGACATACTGCCTACCACCTATCCACTTCTCCCAGCCTCTGGCCTTAGCATGCCAGCACCCAGGGACTTAGAGGGGACAGCTGATTTAAGCGTCTCCCATAGTAGGAGGTGATGTCCCCAAGTAGATGAGAATTCTGGGCTTGGGAGCTATTGTCCTATCCCTGGTTTTCTCTGCTGTAAAAGGGGGTTACTGCCTAGCTGGGGTGCTAGGGGTGACTGGGGCTAGTGATAAGTAGCCACTTCATCCGAGATACTAATTAGCTGTGGCTGGCCCCTTGGGAGTGGCTTAGGAAACCTGTCTTTCAGGGGGCTGATGGGAACATCATACAGGCGAGTTGGCCCTTCAGAGGTGGGACCTGGGCAGGCCTTCCTCAGCTCCCCAATAGCTGCACCAGCCTCTAGGCTGGGAGGTGGCCTAGGGAACTGTTCTGTTGAGTCAGCACGGGAAGGCAAGACACCAGGGAGCCTCAAGAGGAAGGAATGAGAATTAGCAGACCTGCGGCAGGTCTCCTTGGTGTCTGAGGAGGGCTACCAGGAGTGCAGCTCTGTGCCCGAGTCCATCATGGAGGTAGTGAGGGTCCCTGGGGGTCAAGCTTTCCGAACATCAGAACGCAGGTAGCGACACTGGGATCCAGGTTCTTCCTTGTGAAATGGGCACACACTGCCACGGGGCAGGCCCTTGAGACGGGGAGGCAGCAGGAAGCTTAGCAGGTGGCAGGCATCCCTGCTAAAGTGGTTGTCCCTTTGGAGCTTGACTAGCAAGTCCTAGGGCAGGGATCCCACTAGGAGAGTGCAGAGGGGAGTGTGCAGAGGGGAGTGTGCAGAGGGGAGTGTGCAGAGGGGAGTGTGCAGAGGGGAGTGTGCAGAGGGAAGGGTGCAGAGGGGAGTGTGCAGAGGGGAGTGTGCAGAGGGGAGGGTGCACTAGGGAGGGTGCAGAGGGGAGTGTGCTAACACATACATACATTCTTTCATATCTGCAGCCAGGCAGAACACCAGCTGGCTTAGTCCAGTTTTTACTCAACTCATGTACTCCTTAAACAGACCTCCCCTAAGGGCCACCCAGGCTCAGTACTCTGCCGGATATAGGGGACACTGGACTTGTGCTGGAGGAGCAGACAACAGACCATCAAGGTGGGGATGAACCTGTGCCTAAGGAGGGAGGTGATCAGGGGACCCGTCTGGGAGAGATGGCCTTTGAGTTGGGCCTTATGAATACGGGGAGTTAGGAAGGACCTCTGATGTGGGGACAGCAGAGCAGAGAGTGACAGGCAAGTCCCCTCTGTTGTGGGGACCTGGGCTGGATTGTCTGAGTCAACGGGGGGGGGGAGGGGGTAGGTTCAAGGGTCCTGTGTCCTGAGGGCCGTGGGGAGCCATGGAGGGATCTGGAGGAGTCCCAGGGAGCCTGTGGGGGATTCAGGCTCATCTTTTCTGTTTAGTCAGCCTGAAGGCTCCAGGGAGCCTGTGGGAGCTGCTTGGGCAGGATGCTCTTCTGGAAGAGGGAGCTGGTGCGGGGCCACCCCAGGGGGTTCTTTGCGTCAGCCACCTGCTTGGACACAGGGTACAGGTGTCTGGGATCCTGGCCCAAGTCCTTTCTGCTCCTGTGTACCCTCACATATACAACTGCCTCCCAGCAGTTTCACCCCAACAGTTAACTGAGCAACTATATATGGAGGGTGATAATGTAGATGGGTGGTATTTTTATCATTTTGGGTTGGAAGAGGGAGTCTGGCTCTGGACTATGTCACTTAGGTGTGGCTCTGCACCCCAGCTTGTGTGTCTGTGGTAGCCATGGTGACACACACTCTGTGGATGCCCCCTCAGTGTTCAGGAATACCTGTGGCATCCAATGCCCTACACTCTAGGCCCAGGAAGTGGGTTCAGCCAGGGGTCACTCTACCCCAGCTGAACCCCAGGAAACATGCCCACTCCGGGCTGAATGCTTGCCTTGGGGAAGTAGGAACTGGTACTCGGCTTCAGCTGCTTGCTCTCCATGAGTGCTGGCAGCCTCACCATCTATCAGGGAACCCAAGCTCACGCTTCAGGGGAACCCCGTAATGATTGGCCATGAGGAGGTCATTTATATTGGCTAAGCGGACCTAATTAGGCTTGATCTGAAGGCTAGCAGAAGCACACAGAAAAGCTGTTAAGGGGTTAACCTCGGAGAGATTACGTTGTATTCAGCGCTCTGTTAAAGTTTGAATTAATTTTTCCCATGGGTTTGCTCACATTCTAATTTTCAACTAAATGAGACATCTGTTTCAGAAAAGGAAAATTTGCTCTGGTTGTCATGGCAACTATCATTCTGTAAGAAAATTATTCCAATGGTTACTTTAGAACAGAAAGACAGAGATTCAGGACATAAAGCCGCCTTCGGCTCAGTCGGAATTCTGATGGGCCACCCTCCCTGCCCATGAGGTGCCTTGGATGGTGAGGCCAGCAGCAGGTGAAGGTGGCGCCAGGCCCAGGTGTTAGGTTGTGGTGGAAGCTGGTCCAGGGGCTCTTGAGCACCCCAGTATCATGGCTTGAGCATTCATGGGTAGTATTCCAAAGTTGGATGGCAGTGAGGGCCGGGGCAGTGTGGGTGTGTCCTTCCTAGGAAATGTCAGGAAGCTGGCCATACAGAGAGCTGGTCACTATGACTGTTCACAGTGCTAGGCATTACTGGATATAAAGGATCAGTGCACCCCCAAACAGCACCCCAGGAGGCTCCAGTGCAGACTGTATACTGAAGATGGTCTCTCCTTTGTCTCCTGGGTCAGCAGCAACTGGTGGTGGCTGTGCCTGAGCCCTGATGGCCTAGAGGCTTCAATGTGGCCCCTGGAGTCTGCTCAGGCCTTGCTGACTGGCACAGCCACCCAGGCTTGCCCGCTATCCAGGGAAAACCCTTGCTGGAACCACCTCAGAAATATCTTCCAAAAATTTCCCTGCAGGCTCTGCCTCCCTCTGCTCCCCAATGCTAATGGTAGATAATGACATCAGGGGCATTGCCTATGTGCAGATATTCCCCCCGAGGTCTCCAGCCATATCCTTGTCGGCCCTTCTTCTTCCACGTTGCTCTTGGCAGGGCACAGCAGCTGCCCTCAGGGGTCAAGCCTGGGAGAGGTGAAGGGCCAGTTTGTGGTGGAATCAGTGTGACTCTGCTTGGATGCCAACCTGTCAGAGGGGAGCAGCCAGCCCCCAGTCCTCCAGGAGCTGAGGTCCTGCTGACTGCTGCCCAGGAGCAAGGCAGAAGCTTTGCGGGTTGGAGTGGGGGTCAGGTCCCATGGCCCACAGGCTAAGACAAAGAGAGAAGGAGAAACAGAGGACAGAGAGGGGAAGTGAAACAGTCTGGAGCTAGATGTCCTGCTGGGGTCTGCTTCACCACCAGGCTCTGTTGTGTGGTCCTGGGGTGTGGAATGGCCTCTCCGAGCATCCCCACAAGAGAGTCTGTCCAACTTTCCCTCCAGAGCAAGGCTCTGTGGCGCTGGGTGAGGGGAAGTTGGAAGGCAGGGGTAGCCTGGGCTGGGTTCCAGGGTCCCTGGGGTATCTGCTGTGTTTCCGAAAGCTAACCCCCTGCAGTGGCTCAGGACAAGGAACACTAAAGGGTACCTCTTCTCCACACTGATGAGGCCTTGTCCTGCCCGTGTAAATATTTAATGAGATTTTTGAAAAAATGAAACCTGTGTTTGGAAGACAGCACCAGACATACACTGCTTCCTGTCTTGAGTGCTGGCCGGACACTGAATGGTTTCCAGGCTGCTGTGGTCTTTCTGACTCACACCCCACCCCTTCAGCTGCACAGTTCTGAGAATCCTAGACAGTGATTCAGAAATTGCACAGCCCTTGGAATCTGTAGAGAGGGGCTGCCAGTGCCAACCAGGGCCATGGCAGAAAAGGACCCTTACCCTGCCCAGGGTGTGTGACTTGGGGGTGGGGTATAGGTAAAGCTCTGTCAGCCGAGGGGCCCCTTCCTGCTCTCAGGGTCTCTGCTCTTGCCGGCCATCCAAAATACAACTTGAAAAACCCTCCCCTAGATAAAGCCTTACACCCCGGCTTTGTGGGTGGCTTTTAGGAGTGGTCCACGGTGATGGCTGTGATGGTGATGATGGTGGTAGTGGGGGTAGTGGGGGTAGCAGGGACAATGCTACTGGTGGTGACAACAGTGATAGTGGCGTTAATGACAGGTGATGAGGAAGGTGATGGTGGTGGTGAGGGAGTTAGGGGTGTGATGGTGGAGGCAGAGGTGATAATGGCGATGGTTGTATGGAGGTGATGGTGGTGACGACGGAGGTAGTAATATGGATGGAAGTGGTGGCTGAGATGGCGGAGGCGGTGGGGATGGTGATGTGATGATGGTCCTGGCTAGGGTAGAGGTGATGGTGGTGACGGGGATGGTGATTGTGGATGTGGTGAGGAGGATGGTGGAGGTGATGGCGATGGAGGGGATGGGGATGGTGGTGCCATGCCAGAGCACCGAGTTCTCCTGGTTGAGCAGACAGGGCCACCTCCATTTCACAGAGAACTCCAGGCACAGAGCTCCGGAGGAGTCAGGTGTTTGTCAGTCGTGGTCAACCTCACTCTCTTAAAATTCACCCCTTGTTCAGGGTCACCTAGGTGGCAGGTGGTTGACTATCCTAACCCTAGTTTGACTCCAGAGTCCCCTTGAAGCTGTGTGTAAAATGTTCATGCATAAGTGTGTGTGTGTGTGTGTGTGTGTGTGTGTGTGTGTGTGTGATTTTCTTTCAGAATGCTTAGCTTTCTGCAGATGGACAGGAGCAGGCCTGAGGAAGCATGTCTGAGGGAGGAGGCATCTGACAGGGCCACCTTTGCCTGTGCTGCTCTTCCAGTGGCCAATCCCAGCCTAACCACTGCCCACTGGTGGGACACTTCCTGTGTGTGGGAGTCCTGTGGGGCAGGTGACCGAACATTCTGTACCTGGCTGGGCCTTGATCCCTGGTTCCCCTCTCATCTGCCTGAAGTGAGAATCATGGCCCCCATCCCAGGGTCAGGGCCACCTCCTCCACTGGAGGCTCTGGAGCCTGCTACAGTGAGTAGAAGCATCAGGAGGAGCCACAGCTGCCTCTCAATGCGCAGGGCTTAGGAGTCAGGGCTGGGTGGTGGTAGCTGGTGTGTGCTGCCTGGCTCTGGCGAGCTTCCCTGGAGGCTTGTGTGATGAGGAGCCAGCCTTAGCTTTGAGACGGGGAACCAGGTCTGCTCAGTGTCCTGACCACAGTGGCCAGAGAGCCCTCAGCACCATTCCTACAGCATTTATCTGCCTCCAGGGCTGGTGTCTGGCACAGAAAAAGGACCTTTGGATCCCCCAAATGACCCAGGGTGGCCACCCATCCTTCACACGCCCAAGTCCAACACTGCAGACTTGATGTTGAGAACAGGAGTTCTAGGTCACTCAGGCACCTTCCCTTTCTCTGTAACACCCCACAAAGACCTCAGTCTTACAGCTCAGAGTCTATCAGGAGAGGACTGGGAGTTCCGACATGGGGTTCTGTGGAACCCTGGGAGTCCCAAGTACTCATGTTGGTGGCTGCCAGCATTGGCTACCCTTGGGCTCACAGCCAATGATGTCAACCATGTTGGCCATGGGGAGGATTCAGGTGGCAACTCTGGGTACATGAGGGGCCGTGGGGGCAATGCCTGGCCTTACCCAGCCCATGGAGTGTGATGGTGGGCAAACTAAGGGGCTACCTGCACTGCCTGGCTACTGCTCCTGGAGTCTGCCTCACCGCGGTCTGGCTCCCCTGACAGCAGCTGGTCACTGTTTTCAGTTTCATTTTGAACTTCCAGGTGCCAAGCTAGTCCTCGTGGCGGCTTGGCCCTGTAACCTATACCCTCTCTCTGACTGTGCCATACTCTTGAGACCCTCCCTAAAGTGCCCCTCCTCTCTCCCAGGCAGCCCTGGTTCTATGGCTGGGGGTTCAACCTCCCACGAGGCCAAGCGCTGCTGGAGAAGTGGAATCTTATCCCGGAAGGTGTTGATATCCTCATAACTCATGGACCGCCACTGGGTAAGCTCTTTGATCTCTGGCTTACCTGCCCAGGCTGGACTAAGGGGCCTTGAGCATGGTGTGTCCGGTGTCTGGGACTGTGCCCAAAGGGGCCCCAGGTTGGTCAGCTAGATCTGACTTGCTGGGGTGCCACCCTTACCTAGCCAATGTCCCCAGGGCTGAGGGCTCCATCTCCCAATGTTGCTCCTGTTTGCTGGGCCCCTATCTCTGGTCTGAGCTGATGATGTTGCTCACCTGCTGCCACTTCTAGGACCCACTGGCTTCCTGCCTGGGGCCCCACAACCTGCCCTAGCTGGTCCCTTCTCCTTTCCTCCTGACCTGCCTCCCAGTTCCTTCCTCTTTTCTCTGATGATGCTGTTGGTCCTCCGGGCTTGTATCTTGTGTTGACTGCTGTGGCCTCCTCACCACCCTCCAATCCTAGGCACCTGTTCCTACTCCATCTTCAGTGGAGGACACCCTGAAGCCCAGGCCTCTACTGGGACAGCACAAAAATATAGTGACCAGGCTTGTGCCCCTCCCCCACGGGGCCTCTAGGCCAGTGGGCCAAGTCTTTCCTCAGTTTCATCTGAGCTGTGTGGGTTCTGTGCCCTTCTTCCTCTTCATCCTCTGTATTTCCTGTTAGCCTCCCCTTACTTCCTCTACTTTCTTTTCTTCCCTCCTTCCTGATTTCCTCCTCTTCCTCCCTTCCACTCTTCTGATTTATCTGTTCAGCCATCTATCCTTATCCATCCATACATCTATCCTTATCCAATCATCCTTATCCATCCATCCATCCACCCACCCATCCATCCCTTACCATCCATCCACCCATCCATCCACCCATCCACCCATCCATTCCTATCCATCTATCCATCCATCTTCCACCTACCCATGTATCCATCCATCCTTCCTTATCCATCCATCCACCCATCTATCCATCCATGCTCAATCCATCCACCTACCCACCTATCCACCCATCATCCATCCATCCATTTTATCAATTCATCCATTCCTCATCCTTCCTCCACTTAGGCATCCATCATTACCCATCCTCAATCTTTACCTCCCATCATCCTTCCATCTTCTATCACCGATTCATCTGTCCATCATCTGTTTACCTACCCACACACTCTCCCACCTGTCCATCCATCCATTTATCCAGAATTACATCTTTTGGCTCCCTGCTCTCCAGATGCCCTGCCCCAGTCACAAAGCACACAGCACACCTGTTTTGGGAACGCCCATGCACCAGGTGTCTCAGCAGGAGCCAATGCACTTCGTTTCAGATTGTAGTTACCACTACAGTTAGAGACCCCCCACCCCCAGTGCTGCCTTAGCCCACACTGTCACACAAAGATGGGCCTGTGTGATTCCAGTTCCTGCAGCATCACTTCTGACAGTTGGATGAAGCCAAGACACAGAGACATGAACCCGTCTGCAAGGTCTAGGAACGGCAGAGACTAGGACCGAGCTCTGTCGCGAACCCCAAGCCACCCGGTCACCCCGTCACCCACTGCCCCTGCCTGTCTCCCTTCCCTGCTCCCTTCCTCTTTTCTCTGCTAGCTGTGCCCTGCCTCTCCTGGAGAAGCTTTCGGGGGGCGCACTGAGTTGAAGCAGCGCTCCAACCCTTGCTGGCGGCTCCATAGCTTGTCTCAGCCACCCAAACAGAGAGGGGCCGACAGAAACCTGATTGCTCACTCGAGTCATCAATTATTCTTCGTTTGTGTGGCCGTGTAAGGATAATAAGCCACCACCATATGGGGCGGCTCCGGGAGGCTGGCGGCCAACAGACACAGCGGGCGCCATGAGAGCGGTGTCTCAGCCAAGGAAACCGGCTTCCTGCTTCTGTGCGCCCCTCCCCCATCTCACGCATCCCAGGCTGGCCTCAGACTTTTGATGTAGCCAAGGATGACCTTGAACTCACGATATTTCTGCCTTCACCTTCCCTGTGCTGGGGTCACAGCCATGCGCCAGCCATCGGTACCCCAGAGTTTCACGCCTGATAGGCAAGCAGTCTACCAACAGAGTTACGCCACCGCTTCCGTGGGGTTTTGTAGAGAAAGTTTCTGAGTCAGAAATCTCCCTCTGAGGCTGTGGAGGATCCACTCTGCTTCTAGCCACTGGGGTACCGTGGACTCAGTTTGTTCTTCTCTGCAATGGGTGGCTACAAACAACCGTTGGGGCTACCGAAGCAGTCATGGGCTGAGATCTGCAGTGGGGATATGCACCTGGGCCCAGGTGCCTGGCCTCCCCTTGGCTCTTGTGCCAATGAAGGGAGGTTGAGCCTCCAGGAGCTGACTCGTGACTGGGCTTCTCTTTAAGGTCAGAGGCAGGGCAGGGTTCTGGAGCTCGCTGCACTGGGAGCAAGGAGCTATACTGGGGCTGTAGCATAGGACTCTAGGTCCCACCCAGTCTGCACTAACCGATGCCCACTCTCCCCATCAGCGAACTCACTCATTCATTGTCATCCCGTGCAGGCTTTCTAGACTGGGTTCCCAAGAAGATGCAGCGTGTGGGCTGCGTGGAGCTGCTCAACACAGTCCAGAGGCGAGTCCAGCCGCGGCTGCATGTCTTTGGTCACATCCATGAAGGTGAGTGGGCAGGCGGGGAGGGAACCTCATATTGGGGCCCTTCTAACTGGCCCTTCTGAGGGGTTTCCTGCCTTCCTTTAGTCCTGCTCACCAGCTCCCTCTCTGACTTCTGCAGGAAACAGCCTGCTCCTGTGGTCCATGCGTAGACTGCCTCACATGCTTGCTGCCTTGGTTAGCATGGTGGCAGGGATGCCCACACTGTGGGCAGGTGGCTCACAGCCTGGCCACCCACACAGCCAATCCCTGCACACTGGCTTACCTTCTTAGTCCTCAGGCATTCCTCATAGAGCCTAATCTCAACAACTGATACAACCTCCCCCCCCCCCCCCACATTCCCTCCTCACACCGGTGCTTTCAGATAGGGACCAGCAGGTCTCACAGTCCCATCTCTGACATGAACTACGGTGGCCGCTTGACGTGGGGTGGGGACTGACAAGGCTTGACAAGGCTTGCTGCCCCCGGAATGTTTACTGGTCTACTGACTCTGTCTGTGGTTGGACCAGAAAGGCTCCTCCTGGGCCTTCACACCGCCTGCAACTAATAGTTTTCTAACTTGGAAGTAAGCAAACCGTAAGCATTCCTGAGTGTCTCTGTGGTGTCCTTGGGAGTCAGGATAGCAGACCACACTTGTCTCTGGAGAAGCTTCCAGATTGCTGAGCAGCAGTCAGGCAGTCAAAGGCAGAGCAAGGGAGCTCATGGGACAGCTCATGATTCCTGAGTTTATGATACTGGTTATCTTCTTGGACCCTCCTGTGTGTACAACATATGTAAGGTTGTCTGTGGCCCAAACCATGCCCCTCCATATTTGTATAGGCCAAAGGGAGCTCCAGAGAAGAAAGGGAGCGAGTGTCCCTTCTGTGTGAGGACCGTCTGAGCTGGAAGAAGGGATGTCAGCAAGCAGAGGTGGTGGGGGAGGGCGTGTGATTGGGAGACAGGAAGGCGGCAATGGTAACTGTGGTGATTGTGAGGACAACGGAGATGATGATGAGGCTCTCAGTGATGCTGCCGGTGCCAAGGATGGTGGCGGTAGTAACCCTGACGATGTCGAGGATGTCATGACAGGGCAGTGCTGGTCATGATGAGGGGGTCAGTGATGGGGACAATAGTGTGGCGGTTATAATAACGAGGGTGATGGGAGCGATGGTGTTGATGCCAGTGGCCATGAGGTGGTAGTGGTAGTGTTGATGGTGATGATACTGTGAAGAGGAGGAGAACATTCAGTTGTGAAAATGCTGATGTCATGGTGATAATGGCAGAGTTGGGGACAGCCACAAAGATGGTAGTGATGTAATCCAGAGGCTAGTACTGATGCTGGTGATGCTGCTGGTGGTGGTCATGGGGATGGTGACAGTGATGGTGGCTATGATGATGATATCATATCCGATGATATGGGGATATTGGGGACTGTGGACATCAGGGGAATATACCTGATCACATCTGATGATATGATGATGCCGACAGTGGTCATAGGGACCATGCTGATGTCGCCATGGTGATGATGCTGATACTGAGGAAGACGACATGAGGATGAAGACAGTGACTTACCATGTGCTTTTCCCGTGACTTGCACTGGCCTAAGCCCTGCACATGGGTGGTGACCTCAGCTGGCCCTCCTGGCAGGCTCAGAAGAACCCTCTTATTATCACTTCCATTTCACATGTAAGAAGACCAAGTTTGAGAGCTGCAGTAGCTTACCCCAGACATGTCCTGCCCACAGTGGCAGGACACATGTAGCTGCCACAGCCACAGGTAGCTCCAGATCCTGGTCTGACAGGTGTATGCTTACTTTCCAGGGTATGGTGTCATGGCGGACGGGACCACCACCTACGTGAATGCCTCCGTGTGCACTGTGAACTATCAGCCTGTGAATCCTCCCATAGTCATCGACCTCCCCACACCCCGGAACTCCTGACTGCTCCCCACTCCAGCTCTGCCTGCCTGTGTCAGCTCTGTATGTCTGGCCGAGAGCCTGGATCCCCTAACCCACTTCCTCCCATGCAGAACAGCCCAGACGGTCCATCTGGCCATGGGACCAGCCAGCAATGAGCAGAATCCTTGGGATACAAGAAATTGCCTTTGACTGTCAGCCTTCTGTCTTCTGCAGCCGGGGCCTTGAGCAGCCCCATCGGGGCACTATGCTCACTTCTGTTTTCTGTGTGTACATCTGTCCTTCATTATAGGGCCTCACAGGCTCTCAGCCCTCTCTCGCTCGGGAAATGACAGAAGCATCATCACACTCAGTTCAAGGCCTTCCTGCTTTGAGAAGCCGCTGCCCTTGGATGAGTTTTGGGAATTTTTATACACAATGTCGCGCTACCCAAGTACATCTGTGTGGCTGTGGGCCCCAAGTTGGGGGGATGTGTGGCCTGGGCACAGACAGCCTTTCCCTGGCTGGAGGGAAGGATAGGCCTGCTCTTTGTGTGCAGGGATCTTGGAGTGTTCAGGGACATCTCAGGAATTCTGACAGCCCCTGGTCAGGCCTAATCAGTTGGCTTGGCTTAGCCCCCCTCTTCCTTAAGACCCTGATGCTGACGTGGACAATGGATGCGTGTCCCCAGCTTCTGCTCAGAGCCTGGATTTGGGGGCTTGGTTCTTCTGGGTGGCCAGAACTTGCTGGTTCCCCAATAATAGTGAGGCCATTTTGGGTCCCCTGGGACCACATGACTATGTAGATCACAACATCCAGGGGGTTCTGCAGGCTGAGGCCCTGTGCCTGGTCATATACATGTCCAATGTGTGGGGCACACGTGCCCCTCCAAACCTAGCCTGGTTCTGTTAGTGTCCACCATGGGCTCCATTCCTTGATGTGATTTTCCCTTCAGAGGACTGTTTGCTGGGCTTGTCAGTACCGCTGGTTACCGGGAGGTGGCGCAGTGACAGAGCAGCCCTGGGCGCTGATGTCCATGCCACTTGGGGCTGCAGCCTTTCTTGGGTTAGGCCTAGGTGAGCCTATCTGCAGGGGCCAGAGCCAGCAGGCCCTGGGTCAGGGGGAGGCAGGGTCAGAAGTTGTCTTTATTTAAAATGCTGATATTTGTTCTTTGTGGATGATTTTTGCACTCATTCTGATTCTTAGTAACACGTCACAAAAATAGTATTATTTGTCCTGACCTTTTCCGTTTTATACCCTCTATGCCATGCATATGACACGAGGGCCTCGCTTCCTCGGCCTGGCCCAAGCCTTGGGGCCCAGCTCTCCTGGTACCTTTTATTCAGAATGATTTTGCTTTATCTACAATCATTCCTGTCGATAGGGAGGTGGTACTCATGCCCTGTTGTAGAGACGAGGCCACTGAGGCCAGAGAGACGAGGTTCCCTGAGGATGCACAGCACAGAAGGGCAGTGACGATCTGGTCCTTGTCTCTGGCCTCACAGTCCTCACTGTCACCACCAGAGTTCTCTCCCTACAAAGCAAGGCATGGGCCAAGACTGTTTAATTTTGAAGGGTCCAGTTCAAAACTGGCTCTCGTTCATTCTCAATTGAGAGTCCCTTCGACCATAAGGAATTGTGAGCTTTGTGCTCAAAATCCCAGCATCCTGTGAGACCCACTCCCAATTCTTCCCCTGCAGGTGAATGACCTGGGCTCATGTGGCTCACTGTAGATGAGGCTGCATTCCCAGAAGGCCTGTAGTGGTCTGTGCTGGCCAGGACAGTGGTGTCACACAGGCCATGGGGCTGCAGGAATCTTGCTTGGGCCAAATGGTTCTTGGTGTGTGGGGACATTTACAAGGTCTCTCTTCTGTGCCTCAGATGCATGACATGTTTGGGGCAGAGAAAACACACCTCCTGTGTGCTGTCTCAGCTCTACAGTTTCTATGTGGACCAAGAACTATAAACTTAAAAAAAAAAAGTTTTTCCTAGGGCATCTTCAGAATACGGCATATTTTTATGTGGAGAAGAAAGGTGGTGGAGGCAGCTATCTTTAAGAGAAAATTCAATGAAAGTCCTCAAGATTTGCAAGATGGTGGCCTGCTCCTCAATCATTTTGGCATAACTTGATTGTGGCTGTAATTTTTTTGTCAAGCATGTCAGACAATAAAGTCTTTGTAAAAAGAAAAAGCTGGGTCTTCCTGGATGCTCTTTCTGTGGGTGTCCCTGGGTCATGAGGGGGCAGAAGGAGGAAGAACTCCAAGTTCTAGAGGCTAAAGAATCCCTCCCCCATGTGTTGGTGACTACACCCTCTGTTTAGCTCTACCTCCTGTGTGCGCAGGGGCTGCAGAGGTGGTGTCACAGGCAGGGCTGTGCTTGACTGGATGTCTGAGCTCCTAAATGAAGCATGGTGGGTGGCCCAAGTGCTGGCTTGTTCTGAAAGTGACTTGGCCAACCAGCCCTAGACTGACAAAAGGTTCATGTATTTCCTAAGTCTCTCCTGGCTACAAAATTTCTATCATTTCTACCCATCCATCTACCCAACTATTCATCTTTCCACATAGTCACTCACTTGTCCACTGGTTTATATGTTCATATACCCATCCATCTACTCACCAAGCAAGCTATCTATATACCATCCATCCATCCACCATCCATCCACCATCCATCCACCATTCATCCATCTATCCATCCACTATCCAGCATCCATCCATCCATCCATCCACCCATCCATTCATCCATCCATCCATCATCCATCCATCCATCCATCCATCCACCCACCCATCCATCCATCCATCCATCATCCATCCATCCATCCATCCACCATCCATCTACCATCCATCTACCATCCATCCATCCATCCATCCATCCATCTACCATCCATCTACCATTCATCCATCCATCCATCCATCCATCCATCTACCATCCATTCATCCATCCACCCATCCATCCATCCAGCTAACCATCTATATCCATCCACAAAATCATCCATCTATCCATGCACCAACTAAGCTATCCATCTCTGTACTCATCTGACCACACACTACTGATAGAGCCATCAATTTACCTGACCCCCTTAGGATATCCCTCCATTTATCCATCCATCCATCCATCCATCCATCCATCCATCCATCCATCCATCCAAGTTATCCATTCTTCAGTCCTTCCACCTATCCTATATAACCTGCATCTAGCTCTTTCTTGATCCAGACACAACCCTTAGCACTTCCCAAAGGGCCTGGCTTGGATTACAGAAATGTCGGTGGTGACAGGAACAGATGTATAAGGGAATATTGGTAAAGGTAGATGTGAGGACAAAGGCCACGGAGAGCCAAGGATGGCTGCTAGTCACTGAAAGGGAGTGTGGAAGAAAAACGGGTGTAATGGAAAGCCACATAGTTCTGTTTGGGCCTCCTGAGCAGGGCCCCTGACCTGGGGCCATGAGAGGAGGTGTCCTGTGGTCCAGTTGACAAATGACATGAAGTAGAAGCCTCTCTTGGGAGACATCTGGCCATGGATCTGGGGCAGAAAAGGCCTGAGGAATGGCCTAGGACAGACATACAATAACCATCTCATAAACCTTTCCTCAGACTGGTTCCCTGCCCAAGACCTCACGGGCCTGCAGCATCCTGTCCTGGGACCTTGACTTCTGAACCATTGCTCCTGAAGCCCTGTTTAGTCTGAGGAAGCACCAACATCTGCCCATAACCCCTGGAGCCACAGTAGGGTTTCTGGACAAGCGTGGCCCTCTGAGGCTGTTGCCTTAGATGTCATTACATTGGAGCTGCTTTGGTGCACCAGAGTCTCTGGAGCCCTCCCTCCCTCCCTCCTCCCTCCCTCTCTCCCACCCTTCCTCACTTCACACGTTAGGCAAGTACTCTGCTCCTGAGCTGTTCCCCTCCACGGCCCTGTTGAGACGGTAACAGGGAGTCAGCCGACAAGACCTCATTGGAGCACGTGGATGTCTTGGGCTCTCCTATCTTTACTTCCTGAGGGCTGGACTCACAGGGTTCTACCAGGCTCACAGGGCCCCGGGGGTCAGAACTCTGCTTTAACAAACACATCTCTCTCGCCTCTTGCTGATGATATTGAAAATCTCTGTCTATTCTCTCCATCTGTGGGTTGGTCTTTCTAGTTCTATTCTCAGAGCAAATGTTGAATTTTTTTTTACTAAGCCCAATTTGTCATATTTTTCTCTCATTCCATTGTTCTTTGGATACTCTTACCATTTTGTAACAGGTGTTGCCCAAAGTCTCACGTAGTGACAGGCAGTCATCAACCTGTGGCTCTACTGGGAGGTAGGGTCTAGCAGGAGGAAGTTAGGCTCCTGTAGGCATATGGTCAGAGAGGGTGTTGGGAGCCCAGTTAATTTTTTTCCTGGCTGCTGCAAGGCGAGCAATTCTCTCCACCACGCCTTCTTGTTACATGGACCACACAGCCCAAAGCAACCAGGTCAACGGCCAGAACCTCCAAGAAGGTGGGCCAAACGGAACCTTCCTTCCTTAGAAGTGTTCCATCTCGGGTGTTTGGTCATGGTGAGGAAAAGCTGATGAATGCAGGTGTTGCTTCCAAACTCAAGGCTGTGCAGGTTTCTCTCATGCTATAGCTCTGTTTCACACACCTGTGCATTCCAGGATCGTATTACCTGGTGTGGGGTGTGCCAAGGTTCACATTCTGCACACGGGCACTGTTCCTCCATGCGTCAGAATCAGCTGGGTGCATCCGTGTGGGACATTTCTGGGCTTCTCATTTTGTCCCCTTGTCTTTTGCTGACTCTGTATCCCTAACTACCGTGCTTGGGTGTGCCGCTTCAGATCAGCCGATGTGAGCCCTCCAATTCTGTTTTCTGCTTTTGAGGGAGACTACTCTACCCTCCTTTATTTTCTACATACATCGTTGGTTTAGTGGTTGCTGTCTACCAAAAAACAACCTCTGAGATCCTGGCTGGGACTGTATAGAAAGCATTGTTTAAACTGTAGGGGGTTGGTGATGACTCAGTGGTTAAGGGCACTTGCTGTTCTTGAAGAAGACCAGAGTTCAATTCCCAGAGCCTCCATGGGGTGGTTCACCACCATCTGCAACTTGAGCTCCGGAGGATTTGACTTCCTCTTCTGGCCTTTGTAGGCACCTGCGCAAATGTGGCACACAGACACATATACACAATACAATAATATAAATCTTGGGGAAGACCCAACTGTGAAGATGTGTCCACAAGTCTTCCCACCCAGGAGCACCGCACATCTCTGTACTTTGATCTCTGGTTTTATTTTTTAGTGTTCCATAGTCTGCCACTGTTCAGGACCACCTGTGGAGTTTTGTTTAGGTTTGTGTTCTACTGGGAGCGGTTGTCATAAGTAGTGTTGTTTTTAAACTCCCATTCCAGTTGTGCATGCTAACTGGAGATGCTAGTGACTTCCAACGACCTGGCATCACACTGCCTACTTAATTCTAGGAGCATTCTGGCTCTTAGGAATGTCCTGTGCAGTCACTCGTGCTGGTTCAGTACAACCATTCTTGTTTAGACTGCTGAGAGAATGTGTGTGTGTGTGTGTGTGTGTGTGTGTGTGTGTGTGTGTGTGTTGTGTGTGGGGGGGTACAAGTGTGCCTGCATGTGTATGGGGTGCACATTTGAGTGCACATGTATATGTGCATGCATGCATGTAGACCAGAGATCAACCTTGGGTGACTTCCTCAGTTGCTTTCCACCTTGTTTTTGAACCAGGGTCTCCCCTGAATCTTAAATCACTAAGTAGGCTATCCTGGCTGCCTGATGAGCCCCAGGGATTCACCCATCTCCACCTCTCCCAGCGCTGCCATTCCAAGCACATGCCGCCACCAAGCCCTACTTTTAAACATTTCCTTTGAGTTTTGTGTGTCTATGAAGCTGCATCCCCTGCTCGGGTAGGGCCTTCTGCAAGCTGTGGTGTTTTTGCCCTTTTCCTTATCTTTGGCCATCTGGGGAGAGGTGGTTTCTGGGAAGAGGTATTTGGGTCTTCACCCTGGCCCTCTGCGGGCAGTGGGCTTCTTCCCTTTGCAGGTTCCACATCTGTCTGGTAGGACGCACCAGGTGTGCGTGTGGCTGCACCTGGCCCTGTGTCCTTCCTTCTGGTGTTCAGTGTCGTCAACAGGTTTGTGGAGGTTCTCTACCATACACTCCTTCCCTGGGTTCTCTTTCTTCATTTCCTGTGTGACAGCTCCAGTCTGTCATTTTCCAGGCTCTTCTCTCTGCAACTATCCACATATTGCCAACCTGCCACCATGCCCATTGTGTCCATTGCTGACCTGCTACCATGTCCATTGCCAACCTGCTTTGTCCATTGCTAACCCGCCACCGTGTCCATTGCCGATCATTGCCGGCCCGCCGCCATGTCCATTGCCGACCCACCACCACGTCCATTGCTTACCATTGCCAGCTCTCCACCGTGTCCATTGCTCCATTTGCTGACAAGCCCATCATGTCACTGTCTTGGCATTTGCAGCATTTGTCTTGGTCCCTGGGTTTTCCTCTCTGCTGGAGTTTCCTGTATAGTCGTGTTTACAGTCTTCCTTTTCCATTACCATTTATAACAAGCAGGTCTGCTTCTTTAACCTTCTGGTAGTTTCCAAAATCCACGTCGACTCTGAGCCTCATGCTCAGACTGTTGCTTTGGAGCATCGGATCGTATTTTTGTTAAAAGCTGGGCGTGTGCACCAAGGAGCTTGCGCCCTTTCCCATTCAGGGACAGGAAGTAAGTATTCTGGGCTTTGTGGGCTACCTCAAGTCCCGCCTTCTTCTGCTGCCACCTTCCTTTTCCTCGCTCAGCTCCTCAACAGTGCTGGACAAGAGCGTCTCAGCCACGGGAAGTCAGGAGTTGGCTCTGTCTTCTGAGGAGGAACTGGCAGAAGGAACAGCAGGTTCTGAGTTCAAGGTTGTGTGAGAGTCAGTGTGGGGAAGGTGAAGGCCGAGGCACAGGATGAAATGAGTGCCAAGTTCTAGGCACACGTGTGAGCACCCACAACCGCCTCACTCCATCCCCCCGCCCCGTGGATTTCAATAGGTTACTCAACAAATGCAGGGACCCTTTCGGTTTCTGGGGTTGGAATGGCATGCACCAGCTCTCCTAAGAGCCCAGTGTCTCCTGGTCTATGTTAGTGAGGGACTGCAATGTAACCCTCTTGCGTCATACCAGCCATCTGGCTGACAGTGCTGGGAAGCTAGAGATGTGGCTGAGTTTAGAGAGTTGGTCACCCTGTGCCCAAAAGTCCAGCAGAGCGGATCCCTGAACCCAAGCTACCACCCAACTTGCTGCTTTGCTTTCTTCCTGAGAGGGATCCAGAGGCCGGGCCTGGCCAGCCGAAAGACCTTCCCCATGGGTGGGTGCAAAGCAGCTCTGCATTCTCCCCCTACGAGTTGGACTTTGTGCTGAGTGCTACTGTCAAGAGGGGAAGGGTGGGTTTGCACCTTGCTTGGGATGCTGCCCCTGACTGCCCTCCCCAGAGGTCATGGGAGGCTTCCCAAGCAGGTGACCTTAGAGTTGGACCTTGGAAGGAGTGTGGGACTCAGCACAAGAGGGTAGGGGCATTGACCTAGTTTGCTACTGCTGTATAAACACCATGACCAAAACCAATTTGGGGAGGAAAAGGTTTATTTCATCTTACAGCTCTAGGGTCACACTCCATCACTGAGGGATGCCAGGGCAGGAACTAGAGGCAGGCACTGATGCAGAGGCCATAGAGGAACGCTGCTTACTGGCTTGCTCCCCATGGCTTGCTCAGACTCCTCTCTTATATGATTCAGGACCACCTGGCCAGGGGTGGCACTGCTCTCAGTGGGCTGGGCCCCCCATATCAATCAGTAATCAAGAAAATGCCCGACAGACTTGCCTACAGGCCAAGCTGACGGAGGAAATTTCTCAGCTGAGGCTCCCTCTTCTCAGACGACTCTAGCTTGTGCCAAGCTGGCACAAAACTAACCAGGATGGACATGGACATGGGGGTCCAGCTGTCCTCTGCTCTAAGACGGGAGAGGGTGGGCAGAAGCAGCTTTGGCCCTCAAATCATAGTACAGGGACCGTGGATGGGAGGGGGTGCCCTGCAGGCAATCATGAACAAACCCCCAAGAATCCCAAGTTTTGAAACATTTTATTAGTAGTAGTTCTCTTAAAGTCTCAAGAGTCATTCCTGCAAAGACTATTTTATTTGCTCAAACTAATGAGTGAGGACGCCCGAGGCCAGCGGCCGCCCTGCTGTTGCGAGAAGCCCCAAAGAGGGTTGGGGTGAGAGCCTGCACATCTCGGGAGCCTGATGCTGGGTAGGGTTAGGCTCTGAAGCCGCTTTGGGGAACTCACTATGGCCCTCCATGGTCTGGTTTTGCTAGTCTTGGGGACAGATCCTGAGGCCCCATCTGTCCCCAGTGCAGCCCCGCCTGGATGTCTACTGCAGGAAGGCACGCAGGAAGTCATTGTAGGAAATCTTGGAAGAGAGTGATTTGTCATAGTACTCGAGCACGTGGAAGAACTCCTCCTCCGACAGGTTGATGCTGTACTGCCGAAGCACCTGGTGGGCGGGAGGCTGATTTAGCAGTGCTGGTGACTGCAGGGGACCCCCTCATCCTTCATCCACAGGCTCAGGGCATGGGGGAGCCCCAGCTGAAGATGCTAGGTGCCCACCATTATCACCACTTTCCTCCTCAGTGGTGGGACCCAGGACATCTGCTCTGAAGGGGAAGGGGCATGCCTTTTTCTTAATCTGGGATGAGGCGGGGGCCCCAGAAGCCACCTCGGACCATGAGGTGGGGAAGGAAGCTGGGTGTTGAGGGTCACAGGACAAAACTGGATCCCTGACCCCACTGCTGTGCTGGCTTGGGAGGTTCCACCTCTAGCCCTTCTGCACGGTAAGGAAGAGCCTTCCTCCTGAAGCTGCTATTGCCTTATACCCTCACAGTCCACATAAATCCTGCTAGAGATTCCTGAAAATGTGTAGAAATTAGCTTATAGTTTTCTCCTCTGTGGCTGATGTCATCATTCGTTCCTAAGAAGAGCTAGAACATGGGCTAAAAGACCCAGGGCCCCGGGATTAGGGCAGCTGGTGGCCACTGTGCCCAATGGGAGTAAAGCAGAAGAGGAAACTGAGGCCCCGCTCACACCCATATGTCCCTCACCTCCGGCTCTGCTGAAGACATTCCCATCTCACTGTCCTCTATGCTTGTCATACCCTGGCTCCCTGGGAAGGGGAAGAGAACCCTAATCTTATGGCCTCCCATCTGTGATGGACTAAGACAGCCTCCCTGGCTGGGAAGGTGCCTGGCCCCAGCACGCATGGGAGGCTGAAGTGGGGTATGAGGAGTTGGGGTGTGGGTGGGATACTGCGGATGGCAGACTCAGAGTTATGTGGCACCCAGGATTAGCCGAACCAAATGGCACCACTCTACTGTGCACTGTGGGGTGCAGTGGGGCTCCCTGTGTGGGAGGCTGTATCACATACACACTCTTGGGCTGTCCCAACGGTCCCAAGACCCTGATAGGACATGGAAGTAGGTCCTAGGCATAGACAGGGGCCTAGCAAAGGAAACAAAGGTACTGTACACACACACACACACACACACACACACACTCACACACACACACACACCCTGGAAGTTTCCAGAAACCTTTAGGGAAGAGAAGCTGTAACCTGCAAGTATGGAGTAAGGAGACCACAGCTGCGGCCGCCATGGGCAAGCGCAGGGGCTCTTTTGAGCTTTCCATGCTACTGACCTTTCCAGGCTGCCTGCTCCAGGCGCATAGCCACAGAGAGCAGAGTCTTACCTTCCTGAAGTCAGCCACACTCAGGAGACCTGTCCCGCTCTCATCATAGGCCTTGAAGGTACGCCGCATGGGCCTCCAGCAGTGAACAATCTTGGGCTGGATCCGCAGCAAGGCTGAGTAAAAGGATGGAGTCTCCACACCGGCTTCTTTCTAAAACCGAGATTAGGGAAGAGCTTGGGAACTGGGTGGGCCTGGAGGACACACTGCACACCATCCCCTCAGCTGGTGGCCTGGAGGACACACTGCACACCGTCCCCTCAGCTGGTGGCCTGGAGGACACACTGCACACCATCCCCTCAGCTGGTGGCTTGGAGGACACACTGCATACTGTCCCCTCAGCTGGTGGCCTGGAGGACACATGCACACCGTCCTCTCAGCTGGTGGCCTGGAGGACACATGCACACCGTCCCCTCAGCTGGTGGCCTGGAGGACACACTGCACACCGTCCCCTCAGCTGGTGGCCTGGAGGACACACTGCACACTGTCCCCTCAGCTGGTGGCCTGGAGGATACACTGCATACCGTCCCCTCAGCTGGTGGCCTGGAGGACACATGCACACTGTCCCCTCAGCTGGTGGCCTGGAGAACACATGCACACTGTCCCCTCAGCTGGTGGCCTGGAGGACACATGCACACCGTCCCCTCAGCTGGTGGCCTGGAGGACACATGCACACCGTCCCCTCAGCTGGTGGCCTGGAGGACACACTGCACACTGTCCCCTCAGCTGGTGGCCTGGAGGATACACTGCATACCGTCCCCTCAGCTGGTGGTCTGGAGGACACATGCACACTGTCCCCTCAGCTGGTGGCCTGGAGAACACATGCACACTGTCCCCTCAGCTGGTGTCCTGGAGGACACATGCACACTGTCCCCTCAGCTGGTGTCCTGGAGGACACATGCACACCGTCCCCTCAGCTGGTGTCCTGGAGGACACATGCACACCGTCCCCTCAGCTGGTGGCCTGGAGGACACATGCACACCATCCCCTCAGCTGGTGACCTGGAGGACACACTGCACACCATCCCCTCAGCTGGTGGCCTGGAGGACACACTGCATACTGTCCCCTCAGCTGGTAGCCTGGAGGACACATGCACACCATCCTCTCAGCTGGTGGCCTGGAGGACACACTGCACACCGTCCCCTCAGCTGGTGGCCTGGAGGACACACTGCACACCATCCCCTCAGCTGGTGGCTTGGAGGACACATGCACACTGTCCTCTCAGCTGGTGGCCTGACTCTGCTCCGTGTTTCTGCAATGAGGGCTGTTCAGATTGACCACCTCAGGGGTGCAGAGGCTTGTGGGAACACCTCAGAGTCACCACAGTCTGGGGGGAGGGGACCATCTTCCTACCTCCGGTTCTCAGATGGAACCTTGAGTCTGAGGGAGGGAACATGATCCCAGCTCTCATCCAGTCACGGTAGGTCCCATGTGCAAGGACAGGGCCATGCAGACACTAGGCCAATTTCAAAGTCATACTGAGGCAAGACAAAGAGGAGACCTTCCAGGAGGCTCTTGTGATGCAGGGCATTTGGGAGGCTACAGGGTGTGATGGGTAAAGGAAGTACCACCAAACGGCTTATTCCTTTAGGTACTAGGGATGAAAACAGGACGTCTGAGTATTTTATCCCCAACACACATCTGCATGCCATGGTGGTGACCTACAGGCAAGAGCAGCCAGTCCCAGGAAAGCCTAGTTGCAACATGGCAATACCTAAAACAAACTAGTGAGGTTATGTTACTTTCAGTTCATATGTAAATTAGCACCTGGGAAGAAGACCCCCCCCTCACACCCAGGGCCCCAGAGCTTGGCTAGCTCACAATCTGCCCACCTGTGAGGGTCCTGCCTAACCTGGCTCACCCTTACTGGTGCCCAGCCCAACCCAGCCCAGCCAACCCCGCTAATGCCTGTGGCCCAAACTGCCTCCCCATGCCATGCCTGCCCTCTCTGTTCAAAGTCCTGAGCAAACTGGAACCCCCAAAGGGGGAATGTCCCTTTCAGCTTCTCTGCCATGTGGCTTCTGAGCTGAGGCTGTGGTACACCGTGGCCAGGATGGCACAGGGATCCTTTCTCTTAGGAGGGTGGGGTGGGCAGGGAGCCTTTCCAACCAAGGAAGGAGAAACCATTCTGTACTCGATGGACACCTGGGGCAGGGGAGTCCAGTGGGTATGTTCTGGGATAACTGGCAGGAACCCAGAGCTCCCATCCTGGCCCTCCAGACTGTCTAGGGATGGGGAAAGGTTGGGAGGTCCCCTCTACTCTAGAAGAGTGGGTCAAAAGAGGCAGCAACACACTCTTCTCCACAGAGACCCATCGTCTACTCCGCATAGACCATTCTAGCTCATTTCTAGAAGGGGAAACTGAGGCCAGAGGAGCAGAAGGAAACTAAAGTAGGGGAGGCTTTGCAGGGTACAAGATTCCCCCATGGTCCTCCAACTAGGTTCCTGGGCCCCAAGAGACTCCACGGAGGACCAGAACATCATCTCCGTTCCATGGGGCTGGGCTAGCTTCATGGACACTTGGCTTTGCCTTTAACTGGCTCCTACAGGTAAGCAGCATCGGGTACTGGATCTCACCTAGAACTTTCTGTGTGTGGCTTCCTGCATGGCTTTTAGGATGGACCGTTTGCTCCAGGCCCTCTGATGGCTGCCCAGGTGGGGGTGGGGGTGGGGTGAGGTCATCAGCCCCCACTGAGGCTATACGGAGATTGGAACTGGATTTGCTTGCTCCTGGGCCTGTGTGAGCTGCTCAAGCAATGCTCCCCACTCTACTGCTCAGCGGTGTTCCCAGCCCAGCGGCACTCGACACTCCTTATCTAACTCAGCATTACAGACTATGGAAGAGGAGCCTAGAACGCACTTTGTAGTTCCATGTTCGGGAGGAGTGTGAGCAAGGCTTAGGGCGCGATAGAGCTTGGAGAAGCGCTGGATATGGTTTTCATGACTACTTCACAACTGAGAAGGAAAGGGAAGAGCCAGGGATGCTCCCCTGGTTGGGTCTTAGTGTCTTTGCCATCTTTTGAGCCTACAGCCAAGTGCTGGTGATGAGACAGGAAGATTATTGCCAGGAGTTTCAGGCCAGCCTGGGTCACACGGTGAGTCCCTGTCTTCAGAAGCTTTGTCCACCAACCAAGAAAGAGAAAAGGCAAGCAAGAATAAAATGAAGAAAGGAAGGACAATCACAGACGATGAGCAGGGGTGGTGTGGTGTGGTGGGGTGGGTGGTGGTGGTGGTGGTGTGGTGTAGTGGGGTAGGTGGTGGTGTGGTGGGGTGGTGTGGTGGGGTAGGTGGTGGTGTGGTGTGGTGTGGTGTGGTGTGGTGTGGTGTGGTGGGGTGGTGGGGTGGTGGGGTGGGATAGGTGGTAGTGTGGTGGGGTGGGGTAGGTGGTGGTGTGGTGGGGTGGGGTAGGTGGTGTGGGGTAGGTGGTGGTGTGGTGGGGTGGGGTAGGTGGTGGTGTGGTGGGGTGGGTGGCGGTTGGGTGTTTGAGTTGCTCAAGCCCCACCCACACTCAGCCCGGGCTCCACCCCCGGCTGCACATTCACAGCCAAGTTCTGAAGGGTTAATTTGGCTGTGAGCCCTGGGACCCCACATGCCCACTTTGCCTTTTCTTTAACTCCCCAGGGCACTGTGCAGGGAAGAAGCCCTGCCTCACCCCGAGAAAGACCACTGTGGGTAGATGGCTCCCACCAAAAGATTTTCAGCCTCCAGCCCCCAGGATGTATCTTTAGACTCTGCCCCTCAGAGTTCCAGAAGCAGAAAGAAGACTTCTTTCCATGATTTTTAAAGAAATTGAGCTTCTAGGACATTTTAAATGTCACAGTTAGCTCTGATGTCCTCCAAGTCTTATCTTTACCCCTTTTACCTGTAGGAAAATGCCTTGACACACAGGCCCTGCCATCTTAACTGACCTGGCGGCCACCTCCTACCTTCCTGGCCTTTGGGTACTAGGGAATGAAGATGAAGGGCCTCTCTCCCAGCACAGATCCTGGGTAGCCAGAGATCCAAGGGGCATTTGTGGGGAGGTTTGCAGTGACATCTGGGGACACCTGTCAGGAAAGTCCTGGCTGGTGGCAGGGCGGGGCCAGGCTCTGACCAGCAGGCCCTGGGGATCCTGTGTGATCAGGTCCACCTGTGCCTGGTTCGGGACCCCACGGTCTCCAGGACGAAACACCTACCATCTTGTCTGCATTCTGGATCCTCATCCTCCGCATCAGGGAGGTCTCCTTGGCCTTCAGCAGGAGGACGCAGCTCTGGATGAAGTCGCAGTAGGCGAACTTGCCATTGCCCTTCAGGTCATACTTGACAATGAGCTGCTGGCTCTCTTCCTTGCTAATGTCCAGCTTGAACTTCTCGACAAGTGCTGAGGACCAAGCAGCCCACAGTGCAGTTGGTGGGGATTCACGTATTCTCGCCCTCATTTGGCCAGTGGCTGGCTCCACCCATGAATACCCCCACAGGCTCCTCCCATCTCCCCCCCCCCCCCCCCATCCCCATCCCAGGGCCAGCAGGACGGATGGATATCTCCCCAGGGGTGGAGTCAGACGGACCCAGGAACTCCGCTGCCTTCACGCTCCCTTGCTTGTCAATGTCCTTCTCCTTGCATTCCTTCAGGAGATCACGCCAGCAGCCCTGGATCTGCTTGCGAAGCTTGCTCTCAATGGGCTCACAGTTCTGCAGGGGTGGGATGCCCACTGGGGTCTGTGGGGAGGGAGGCAAAGGGTCTCTCAACTGGAGGTCTCATGGGGAAGTCATGGGAACCACAGAGTGGACCTGAAGGTCCAGCTCTGCAGGTGCCAGGAGAGGAGATGACCTTACTTCCACCCGCGAGCCATCTGAAGCCAACCCATAATAAGCAGAATAGCTTTGGAAAGAAATACATAGCCATGTTTTAGAGGACAGCACTTCTTCTTGCCCTTCCTAAATCCCAGAAACTCCCTGAATTCCTTGGCTTGGGACTCCCTCCACCCTTAAGAGGCAGCCTTTCTGGGGCCTAACTCCTTAATGCTATGCTTGTTTCCCCAGATTCCCAGTTCTACATTCCTCTGACTTCCCGGGAGACCACATTCACTGTCTGTCATCCTGAAATCTGTGACACCATAATCCTCTTAAGTGGGGGACCTTTGTCCATTTTGAGCTGTAGCAAAAACCCAGTGCCTAGTAGGTATACAGAAGACAGTGCTAGAGCACATGATAGGCACTCTGTCTGGGGCCATACTACTCCACACGGCGTAAGCACACAGCAGCTGCCTTGTGGGCATGTGTAGTGCGGTCTCAGTTGCCCTGCCCCAGAGACACTGTCATTCTGTTCAAGGGCAAGGCAGGCATCCCCAGGAGCCTCCTTCTGGCAAGCCTGGGATGACTCAGTCTAGGGCTCAGGGCTCTGTGTCTAGGAAAACACCCTAGGCCTCACCTGGCTCTGGTGTAAATTGGGAACACATTCATCAGTATGGAAGGTCAGGGGACTGTCCTTCTCAGAGCCAGGCTTCCTGCCTATGGATGCTGTGCCCTACTCCTGTGTCTACTTCCCCTTCTGTCTCTTTCCACCCTGCCCCCCCCCCACCCTTCCTCAAACTACCCCCTACTTCCGCCAGAAACTGATACTAGAGCCTCCCCAAGAACCTAGTCTCTCAGTCACCTGCAGTCTGAGGGAGAAACTCTGGGGCCCCTGTGTACATGGACCTGCCTGGAGGTGACATGGGGCACATATCGGGCTGGGAACTCACACAGGGATGACTCCGTGATTTCATCCCAGATCTGGAGTCCCGCGAAGGGGAGCAGAGGGTGGATCTGGTTCCTTGGGAGACCTCAGGGGCACTGCTTCCCCTCTGGGCAACGGTTGAGTCTCCAGAGTCACCTGCGGCCATGGGCGGTGAGGGTGCTCTCTCGGTCCCGAACCTGCTGAGGAAGTCCTGGTACTTGAGCCTCCCCTTGGCGTTGACGGGCATCTCGCTCCACAGCCTGTCAAACTAAGAGCAGCAAGTCAGTCCCAGGGGAGTGTGAACCCAGCAGGAGAGACCAACTCTTCTCCCGGGAGTCCTGGAGGAGTGGGGCCAGAGGGGACAGGAGGTGACTGTGGACCAGGGATCATGTCATTTTAAAAAAATTAAGAAAGGAGTAAAAAATCCATTTGGTCTCTGCAGGACAGAAGCCTCTGGAAGACTGTGGGGGGAAAAAAGGCAAGACAAGGGGGTTATTCATGGCTTCCGCAGGACATTTTTTAATTGAATTGGGTCCTCAGTGAGCAGTTTAAGGCCATTAAATCTTGTGATTAGTCACAGTGACCGAGCTGTGGTGCATAAAAACATTGTAGGAGAAAATGCAAATCAAACCGGGCCCCACCTTCATCCCTGGGAAGCCGCCGGCCTCATTTCTCAGCTGTCCCTGTACACCTGAGGCACAGCGGCTCTAAGGTGCCACCGCCCCAGCCACTGCCTTTACATCCACAATTTACTTCACCCCATAGGTAAGAAATATCCCTTTTGCAAGATGGAAAGGAAGCATTTGGAAACCGGGGAGAAGTTTATGGCTTTGCGTGGTGGCTGTCTGACACCACAGACCTTATGAAAACTACACACAGCAGGGGCCAAAGCCACAGGAGGGCTTCCCACCCAGCCGCCTTTGATGGCTATAGGACTTTGAGGGAGCCTAGAAGAAGCGCTCTTGTTCCCCACAACCTGACCGCTTGCAAAACCCCCAGCTGACAGAGCCTGGCTCTCAGCCTTCCAAGGGACAGACAGAGGCTAGGAGGCTAGGGTGGGGGACAGTTTCCTGTTCCCCTTGCAGTCTAGAGGTCACCAGAAACTTAGTTGGCCCCTGGGTATCTCCTGGGGTTATCCACAGCAAATGAATGAAAGTGACCAGCTCTCGGGCTCCATCTAAAGTCCCCAAAGGCTTGCGAGCTGCCACACCAGCCTAATCTTGGGGTCAGACATGTGGGTGCATCTCTGGGATTGGAGTTAGGTACCACCCTGACCTGGGAATCCTCAGGCAGGAAACTGCCATGCGTGGGATTTACAGATAGACATACCAAACATATTCCCAGAGGTTGGTATCTGGGGCTGAGAGGATTGGCAGTCATTGAGAAAATGAAAAACAACCCATGATGGGTAATAACACTCCACATAACTGATGAGCTTGGAGGTGGACTAGCCTAGGGAGCAGAACCCCTGTCCCCCCCCAGGAAGTCTGCTAAGCCCTGCCCACAGACTTCTGACTCAACTTCAGAACCTACAGGAAGATTTAAAAAGAATATATTGAAAATGTACAAGATTCTTCCAAAAAGCAAGTGAAGTGGGCCAACTCACACCTGGAGCAACAGGACCCTAGTGATCCACCAAGCAGCCTCTGCTTTACCCCAGGCTAGCCCTGGTCTCCAGACTCAGCCAGCATCTTTCAGTAGCCATGTGTAGTTTTTTTTTTTTCCCCACTCTTTGGGGGCTACCATCCAGCTCCCAAATAAATACATGGAGACTTATTCTTACTTATGAATGCCTGGCCTTAGCTTGGCTTGTTTCTAGCCAGCTTTTCTTAAATTATCCCATCTACCTTTTGCCTCTGGGCTTTTACCTTTCTCTATTCTCTATTCCTTTCCCTCTTACTCTGGGGCTGGTTGGGTGGTTGGGTGGCTGGCCCCTGGTGTTCTCTCCTCCTTTTTATGATCCTCCCTTTTCTATCTTTTATTTATTATCTCTGCCTTGCATTGCAGCCCTGCCTACCCCTCTCCTGCCTTGCTCTTTATTAGACCAATCAGGTGGTTTAGGCAGGCAAAGTAACACAGCTTCACAGAGTTAGACAAATGTAACACATCTTTACAAATTAAACAAATATTCCACAGAGAGGGGAATGTAACACATCTTAAAATAACGTTCCACAACACTGTGAGTCTCACAGTGTTCACCCATCTGGCCACTATGTAGACACAGCCTCAGCTGCCAGCTGGGATGATCACTCTCCTGAGCCATTTGGCTGCAGGCCTCCCTCCTGCCTGCTCCTAGTCCCTACTCTCCCATGGCACTCTGAGGAACTCTCTCTATCATCACAAAACCCACATCCTCGAGCTCCCTCTGAACCCAGCTCTGGCTGAAGCTGCCCCTGAGGATCATGGGAGTCTCTGAATTCTCACAGCTCCTGTGTGTCAGGTGCAGAGCTAGACAAGGCCTCCTCTATTTGCCTCCCAGCAAGGATACATGTAGCAACACCTTGCAGGCTCTGGCTTTATCCTCACCATGCCTTCTGTTGTCATCTTTGGCCAGTGAATTCCTGAAGACAAGTGGCAGGTCCCCGTCAACCCCAACTCTTTGTCTTAGTAAATCTTCTGCTGCCGTGATAAAACACCAACAGAATGTTGCGCTTGTGTTAGCCACTCAGAGGGCCACTCCTGAAGACTGTCTGCAATGCCCCTGGACTCTTATCTTCACTGTTCTCTGGTCCTCCTTGTCCCATTCTGTTCCCACATTCTCCTTGAGACCATCTGCATGTCCATCTGCCCTCTGTTCCTCACCTGGCCTCTGGTGCCCACTCCACCTCTCGCTGCACTGAGCTCTCCTGGCAAAGCTGGTTTCATAACTAAATACAACAACAGGGTAACAGCTCCCAGATAGACTCAGCCTGCCAATGGCATTCGAAAAAATAAAATCACCACAGACATGAAGGAGCAAGCCAAGGCTGACTCTGCCTTCAGATATCACAGCTGTCAGTGACCATACCTAATTGTGTTAAAAATCAAGCATTAGAATTAGCAATGAGAAACACACAATTGACAGACACTTGAAAGGAGGGGAAAAGAAAGTTCCTTGAAATGAAAAAAATGCAATCATTGAAAAAAATGTATTAACAGGTCACAATCAAATGAACAGATCATAATCAGCAGAAGAAAGGTAAAGAAAACAATGCTGAACAAATACTAGTAGGGTCAGTGAACCCTAAGGGTTTAATTTGTAGAGAAAAATTGCAAGATAAAGATAAAATATTAATAACAATACCATGAAATTCAAGAAGACTATTGAATCACAGCAACTCAATAGCCTCACAAACCAGAAAGCAAGGGGACCTAGTTTAAAAACTGCTAAGAGGTAAGGGCAACAGCCAGTTATTGACTAGGAAAGTATGTAGCTTTTGACAAATAGGTAGGAAAGGGGGTTTCCTTATGTCAAGAAAATATATTTTCAAACAATTTAAAGGAAATGAGCATGGCAGGATACTTAATATTGACAACAGAAATAAATGGAGACAACAGCAACAACAATAAATGTAAATGAGTCAAACACCCATGTAAAATGGCAGGGATCACTAGAGAGGATGTTTAAGAATCCATTTATTCATAAGCCTACACACAAAACAGAATTATCAGGGGCGTCAAAGATTTGAAGAAGTTGAAATAGATATATCAAGTAGGCACTAAATTTAAAAAAGGCTCAGAGGTCATGCTACTATCACACTAAATAGACTTTAAGATTAAAAGCTATTTTTTTAGAACTTGAAACATCTAACACTGAGTTACAAGTATCCACATTTCTCAGCCATTGCTGGACCAAGCTAACTGAGAGAACAGAGATTCTGAGGCTAGAAGTAACAGCTGGTTTCAATCAGCAGGTGTAAAATGCTTCATAATGCTCCATTCAAAACATACTATCTAGCTACAAATGAAACATTTTTAAAGAATGACCACACATCCAATCTCAGATAACTAATAACTGATAAGATCCAGTACCATTCTCTAACTAAAATCATGTTCATTTATAAGTTAATAACTCTTTAAAAACATATTCATTCAGGAACAAAAAAACACCCGTATTTCTAAATCAAAGGACCCAAGATGGGAATAAGAGACTAGGAGCTCCATTATAATTTTACAACTATGTATCAAAATTTGGATGCAGCTAAAGTAGTAATTAGACAGAAATGTACAGTTTTAAGTGCCTATTATGGGAGGAAGAGCAGCTGAAATTCAAAGCCTGCATCCAACCTATGCCAAAGCAGAAGGAACAAGAGAGAGGCTGTCAATGCAGCAGGAAGCTGGGAGAGCTGAAAGCTGATCCTCAGAAAAGATGAAGAGCACACACGGCTGTAGCGTGAAGCTAGGGGAAACCTAGTATGGTGTGGTCCAGTGGTGTGGCACATACAGCAAGAACTGAAAGAAGACACAGATTCTATGGTGAGTCAGTGGATGCCAATCAGAAAAGGGAGAAAAAGTGGACAAATTCATGTAAAAATGTAAGCCACCAAAATGGATGAGCCTGGGTGGTCCTGTAACCATCAGAAGAACATGCTGGCAGTTAAACCCCCCATTATGGAAAACTCTGGGTCCCGGAAGGCTTACTGGCATTTTTTACTTTCAGGAAGCTGTCAGCCCAGTTCTGCCCAGACTCTTTTGACAAAAGTACATAGCCCTAGACTCTATTACACAGCTGGTGTACTCTTGATTCCAACAAGACACAAACTTGAGAAAGTACAGATGTCACAAACATCAACACAATTATTTTTAAGTTTAAAGGGAGGGGAGGGAGGGAGGGAGTATGTGTACATGTTTGTATGCACACGTGGGAGCCTGCCAAGGCCATTGAGGGCACTGAGTTTTCTGGAGCTGGCATCATAGGAAGTTGTGAGCCATCACATAGGTCAGAACCCAACTCAAGTCCTCTGCAAGAGCAGCCAGTGCTCCTAACCACTGAGCCATCTCTGCAGCCATGGAAACACTTTCAACACACCCTAACGAAACTGTGCATACAACAGAAGCATACGTTTGCTTTACTATTGTGCTACCTATCAGCACAGCTCACTGTGTTGAGAAAGTGAATAAGAAAAACTAGATGCCTATCTTGATATATGTACACACATACAGGAAGCATTTGATACACGCAGTGCCCACCCATGGTTGCTGGGTTTTAGAAAAACAGGCATACAAAGAACTTAACAATTGACCGGGAGCTCCTGACATTTGATATATGGAAATGTCTCTAGGGAAAATAGTTCTAACCTTGGAATACTGAAGCAATCCTGGTCAGTCAAGGCTAGAACAGGGAAGCCATTGTCACGGCTCTGTTTGGAAAGACCATGGGATCTAGGCTTTGCTACAAAGCAAGGAAAAGGAATAACAGGCAAATGAGTTGGAAGGACACCTGCCTGCTGTTCAGAACTGGCTTGAGGTATCAGCTCAGGGAATCAGCTGACAAGTCATTACAAAATGACTGAGTTTAGCAAAGCGGTTATGACAACAGCCGAGAAAACGTAAACTGAAGGTATGAAGTTCTGAGTGTTTCCTTACAATGGAAGATCCCACACAGCAGCAACAGTAGAGCACAATGGAGGATAACAGACATGGACAGGAAGAGAGGGAGTCTGGGACAGCAGACAGGGAGCTCAACCAGTGCAATCCACTAAGTGTCATGGGTTCCCCTCCCCCACCCCCTGGAGGCAGGAACCCACCAACACTGGCAGGGAGCTGGTGATGCCCCTGCCTCAGTACTGGTATTGCAGACATGCACCACTACATGGCTTCCTGGGGAGCCGAGGTGACTGTCGTGTATATGCAGATGGGTACATATACATGTGCATACACACATATACACATATTCACATATGTATGTGACACTTACACACTCATGCAAACATATATATGCACACACAATTCACATCCAGCACCTCCCCAGCTCCTCCCCAATGTCACTTGGTCTTTTCTTCTACTCTCTCCTGTCTCCCAGACTTCTCAATCTGTTGCCCCCAAGCTCTGCCTGCCCTTGGCACCCTCAGCCTGCTTCTTAGGTCCTTAGCCATGTCCACTCTCACCTTGCCCACCCTCCAGCCTCTGCCTTGGCACCCACCTTTACAGCTTCCTGCAGACAGCTCATCTTGAACCGCCTTGCTCTGTCCTGCCCAACACCAACACCTGGATCTACTGCCGCCCACAGTGAACACAGCCACTCTCACGGTGAGCACTGGTGCTGGCACATCCCGTGGGGTTCAGCTCTGACACCCTCAGAACCCCTCCTGGTGCCCTCTGTCAATAGTCAGCCCCTGGTCCCTGCCCTTCATCTGACTATCTCCACACAGCAGCCAGAGGACCACTGTTTGAAGCCACCGATCAGGCCAACTGGCACAGGGTAGGGCCACCCTCTCACAGCCCTGAGTGAAGACAAAACGCTCCCACTTGGCTCCTGTCCTACAGGATAGACTCCAGACCCCCTCCAAGCACTGGTCTTCCACCAATGGTCCAACCACATCGCAGCCCTTGTCATCCAGGTCCCCTCTGCTTCCAGCTAACCCTACCTAGTAACCAGGTCTTCCCCTCGAGGCTACCTGCTCAGAGTGCCTCCCCGACCCTTCGAGTTACAGGCATATTTCCCACTCTTTCTGTACCCTTTTCCTGCCCTTAGAGAAATATACAGCATTGCCATTGGCAAAGATACTGCCTATTTGACTCAGTATGTTTACTATCTAAAAGTTCTCTGAGAATGCAGGCCCTTCGGGGACGGGGTGGGGCTGCTTTGCCATCAGGCTGCTGCTCCTGGCTGTGCTGCTCTGTTTCTGTGGGCCTGCATCCTGTTGTCAGGGAGACCAGGGTCCCCAGCAGGTGCCTGGCCATGGCCTCTCAGCTGCCACAGGCTCCTTCCCAATAGGGAGTAGCCTGCACGTCTTCATAAGCACCGCTCTTCTGGCCTCTGATGTCCCTCCTCTGCTAGGATGCTTAATCTTGAGTGTCCACTGGACAGGCTCTAGCATCACCTAGGAGATGAGCCTCTATACACGTCTGTGGAGAGTCTTCTGGATTAGAGTAATTAGGGTGGGAAGACACACCCTAAATAAATGTTATCTGATGGGCTGGGGTCCGGGGCTGAATAAAAAGTAGGAAGTGACCAGCAATCACCTCTCTCTGCTTCCTGGCTGTGCACACAACATGGCCGGCTGCCTCAAGCCTCCATTGCCTTGCACTCCCTATCGTGACAGGCTGCACTTTCAAACCATGAGCCAAAATAAGCCCTCCCTCCCTCATGGTGCTCTTGTCATGGCGACAGGGGGACAATCCTGCCATTGACAGCTGCCCGGCACCACCACTCACGCAGGAGTGGGCTCTGCTGCCTTGGGACATGTATTTGCTGCACACCAACATGGGTGGCTATGTTCCTAGAGACTGGCTCAGAGGCCAAGGCTGTGATCAGGAGACCAGGGGCAAGGGACCTGGGAAGAAGCAGGGCGCTGGAAGGGCTGAGTGGGACATGGCTAGCTCTGCCAAGTGGGGCTGGGAAAGGCCTGCCTCTGTTTAGAATCTGGAAGGAGTAGGCAGTGAGAGATGCAGGGGCCAGGTCCTGGCAGAGGCAGAGGAGGAAGCTGGCTAGGAGGGAAGGGTGCCAGGAGGGCCCAGGGAGGAACACCGGGGAAAACATAGAGATGCCAACCGACTTTTCTGAGTCACACAGCTGGACGGGCGCACAGCTGCGTAGACGCAGAAGCCTGGGTTGATTTACTGCCTGCAAACACCTTTCTCATGCTAGGGGTGTCTGTCTGGGGGGTAAAATCACAGATAAATGTCCAGAGATACTCCCTCCTGATAAAGCTGTTCTCTTTCCCTGGAAGGTTGATTGCACTCACAGCTTTCCAAGCCACGTCCCTTCCCCCACTCAGAGCTCTGGAAGTCAGGAGAGCTGGACGCCTTTGAGTGTGAGACAAGGTTTTACAATGCAGGTGAGCCAGGTCATGGGGACAAGATGGCAGTTAAGTGGTACTTAGCACTCTGGCACCATCCCCAACACACTTGGCACAGCATGCTGCCCCGGGGTGCTGCAGAGAGAGGGAAAGCCCTGTCAATCATGCCAGCGCCAGAGGATCACAGATGCAGGAGACTGGGAGCTGAGGCTGATTTTCACAGTAAAAGGGACATCAAGCTCACCCTGCCTGAAATGGTGTGGTTCACAGCTGTTGTAGCAACAGCCGCTCCTGTGAGTTTCAGTATGAGTTAGCACAAAATAAGACCTTAGCAGGGCGTGGTAGCTCATGCAGGCACTCCCAGCACTGGGACACCTAAGCAGAAAGATCACCCCAAGTTTAAGGTAAGACTGGTCTAAGTTCCGGGTTATTAAGGATTATGTACTGAGAGCTTATTGAAGAGGAAGGGGGGAGGTAGAGAAGGAAAAGGGGGGGGGGGAGGGAGGAGGAAAAGAAAAGGGGAGTGGGTTGGGGTGGAAAATGAAACATTTAAAAAAAAAACAGAGTGCAGCTTAGAACTCTCTGCTCCAACAACGGCTTGGGATGAGCAGCCGCAGTCTTACCTGCTCATCCGTCAGGATCTGGACATGGCGGGTGCAGACAGATCTGAACTCATCTCTGGAGACTGTGTTGTTTTTCGAGGTGTCGAAGTTCTCAAACTCCTGGACGATGGTGTGATAGTGGGAAGCCACTGCCTTGTGCATCCGTGCCAAGATGTCTCTGTTGGCCATTTCTTTGGGAGGTATGGGGGGTGGTACCTTGGGCATGTTCTCTGCCCACTCATCAGCAGTCTGCATAGAACAGAATGGAAAACGATCCACTGAGTAAACAGTAGACACCTCTTGTCTCTGGGTGCAGAGAGGCATAGCTTAATAGGCTAGAGAAGAACAGATGCATCATGATTTCTAATGACAGGTCAGCCCAGCTGTGTGGAAGCCTGGGCTCACTTGCCATGAAAGTGGTCCCCAGGGTGGCACTCTGCCCTTGGAAGGTGGGTTGTGGAACACTGAGAAGCCCCAGGGAGGGTGCACCATATACTCTCTCCTGTTTCCTCCTGATGGCTGTCTTTGGGTTCATTTAACTCAGGAAAGAGCTGGGGAGATGGCTCAGCTGGTAAAGTGCTAACCACATTAGGTTAGCAAAAGGACTTCTGGATCCCCAGAGGTGTGCCCTGTGGTGGCTGGAGCTGTCCGTGGTGCTGGGGAGCCCAGCAGAGAGATGTGCAACCTGGGCCAGGATCAGGGGCTTCCTAGACCAGGGCAGGATCTTTATAATTATGAGCAGGCAAGGGGCTTGCAGATGAAGGCTTGAAAGGAGGGCTACTCTATCTTCAGTGCCTGGCACTTCACTAGGTGATAGATGGAGTGGTAAGCAAGAGGTAGTCACTTATGAAACATGAGCATGAGCAAAGGGGCCAGGAAAGCAGGCAGGGACTCTTAGTTTATTTTGGAGCTGGCCAGGTCAGGTCTCTGGGGAGACTGGGCACCATGATGCAGCCAGGCTTGGGAGGCCCAACATGAAAAGGTGTGTGTTAATAGAGTCTTCAACCTCCTGCAAGGTAAGAGACAGCTTTGACAAGGACCTCCTTGCTGAGTGGGTCAAACCTCCTAAAGTTAGACCTGGGGAGGGAAGGTGGTACTTGGATGGTATAGGGGACCTGGCCAGTGATAACCCAGGGGTGAGAGAATTCAAGAGATCCAGTGCAGGAATACTGGCACTGGTCCCAGCCCTGGCCCTGGCATATCTTGATGATGGGTCTCATTGTGATCCTTGCTTGGATACTGGCCCTTATTGTGGATACCAAGGCTCAGCAGGCCTTGATGGCAGATCCTCAGAAGTGGTATTCCAATGTGACCATGCTTTAAGTGATCCAACAGCAATGTCTGCACTCTGTCACTGTCTGGCAACATGTTTTATGGAACTGTAGCAAATCCCAGCAGCAGCTGGGAGTATCCTTGGAAAGACAGACACATACTTCCATGTAGACCCTAGCCCTGACCATCCAGGGGTACCAGAATCTCTTACATGCCCACTGGAAGTCATTTGTGAGGTAAAGGAGCATCTTCTCTCACTTGAGAAAAATCGAAGTCGAATCACTAGTGTGTCCCATGCCTTTCAGAAGTCACATGGTTGGAAGTGTGTGTCCCAGAGCTGAGCATCCCCATTCCTGCCCTTCACAGTGTTTCAGTACCCAGAGACCAGAGGGTACCCTCCTGGCGTGGAGTCCCTCCTCTAAGTCCAAAAGCACACTTGAAACACTGGAGCAGTTCAGCGTGGAAGAAAGGCAGGCCCAGGGCTAGTTTCAACTTGACTCCACCTCTGCCTGGCTGGGAGGATCTACAAAAGTAGCTTGCCCACTTTTTGCCTATTTCCTCCTCTACTGGGGATGGGGACAAAACTGACCTGAGGTAATGACTGTATGGTGACTGAGATGACCATGAGGTGCAAGTCATGAGGTTGGTTCTCTCCTACCTTTATACAGGTTCTGGTGATTGGACTCAGGTCTCCAGGATGGAGCATCTTTACAACCTGTACCTACTGCCTATCCTATATAGTTGGGCTTTATTTATTTTATGATTTATCTATGTAACCCAGACTGGCCACAGACTCAACATCCCCATGTCTCAACCTTCTCCATGGGGGGGGGGGTCGGGTATGATACAATGCTTGGCCTACTATACACATTTTTAGAAGACCTACCTTTTGAGACAAGAAGATGAAGAATAAAATGTTGAAGACATCATTCTTGTTTGATAAGGCCAATTGGCTAGAAAGTTTCTGAACAACTTAGGAAAGTGGTCCTATCCCAGGCTAAAACCACAAAGGTAAGACCTGCTTTTGAAAACACTAGCTATGGATGACTTATTAGCTGAAGTGAGGAGAATTCCACATCACATTAACTGAACACATGGGTGAGATCCCAAGAGTGCTGGAGCCTCCTGAGAGAAACCTGCATTTACCAAGACAGGGATGAGTGGAGAGCAAGGCCATGCTCCTGATGGAAAGAGTCGGATTCATGCCACAAAGCCCCTTTCAAGTTCTAAGAAAGTATCTCTGGGCTCAGTGGGTAAAGCATGCTGCATAGGCCCATGGACCTGAACCAGATCCCTAGGGCTAACCCTAAAAAGGGGGCAGGGTGGTTGCCCCTGCAACCCCAGCCTGGGAAAGTGGAGGCAGGAGCATCCCCAGGGTTCATGGGCAGCCAGCTTAAACTAACAGAGTCTCAGGACAGTGGGAGAGCCTATCTCCAAACAAGGTGGATGGCGCCTGAGGAATTATAGCTGAGGCTGTGCATATAACCTATCCCCCTCCCTCCCTCCTTCCCCCTCTCCCTCCCTCCCTCCCCCTCTTCCTTCCTCCCTCCATCCCTTCCTCCTCCTCTCCACACACACCTTCACTGGATATATGGGAAGGAGTGGCCAGGAATCAATAGACATTTTGGCAATTACACTGATGATTAAAAAATATGCAGCCATACAATTTAGGAAAGGCTAGCAGCAGGAGGGGCTGACCCACAAGATACTGAAGCTGGCTGTAACCATCATCTAGTAAGAGTCATGGAGCTTGGCCAAGAGTCCGTCTGCGTTGCTGGGTATCGGCTCTGCCCACCCATGATGGGCCATCAGCCCCCTCCATGGGGTCTTTCATCAAGTGGCTGTTTGTCACAACTGCCTTAAGTAGATGGCCCTGGTGAGGGACAGAGCCCAACCAAGATGTGGCTCACCAGTTTCATCAGATTCCTCTCCCAGGAGCACCAACAGTGAAGTGTGAGCCTACATGGGTTCCTCCTCAGCAAATGGAAGCCCTCTCTCTATCCAGCCCTGAGGTCTGCTGCCACCCGGGGTTGACTGTTTTCTGACCCCACATCCAAACCATTCACAAACCCCAACAGCTGAGCCCCGTTCTCACCTCACTGTGACAGTCTCTTGTGCCCACGTTTGGGCAGGCTCCCTCAAGGAGGCTGGTTACCAGAAGTGACTGTCCCTTCAAGGCCAGACCCTCAAGGGCTCCACGCCTCCGGGACAAGAGGCCAGCCTCACAATGGGCTCCTGCTTTCTGTGACCTCATTCACTCTGCTGCAGCTAAGGGCTCCTGTTACTTGCAGGCTACCACAGGTGCAGCACGCTCGGGGAGCCTGCGCACTCTCGGTCCCCATTCCTCCTCCAGTCTGTGGCATCCGAGACCCAGCCACTTGTCCCCGGCTGGTTCCTGTCACATTTCTCTCTGATCTCCACGCTCAATTTTGCTTTCTCACTCAGACAGATGAACAACTTCAGAGAGAGCAAGAGCTCCAGGCCTCTGTTTCCCGGGGAGTGAGTCCTCACGGGTCACGGGAGATGTTGAGGCACAGTGTAGTGGGCGGCCATTCCAGCTTTGACCTGGAAGCTCCAACCCCCATGGAGGCTTTGGTAACGGTCACGCCTACAAGGCGGGGCTGAGAGAGGATGCTGAAGACCTGAGATCCGGATGCACCGGCTCTCTTGGTTCCTGGATCCTGGACGCTGGAGGCAGACCGAGGAGAGTTCTCCAGAGAACACCGCTGGACTGCGCCACACCTTTCCCAGACCCTGTAAACTATCCCTTCACTTGTAAGTTACCCCACAAAATAAACCCCCCTTTTAACTATGTGGAGTGGCCTTAATAATTTCACCAATAGCACAGTGGAACCAAGAAACAGACACACAATGATGTCAGTGCTGCCGCCATGGTATAAGGAGGGAGGAGGACAGGATTCTGCCTGCTCTAAGGAGTGGTCACAGATCAACTCTGCCCTGGCTCTCTTGGCATTCTCCTTAGAAAATAAACTAGAGAAAATCAGCAGGATGTATAAAACAGAGCATTGATTGGCAATAACCAGCAACCTTAGTTGCATGGTTAGGGAGAATGGGATATTTTATAGATGGGTTACAGTGCAGCTGCTAGAAGGTTCCGAGGTAAAACTTAACCAGAGAGCATCAGTAATGGAGAAGGAATGGACTAAGACCACAAGGTGCCCGCATAAGGAATGGTCACACTGGTGCACACCTGTACGTACCATAATCAACACATGCTCCCCACGCCTGTAGCCTGAGAGGTGGTGATGAGGCAGGGTGCTGGCCATACTCACGCCACCTCTGATGCTAACCCAGTTCTCCTGCCATCCATGGGTGCAGCTCCATCCAGAAAGCAGTGCTCAGAGTGAGTCTCAGAGCCCGAGGAGTGGGTGGCACACCTGCTCAGGGTGAATCAGCTATCCACACAGCGGGCTCTGAGACTGGGATAGGTGGTACTTACTGATTATCTGTGGCACACCTACTTCAGCTGGAGACCCAGGTTATGGCTCTCTGGGAACTTAATGTCTCAGGGGAGAGAGACGTGAGCCAAGTCCCCTAAGTGAGGGGGAAGGAAGATCCTCAAGACGGACGTGGCCCTGGTCTGTGTAATGCCTCTCCTGACACTGTCATGAAAGCAGAGCCGGCAAAGAGTGATACTCACATTCTAACCCAGTACCAGCCAAACATGTCCCTCCTGCAGCTGGAGAGTAGGCCACTGTGTTGATGACATCATTCCCCTCTCAGGCCAGAAACGGGGGGGGGGGGGGGATTGGTAAAGGGAGGACCTTAAATGCTGTCCAAGAAGATGCTCATGGCCTGGGAGATGGCAGAAAAGGAGATGATGAGATGGGAACCTCTTGCTGACACAGTAGTTCATGCCAGCTGGAGATGTGTTTGTCCTGTGTACCAGTCACTGAGGTTACTCAGAAAGCACAGATGTTGCACAAAGGAAGGTCACTGAAAATCCCACCCGCTGGGTCAACTGCTGTCAACAGCTCTAAACCACCACAAAACACTGGCACAAAGATCTTCAGACCACTTTGGCAATCACTGTGACACTGTGGTCTCCCTATGTACATCAATACCACCCAGAGATCCCATGCAATCCTGGAGGCAGAGCCAGGCTCCCTCGGGCTTTGCTCAGAGCCTGCTGGGCTCTGGCCCCCGGCTCCCACAGCCTCTCAGCTCAGCCCCCAGCAGCCTCACTGAGCACCCGTGGGCGCCAGGGAAGAACAGATGGCTCCCGGTCTGGCGCTTTTGTGTCCCATCTGAATGGGGGGAAATTGTGCTTTTTTTCTATAACTAAGAGGAATGTTCTTCCTAATCAGAGAAGACACTGCTATCGTCTTCAGATGCAGAAACCCTCTACCAGCATTCAGCTTTACAGCAAAGGTGCCTGGGAGTAGGGATCACAGGGTAGGGGACAAAGAAGGGTGTGTGTGTGTGTGTGTGTGTGTGTGTGTGTGTGTGTGTGTGTAGCCTCAGGGCATACCTTCGGGAAGAGGAACCCTGCTCTGGCTCTCAATGACTTTTATACCACTGAGGTACCTGTGGGGCAGAGGCAGTAACCTGCCCTAGAGCAAGCAGGCTCAGACAAGGTGGTTTAGAGAGGTCCATTACAGCATCAGCTCAGAAACCCATAGATGTACAAATCAACGACGCAGATCAGAGCTAGCCCATCCAACCATGTTTCACAGAGCCAGCTCTGCTCTCAGGAGTCAAGAGATTCCTACAGCATTACTTACAGTTCCCCAGAGAGGGGACCTCCTGAAACCTCATCCCCAAGAACTCAGCAGGTAACAAGAGGATTCATTAGAAACAGCACCACCGAACTCAGCACTTCCTTCTAGAGAATGCCTATAATTAGTTCCAGGAATTGAAAAATTGCTTCATCCCATCAAATATTTTGATTAGCAAGGAAATTAATTGTACTATGTCTTCATTTGTATTTACAGTGGGTAAAACGAATGCTAAAAATAACAATAGAGGTAAAATTGCCTGTCCAAAAAAAAGAGAAAAGGAAAGAAAGAAAGAAAGAAAGAAAGGAAGGAAGGAAGGAAGGAAGACAGACAGACAGACAGACAGAAAGAAAGAAAGAAAGAAAGAAGGAAGGAAGGAAGGAAAAAATGGAACATTGAAAATCCAGATGAAAACGAAGTCTGAGTTCTGAAAGGAAGGTGCCCACTGCCCACTTGTGATGTCTGCTTGAGAGGCAGGGGCAGAGGCAAGGAGGGAGGGGGGTGTTCATACCCCAGGGAAGACTGTACTAGGCGGGTGTCCAGACCCAGGACTCTGCATGGTGAGGCAGTGATTCCATCACCCCAGACACCGTCCCAAGTGTCCTGGTGGCCTGAGGACTGTGGAGGTTGATGTGAAATGTTCCCACAGGCTCACAGCTCATGTGCTCGAGTACTTGGTCCCCAACTGGGAGACAGTGGGGCATTAAGAAGTGGGGCCTACCTGGAGGAAGTATGTCACTGGCCTTGAGATTCCCAGCTCAGGTTCTCTGCTCCCTGATCCTTGAAGATGTGAACACATTCCTCTTACCATGGAGCTGCCCATGGCCTGCTGCCTGCCACTGTACTGTCTCCATTGCGCTGGACCATGTTCCCTCAAATCATGAATCAAAGTAAGTATTTCCTTCTGAAGCTGCTGATCCCAGCTGTGCATGGAGAATTCCTGGCTTCCAGAATGTCTCTGGAAAGGCCCTAATTTAAACCAACCCTGTCAGTGCTCACTGAGGCTGGCCTAGAAGCTGCTGGGCATGCTGAATTGTGCTGCCTTCATAGGGTGCAGGCTAGACCAGGTACAGTTCCTGTAACCCTCCTGAGCAGCCACAGGGCTGGGCTCTGAGAGGCGGGACTTACGCTGACCTCAGGGTCTCCCTACCAGTGACAAGGCTCAAAGTAGTCCCACTCCAGAAACAGGCTGGTAGGCGTCCATGAAGATTCCTGCCATAGTCACGCAGGAGAACACAAGAGCCTCCTTGGAAGAGGATTCAGGAACTCACAGACACTACAGAATAAACACTAGGTACCATCCTAGGGCTGTGAGTGAGAGACTGAAACCTCTGTCCTAGAGGACATTCAAAGATGCCCACAGGAAACAGGATGCAGGCAGCCTCTCCTGCTCTCCAGGCCCTCACCACTTCTGACATGCACTGCTTTCCCAGCCTTGGGACTATGCTCCTCACCATGTCTCTCCCTGCCGTCTGTGTTACGCCTCTAACTCACCCTCACAGGCTCATCAGAAAACCGCTCCTGCGTGCTTCCTCACCTGCCCCCCCCCCCAGCTCTCCAGCCCACCTCTGGCACACAGTGGGCACTCACACCATGCGCAGGCTCCCGCCTCACAAATCCTTCTAGAGCATGAAATTGCCATAAAGTGCACAGAATCAAAGCCGCCCCCCCCCCCCCGTGGCCCTTTAATGGCTCAATAAACTCTGGGGCGAAGTGGCTTATGAAAATGCTAATCAATTCCTTGACTCAACAACTTCCACACCACTGACCACATCATCACCGAGCATTCAGCACAAACTGGAGTAGCATAGAATGTAAATAATGATGCAGACGTTTGGTGTTTGCTGGGCCAGGGATCCTGCGACTCTATGCCCTGTGGTGCAGTGCAGCTAATCTGTCTAACAGTCCTAAGGGCAGACGGTGAAGCAGCCTTCACTTTACCAGAGGGAAGACACTGAGGATGTGAGTCCCCAGGCTGTGGGGTTCTAATCCCAGCCCTACATATCTGCCTCTGAGGGGAGGGGGGGTGGGGGTGCCACAGCTCTCTGAACCTAGGTTTCCTCCTTTGTAATACAGCCCTGATGTAACCAGCTCACAGCATGCGGAGCTATCATGAGGACCAACCAAGGAGATTCATGGGAATGCCTGGAACATGGCTAGCTTGAAGTATCTGCCTAATGCCCGCCTGTCAGTGACAGTGGCTGGCAAGGCACACAATCACTGGGTGGTCAATTTCTTCTTAATTTCTCAGCACACTCCAAAGTCAGGCATCCACAGGTGCCACAAGATGGAACTTTCTGGGTTTTTATTTGGGGGGGGGGGCGGGAATGGCCATGGCCATTTCTGAGAAGCTGGATCACCCAATGGGATCCTCTGAGTACACGCCCTGTCCATCACATGCCTGGACCTGGAAGTGAGGAGCTACCAAGTACAGCTTGAGTTAGGGGGAGCTGTATCACAGCCACTCTCTATAGGACTTCCTTGACGGTGACCCTGAGTTGGCTCCTGGCTCCTGGCACGACCAGCTGCCAGCATCACTGCCGAAGCCACCCCTGGTACTCAGTAGATCCAAAAATACACTGAACAGAAGTAATCTTCTCCAAGCAGGTGAATGGGCGTGGAATGCTTTTCTGGAGATGAGGGGGAGCTTGGCTGGGGAGGGACAGAAATATAAAGAAGGGCCTGTGCTGTCACCCAGCATCTGTCCCTTGCTTACTGCTTTGTCCTTTTAACCGGGCCACTGGTCACAGTTCAAGTCTAACATGTATCCTTCCTCCTAAATGCCGGAGAGGTCCAAGTGTCTCATCCTGAAGTCTGTGTGGTGGGTTTTCAATGATGAGGAACATAGGAGTCACCTTCATGGGCCCACTGGCCTCTGTAACCATGGGGCTGGCTTTCCTGTGAGTGTGATGTGCATGGGAAGTACCTGGGGCCTAGCTCATAGGTGGACTCCTGGGCCTGCCCCCAGTGGGACTCCAGCCTTGGGTGGGCTCTTCTGCCCTGACCCCGAATCTAGCAAAGCACCAGTTACATTGGTGCTTCTGGAGCAGGAGGAGCCTGGGCTAGACCAGTCACGGTGTGGAGCCAGGACCCAGGAAACTGAATGACAAGTGCCCCTGCCGGAAGGGCTCAAGACCCTCACGCCTGCTCGACAGCCACAAGACGGAAGATCATGAACTCGAGACTTTGGGGCTCACTCAGCATGACAAACGGTGAGATGATAGATTTCACTCCTTCCATACACTGAGGGCTTACTGAGGGCATGAGTACAATCCTATGTTCCAAGAATCGAGCAGCTTTGGCCGGGGAGTGATCTCTGCTGATTTCCCTTCTGAGGAAGGTGCTGGCTTTCCTTCATTACACTTCAGTAATCTCTTTTTAATTACTTGCCTCCTCTGTGTCCCCAGAGGGAAGGGATGACTGGTGTCCCAATAATGAGCTTAAGTGATGATGCTTTACCCAGCCCTATCACTTCTGACCTTTCTTCCCTCCTGGTGAAGAGCCTGGAACTGGGCTGTAGCAGGCTCGGTGATGAAAGCCTCAGTCCCCCCTCCCCCAATCACACGGGATGGGGGTCCCCCGTCATTCTTTGTGGCCCAGAGCAAGGCACCTACACTCTGAAAAAGCTCTCAGGTGCTGGTGGGTGGCTCTGTCCCTGCTTCCTGCTCCAACTGCTGAGTAAACAGGACAAGGAACCCACACATGGTGCCTGGGCTATGGTTCCTTTGACAGGGCCTTATGATCCTTCGAGCCTGTGGTCCCTGGCTCAGCTTGACATCCTCGTAAACAACAATCTTCTGCTTCATCCAGGCTTAAGTGTGCACCTCTCAGCCAGGTGTCTTCAGAACCCTGGGAGCAGTGCAGGGGTGGGGCCAGCTACCTCTCTGCTGCACCCTCCTAGACCAGTCTCACTGTGGTACAGTTCATGCCTAATGAATGAAGGTGTACAGGCAGCAGCCTCCTCACTCCATGGGCCATTCTTCCAGAACCCTCATGGAGTACTGGGCAAAGCGTATCTAGAGGTGAGGCTGACTCTTACAAAGAGAACTTACAACAGCTGCTGTGAGGAGCTCCAAGTTGGCACCTCCCAACCCTGTGAGTCCTATGTGAGGACATAATGGCGCTCGAGGACATAATGTGTCCTTGGGATGGCAGATCACTGAGGTAGGGGCTCTGTCTCTTCCACATCTGTCCTCCATGGGTCTTTTGTTGTACAGACTTGGACGTTTCCATCCTAAGCCTGGCACACACCTCTGACAACCTTTCCTAAAGACCTCACCTTCATCCATACACCAGTGACTCCACACCAACAGGTTCCTCCATCCAGCTGTGGACCCTGATCATTCCTAACTGTCTCAGGAAAGGTCCCTCCCGTTATCTCCCTCTCATACAATCCTGCTTCCAGCTTCCCACTTGTTTTGCAGTACACCCTAGCATCAGGCATGTGACCTAGTCCTTGTTCACTGTCCCGAGCTGGAATGGGCACTCTGGAAGGCAGGGACCACACACCAGGTGATTTGTAATTTCCTGTAACTCCAGCTCCAGGGCATCCAACACCTCTGGCCTTTCTAGACAGCATGTATACTCACACCCCAGACACATACAAATAGATATATTTTTAAATAAAAGTAATTATAAAAGGAATTGCGCCGGGCAGTGGTGGCACACACCTTTAATCCCAGCACTTGGGAGGCAGAGCCAGGCGGATCTCTGTGAGTTTGAGGCCAGCATGGTCTACAGAGTGAGATCAAGGAAAGGCACAAAGCTACACACAGAAACCCTGTCTCAAAAAACCAAAAAACTAAAAAAAAAAAAAAAAAAAAAAAAAAAAAAGGAATTGCAAGATTTCTCAAAACCTCTAGCACCCTGTCTCATTTAGGGCTTCTATTGCTATGAAGAGACATCATGACCAAAACAACTCTTACAAAGGAAACTATTTCATTGGGGCTAGCTTACAGTTCAGGGGTTTAGTCCATTATCATCATGGTGGGACATGGTGGCGTACAGGCAGACATGGTGCTTGAGAGGGAGATGAGAGCCCTACATCCTGACCCACAGGCAACAGGAAGTGGTCTGTCTCACTGGGTGTAGCTTGAGCCTATGAGACCTCAAAGCCTGCCCCCACAGTACCACATTTCCTCCAACAAGGCCACACCTCCCGTTAGTGCTACTCCCTTTGGGAGACATTTTCTTTCAAACCTCCACATACCCCAAAACAGGGAACACCCGGGGATGAGCCGGAGCTCACAGTACTCTTACAGTGACAAGTCACTGTCACCGCGAGGGTCATGTGACTGCATCCTTTTCCGAAATCTGTACAACAAACGATGTATTTCTTATAAGATGACGAAAAGCACAATCACAGCAGAGAACAATGGCCACCAGACGTGGAGATCAGAATCCTGCCACAGACCAGGAGGTCTTTGCGACTTACAGGCGACAAGGGCCTGAAATGTCTGCAGCCGGACTTTCGTTAACACCAAGGCAGAGGCTAATGTGGCTAAAAGCACAGAGGGCTGATGGGGCCGGGGAGCATCAGGAAGCCTGGCGTGCACTGCACAACTGCCTCAGGGACTGCAGGCAGCATCAGAACCAGTAGGTACACACGTGGAGCAGCAGTGTATGTACCCCCATGCATGCTTGCACATGCGTGTTTCTATGCATGCGTCACATGTGTGTATATGTATGTATGTGTGTCACAGGGGACAGGCACAGAGGCTAGGTCTTTGTCGATCATGGAGGAAACCCAAAATGCTACAAGCTCCCAGCAGAGGAACACACACACGTGCACGCGCGCACACACACACACACACACACACACACACACATACGCACACACACGTGTGTGTATGTGTGTGTGTGTGTGCTCTTGACAGAGAATAGTTCCATTTAATATGGAGATTATTTTTATAATGGCTTATATGAGTGGACTAAAGCCGATGTATTAACATCAGTGAAAACTGGGTATGCTGGCTCATGACTGTAATCCCCAGCCTGGGAGGCTGAGGCAGGAGGACTTTCACAATGGGAGTCCAGAAGCCAGGCCTCCTGGGTTCACACATCAGTCTGCACTCTCACTGGGGAGATCACCCAGAATCTCTGGGCCAGAGTCGTCAACTATAAAATTGGCATTTGATGAGGCGGTGCCTACCCAGCAGGTTCCTGCCGCCTGCTCTGGCTGTCTGCTCTCAAGGGTTCATCTGTGATATGTGACTGAGGACACATGGTCACACATAGGCAAGCCACTGGAAAGGACATCCAGAAAGGCCCAGAACAGCCAGCTCAGAGAACAGTAGCCCCGTCTAGCATGAGCTCTCTGCGGCTTCCTGTACCCTCTTCTTCCTCCATTTAAATTCCCCCCTCCATCAAAGCAGGGGTCACAGCAGCTGTGTCCCTGGCCCCCTCAGCATGGAGTACAGTGCGGAATGGTGTCCCCTCGCTCAGCTGCTGTCAGTGATGCTGACCCACTTCTGCAGCCCTAAGAAGCAAGCTGGCAGTGAGTGACAAGTCCCTCCAGAGCCACTCTCTGGAGATGACAGAAAAGAGCCCCATGGGCAGCCATTGCCATGGCCCCTGAAGTTCCCCTTGGCTTCCCAGGGGGCTGCTACTTTCCACCTGTGCAGCTGTCAGAACCCACCACACCCCCACATTCACCTCTGCCTGGGGCTCTGCCAGTGCAGCCCACAGTCTGGACACAGTGGGCCTCACTTCTCTGGACACCTGACCACTTTCTGGGATCTAAGAGACTCTGTGTGCAAAACCACCAGATCAAAGCAAGCTCCCCGGGTCTCTGTTAGACAAAAGGAAACACTTCTCCACCAAGTAGAGGACACGCCCTTCCAGCACTCCACATGGCTTATCAGGCTTTCATCTGGGATGCTCTAACGATGATGTTTGAACCAGCTGTGCCTTCCAGCTGTGCTGCAGGACACCGCCTTACCTCCTCCAGGAAGGAACTGAAGTTCTCCAGGAAGTATCTCCAGTGTATGCTGGGTGTTAGGTGAAGTCTTAATTTCCTCAAAAAATAGTGATACTGGTTATCTGTTAGCTTCCGACAGAAATTCTTCAGGACATCTCCGAACTCCATAGCCTTCACAAACCCCGTGTCCTCTTTATCCAGTGCAGAAAATGCCTGAAACAATCAAACACAAGAAAAGCTGGTAAATGTGACTGGCGAATGAACATCTCGACCTATACTTGAGGAGCTGTGCTCACACCGTGAGCCAAACCACGCAGTCATCCTGACACACTGCAGGGCAGGCCGTGTGGTAATCAAAACCACGGGTCAAGTCATGCAGTCATCAACTGGGAAGGTGTAAAAACATGCTGTAAAAAGTACACACATTTTCCCCCATCTGTCAAAACAAAATCATTCATTATTTTTTTTAATGTGTGTGGTTTTTCGAGACAGGGTTTCTCTGTGTAGCTTTGTGCCTGTCCTGGAACTCGCTTTGTAGACCAGGCTGGCCTCGAACTCACAGAGGTCCACCTGGCTCTGCCTCCCGAGTGCTGGGGTTACAGGCGTGTGCCACCACCGCCCGGCACCATTCATTCTTTTTTGTTTTGTTTTGGTTTTGGTTTTTGGTTTTTTGAGACGGGGTTTCTCTGTAGCTTTGGAGCCTGTCCTGGAACTCACTCTGTATAGCCCAGGCTGGCCTTGAACTCACAGAGATCTGCCTGGCTCTGCCTCCAGGTGCTGGGATTAAAGGAGTGCGCCACCACCACCACCACCACCTGGCAAAATCATTCATTCTTATTGCACTAGGAAGTTTGTATCAAGTGGTGGACTTAAGATGTTGGTTTTAAAAGTAAAAACTGAACGTGCCTGCCCACCTCCTCAGCCTGCTAGTTAGGCACACCTTGGGGCAGGGAGTATATGTAAACAAAATGCTACAGGGCTTTTCAGCCTGCAGCCACTGAGGCAGTGGGGCACAGCAGGACACAGCAGGGCACAGTGGGGCAGGCCCTGGCCCTGGTCCTGGCCTCAGTTGCTCCGCTAAGTCCCGATCTCTCTCAGCTTCAGCACATTCTCCATAAAGGTAGACTTAGCTAAGGATGGTTGTGAGCGAGTCTTGACAGGAAAGCACAAGGATGTGGGAACCAGGGGCAGAGCGATCTGAAAGAAGAGCCAGCTAAAGGAGGAGTGTGTACTACTGTGAGGATGCTAGAAGCCATGTGGTGTGGGGAGGTGACACCGTGATGTTCCGGGGAACATCTGAGAAGCGATGTGGATCCAGTTCCCTCTAGCCACAGGGCCAGAAGCTCCCTGGAGTCTGTGTGGAAACCCAGTCTGCTAGCCACAGCACAGGTGTGGGAGCTGAGTAGGAAAGGGCTTTGAAATCTATATGACATTGCAAGGGCACAGTGTTGCTATGTTGTCTGGAAATAAGACAGGTATCTACAGTGGCACTTAGCGATGTATTTGGCTGCCCTGTCCCCTCTAGTGGCAGGCCTGAACCAGCCTCACCCCTCCCTTTCTTCCCTCCCCTCAGCCTCCCTCCACTCCACAGCTCACCTCCTGTACTCTCTGCTACAGAACCTCATGCCACACAAAGAGCGCTTTCAGAAGTAACCACTGTGGTTCCTCCCGAGGCCTATGGTCCCCAGCTTCAGAAACATCCCGAGAGATGCCAAGCTGTGCCACTTGAGGACCAAAGAAGAATGAGCCACCCTGAACATGGAGTTCTGTTTCCTGCATGGTGCTTCTAGAAATCTGAAAAAAGGGCCACCATGCAGAAACTGGAAGACTTGGCTGGTCCTGACACTGACAAGCCTGAGAATGCCTGGCCTCCTGCAGCTCGCATGGATGCCACACTGTGAAGCTACCTTCTCCTTTGCTTCTGGTTAACGACCTGGGATGCTGTGTCCTCACAGAGAGCTAGATACTGGCATGCCGGCTTTGTATGATGGAGGCCAAGTTCAGTAGCATCTCCCGGCTGGGAAGTCCAAACCCACCTTTCTGTATCTTTCTCCTCATTTTTGGATTCAAGAGCCTACCTTAACTCCTTACATGGAGGGAGTAGATGGATCTGAGTTTAGAGGTCGCCTTGGGAGCCTCTGCCTGGGGGCCTTTATAATCTAAGAGACTGAACTTGATGTGACTGGTAAGCATAGACTGTAACAAATCTCAGTAAAACATCTCTACAATGTTTCTCCAGAGACGGGGTTCTTTCTACTCTTTCTAGTAGGCTGATCTACTACCTGCGGCAATTCTCCTGCCTCAGCCTCTCAAGCAATATGGTATGCTCAGCTAGGCCTCCCAGATTTGGAAAAGGGCATAGACTGGTCCTTTTCTCTTTCCAGGCATGTTCACAGCCCTGCTACCTCTGACCTGTGAGGCTATGGCAAGTTCTTCCACCCTGAGTCTCGGTTTCACCTCCTGTAGAACAGAAAGAATGACCCCAGACTGCAGGCTGTGCTCAAGGAATTGAGAAAATCCATGGGTTCTCATGAGGGTTGGTACCCTACCAAAGCACCCTGCAGGCAGGGGCATGACTGCAAAGCCCTGGAAGTCTCCATCAGTGCGAGCCAAGCCCTCCTGGTATGGAGGCTGGGGCGATGCTGTGTGTGTGTGGGTGGGGGGGGGTCTTCCTGGTGAGGGCCTCATGTACCTGGTCCTAGTGGCCTTTGGTAATCTGTTAGTCTGAGCTGACTGTTGTCACTTGGGGTTGGTATGCCAACCTTGGCCACCTGTGGACCAGGCTGGGGACACACCTTCAGGAGCATAGTTCCAAATCACCAGCATGGCTTGAGGCACCACATCACACAAATGGGGTCACCCAAGGGAGAGTGGCCAAACACCCTTCTCCTCAGATAATACATGGCTTCTGGTCATCTTTGTGACACACACCCTGTCCTGTTCATGTTTGAAGGCCATTTTAACATCACTCATCCCCATGGGTCACTTGCTTGAGCACACTGAGAGCTTGTGAGGTGTGTGCGCCACTGCCATTCAGCCTCTCTGTCCTTTTTTGTTTGTTTTCTCAAGACAGGGTTTCTCTGTGTAGCTTTGGAGCCTGTCCTGGAACTCATTCTATAGATCAGGCTTGGCCTCGAACTCACAGAGATCTGCCTGCCTCTGCCTCCCGAGTGCTGGGATTAAAGGCGTGCACCACCACCGCCCAGCCTCTCTGCCCTTTAAAACAAATTATACTTGTGTGTATGAATGTGGACACGTGTGTCAAAGTACACGTGTGGAAGTTTGAACACAGCCTGAGGTGTTGGCCTCATCTTACCACTGGCTCTGTGACCCCAGCTTGTCCCGTGACCCTCTGTCTTCTCTGCCTGGCCCTGTGGCCTCAGCTTGCCTGGTGTTGGCTGAATCCACCTCAATGGGCAGAGAGGAGGAGGGTGGCTTTTTACAGATTAACTGTGGAGGCACAGCTGCTCTGATCAGCAACCTCACCTGGATTGAGCAGATGCTCGGGAGACGGGGGAGAGGTGGATCTGGACAGGGCTTGGAGCTGCTGGAACGACAGAGGCGAGTTACACAATGGGGCTCTTCACAGTCCACCATACCTTTACCAAAGCAGGCTGGGAGGAGTCCACGATCGCCTGCATGTTCTTCACCACCTCCTCGGGGTTCAGCTTGGAAAAGTTGATTGGTGTGCTTTCGTCTTTTTCTTTCGGCTGAGCTTTGCTTGTCCTGTGGATCTCAAGTGCTCTCAACAAGTCGAGGGGATTGATGCAATTGTTATGCACACTGATGCCCAAGCTTCTCCCACAAAAGAAAAGAATAGATTCGTTGGAGAAACATTGCTTATTCATTCAACAAACAGTTGCAGAATACAGGGGCAGTGTGGGGAAGAGAATGATTTGAAGAGGAAGGGAGGGTGCCTACCCTGCTGGCACATGCCCGCTTGTGCTGGTTTCTGATGTGCCCACACGGATGCCACCACCAAGAGGAACAAGGTGAGGGCTATGAGAATTAAGACTGAGAGTTGCCCCTGAGGTGAGGCCATGGGCCGCCTTGTCCTGAAGACCTAGGACCTGACGGCTGGGTACTGGGGCTCAGAGCTTAAAGAGCAGGAGGCAGCAAGGGTTGCTGGGTAAAAGACGCTGGCCCACTCTTGGGGCATTTGTGGAAGGACTGCCTGAGGAGGATAGCAGAACTAACTGGGCCTCAGCCATCTGAGCTACAAGCTGGACAGGAAGTTCCTGTCATAGCAGTGACCTTAACTATGGGGTGTGCAGGGAGGTGTGGCCGTGGGGTTCAGAAGGAGCACACCAGAGACAGTACAGGGAAGGGGAAACCGAGGCAGACACACTAGATTCTTTCCCGAGTCTGACTGAAATGAGGTTGTCATGCCAAAAGCTCTCCAAGGACATTGTGCAAAACATATCTAGCTTATTATTTCCTCAATAAAAATTCCATCTCAGTCTGCATCCCCACAAGGACATCCATGTAGCAATACAGCCCCTTGGTGCCCTCAACTCAGACTGGGAAACAATTCCCTTTAAATTCCGAAAGAATAACTTGAGCAAGGTTGGAGAGTTTCCTACAAACACCCAGTGTTATTAAAGACACTAGTGACTCAGAGTAAAGTTTCATGCCTTCATGCTCCTGGGCTGGAGCCATGGCTCAGATGGAAAAGCATTTGCTGAATAAGAACACTGACCTGAATTTGATCCTATACCCTGTTTTTGTTTTTTAACAAGAACAAAAGGCTAGGTGTGGAGGTGGAGACACATGGATGCCTGGGGCTTGCTAGCATAGCCTACTTGGTGAGTTATAGGCCAGTTCCCTATCTCAAAAATAATAATAATAAAAGGCAGACAACATTCATGTGTATGTACACACATGTGCATGTGTACCTGCACACATGTGCGCACACAAACAAAAGGTTGCTACTTCTGTGATTAAGTTCTTGGGGCCCTTGAGTGCCTGGATTTTCCGTCAGCTAGATAAGAGCAAGCATCGGAGTAGGAAAGCTTGAGCGGGAGAGAAGTTTCCAGGGACTGAAGGAGAGGCGAGAGCCTGGCTTTGCAAGTTGCAGCTGCAGAGCAGCCCAGCCTGCTTGCGTTGGCCTGGATCACGTGACAGGGACCCACGGAGACAGACAATCAGCACCGCTTCACGTGCAGGGAGGAGCTGCCAGCGCAGTATTAAAATGCAGCAATAAAGCAAATGCATATGCGAACCTCCTCGCTAGGGTTTAGAAAAGTCTATTTTGGATCTGGGAACGAATAATCTACATGTAATTACCAATAGCCAAGATGTTTATCATCAAGGGGTCTTTGAGGAGGAACAAGCGACTGAGTGATGGATCCTTATTAAGGCTTCAACACACAGAAAAGTTGATCACCCATTGAAAGGTGGAGCGCAGACGCTCGGAGGCCTTTTGTGCTGTTTATAAAAGTATCAAGTCTAACTATGATTTAACAAGAATCTCTCAGAAGCATTTAACTAATTATTTATCTGCATCTATTTTCCCATGATTTATTCATTGAACATATCAAATCTTATTCAGCTGGAAATAGATTCAGCGAGGAGACCCTGAAAGGAGAGAACATGTGAGCAGTTCAAGATGGTATGGCCCTCCATTTCCACGTATCACACATATCATACATCATATGCCCACACTCCACACATACCACAAACACACACCTCACACATATACACAGCACACACACATAGATGATATAATACATACATACATACCACATATATGCATATATACACACACACATGCACACCATATATACATACATTTACATACACATATCACATAACACAAACACACATGAAGTACACATCACACATATCATAAACATACATGCATGCACATACCACACAGCACACATAAATACTATAATACACACTATATATAAACACATACTATATTATACAATATACACATGCATACAACACAGAGTATGCACATACACACACAATAGAGACATGTACACACACACACTCACACATTCACACTAGCAGTAAGCTTCTTGCAGCGTGTACATAATGAAGCAATGTCTTTAAAACCAGAAAGGAAAATTACTCTCTTCCTGTGCAGACAAGCTAACAGTCTGTATGAGGGAAAACATTTCAGAGTGAAGTAATGCAGGAAATGTGCTTCTTGTCTATCCTTTTCTACAAAGTTACTTCAGGAAGGACTCTGGAAAGGGAGCATAGGAATCAGGAAATCAAAGGCTGGGCTGTGAGCAGACTCAACAGCATGGCCCTCAGTCCAACAAGAAGGAACTGGACACACTGGATGCCTATGACTTTTCCAGGACCCATCAGGAAAGTGAGGTCATAGCGAAAATGTAGCCCTGAAATCTGGAAAGACAGGCACACGCACAGACAGGCTCAGGGTTAGCAGGATTCTGCTGGAGAGGCTGAGTGTGCGAGGGCGTCACGTGGCCCAGTCTCAGTGCCCAGCACTCTGTGGGCTTCACCTTCAGGACTCCTGCCAGCTTCTCTTTCTGAAGACCCGAGAAAGGTCCTTCGTGTTCCAGAAAGGTTGAGAGTATCCTTGTGAATGTACCAGAGCTGCCTCCTCCGTCATGGTTCTCATCTGAGCACCGCTTACACCAGCTAAGCCGCCTGCAGCCCTGACAGACTTCCTGTCTTGCTTATGGAGAGAAGGCTAAAAGGCCTGAGAGTGGGCAGCCCAGGGCCATGGGCTCAGCTCCATCACACCACAGAACCCAACCCTTGACCAACAAGCCCTCACCACAGGCCGACAGCGGAAGGGTCACAGACGACAACCAACCCAGAGAAACAGTAGAGACAAACAGTGTGAGCGACTTGCAGCCCTCAGCTTTGGTAGCACAGACAACACCCAACAGCTCAACTCCTGCCCAGAGTCACATGAGCGTCAAGGCAGAGACACCTGCCTCCCTCCCCACCTCGACGCATTTAGCATGCCAAACTTTCAGTAGCAGTCACACAGTGTTCTAGACGGCAGGAAAGGATACAGTCTGAAGAGAAAAGCAAGAATCCCCACCACAGTGTGACCAGCAGCAAGGAAGTTAAAACAGCCATGATTAGCTTGAGCTCTGAGGGGAAGGAGACCCCAGGCCAAAAAGAGAGGGGCTGAGTAAGCAGAAAGGGAAACACAGGCTCACAAGACAGACAGGGATAAATAACAACTGAGACTTCCAGAAGAAATGGGAGGACCCAAGCCACAGGTCCATGAAGCAAGGCAAACAGAGACAAATCTATACCCAGACACGCCAGCTGCAAACCGACAGACTAGCCTGTACCCAGGCACACCAGGTTCAAACCACATGATCGATCCCAAAGACAGAAAGAAAGATCACGAAAGGAGCAGAGGGAAGAGCAGAGTGTCCCTACATGGGACACATGTGGCACAGCAGCTTCTTTGCCAGAAGTCACAGGGGGGCTGCAGAGATGGCTCAGAGGATAAGAGCACTGGCTGCTCTTCCAGAGGTCCTGAGTTCGATTCCCATCAACCACATGGTGGCTCACAACCATCTGTAATGAGATCTGGTGCCCTCTTCTGTCGTGCAGGCAGACCACTGTATACATAATAAATAAATCTTTTTTTCTTTTTCTTTTTTTTTTTTTTAAGTCACATGGGAGACAGGAGCAGGAGCCAGAGAATTTGAGTGGTTAAAGTCCTCAAGTTCTGTCTCCAGAGCAACTGTCCTTCCAAAGGGAATTCGGGGCTGGGAACTGGATATACTGGGGGCCTGGCTCGGGGCAGCCTACTAAGTGATTCTACAGTCCTCCCATGGTATCCAGGATTCCCAGGAATAGAATTTCAGACAGACAGAGATGTTTTTCAGCATTAACACATCCTGAGTGTGCTGTGGGACACGTGCTGTACTATTTGCCTCAAGTTCACGTTTACCTGGGAGCCCTGGGTTTAATCTGACAACTCTCTAGTCTTCATTATATCTGAGCATCCCCAGGAACCCCAAGGAGATAATGTATCAGCCTTCCCTATAGTTTGAACCGTGACAGACTCACCTTTCTATGGACCTTCCTTCTACTTTGCTCCCAGCATCCCTGGTAACATAAGCATGTTTTTGAAAGACACACCCAACATGAAGGACTGTTGCAAATGTAACACTGAGGACAGATTTCTCAGGTAAAGAAAACAGTATTTAAAAGAATTTAATTTTTTATTGATGTATTTATCATGAATACATATGTACATGCATGGTCAGAGGGCAACCTATGGGAATTCATTCTTTCCTTCCAGAACCCAGAACATTAAACTCAGATGGCCAGGCTTGGTGGCAAGCACCTTTACCCACTGAAGCATGCCCCACCCTACACACACACGTGGTGATGTATTATGTACCCCAATAAAGCTTGCGTGGGGATCAAACGACAGAGCCAGCCACTAAATTAGACATAGAGGTCAGGCAGTGGTGGCACACATCATTAATCCTATCACTCGGGAGGCAGAGATCTGTCTGGATCTCTGTGAGTTCAAGGCCACACTGGGCTACATGAGAGAAACAGAACCAGGCAGTGGTGACACACACCTTTAATCCCAGGAAGTAATATGGCAGGACACAGAAAGGTATGTAAGGCATGAGGAAACAGGGACTCACTCTCCTCAGGCTGAGGGTTTCGTAGAGATAAGAACTAGTGGCTGGCTGTTCTGCTTCTCTGATCTTTCCGCTTTCACCCTGATATCATCTGGCTCTGGGTTTTTTATTATAAGACCTTTTAAGATTCGTGTTATACACGCACCAAGAAAACTTTGAAAAAGTTTGTTAATTTCTGATAAATGAGACCAGATGCCCACAAACTAAGAACAGGATGCCCGCTGTAAGGACACCCAGAGGACAAGCCTGAGCTCTGAATACTGGAAGGTAGTAGGACAACAGGAATTGGTAGTGAGAACCACCAGGACCATCCCAAAATCCCGAGTGAAAAGTAAGAGACACAAATTAATGGAGAAAGATCGAAACCTTTGAGGGATCAAGTCAGGGTGGCCCAGTGTTCAGCAACAGGGGCTTCAAGATGAAGAAAGGAAAGGAACTCACTAATGAGCCAAGTCGAGAGAACTTCCCCAAATCACAGAACACAAAACAGCATGCCTTAGGAGGCTGGACACACTGGATGGAGACGTTTGTCACTGGGTAAGCTGGTGACTTATCCAAGGTGACAGGAAACCAGGACCGTAAGCAAACAGGAAAAGTGATCACATGACCCTGGGGATAGTACTATGTAGAGAGGAAAAGTGATGGTTGGTCACCAGAAGGTAGGTCCTACTTGTGGACCACCCAGAGTCAGGCCCAGCAACACAGAGAACTGTGCAGTGCATTCTGTGTGTTTGTGTGAGATAGTGGAAATGGACAGGAGACAGTGGAGACACAGACTAAAGCCCATGTCTTCCTTAGACGTCAACAAGGCTTACAAGTTTAAAAAATAAATGAATCAAGAAGTATTGACCTAAGCTTGCCATCTAGAAAAGGACACGTTCCGTTCCAAGGCCACCAGCTGAAAGCTATTGACTGTGGGGGTAGGAGGCAGGGCAGGGCCAGGGCCAGGGCCAAAAGGACTGCTGCTTTGTAGGAACTGGGCACTGGGAGAAGTTAAGCCCTTGTCAAACTGGTCTCTTTGCTTCTGGCTAAAACACAGAACAGCAGAGCAACAAGTGGAGGCCACCTCAAGGTCAAAGGCTGTGTGAGTAGATGGAGGAAAAGGAAAAAGAATAGCATACCACCCCGGTGGAAGGGAAGAGGGGGAAGGAGGGAGGGAGTGAGGGAGGGCAGCCAACCTCTTCAGAAGACCGATGAGCTCCTCCTCCTTCAGGGGACACCCACATTCTTGCAGCACCTTCTGCACCTTGCAGAGGGGTGCAGGCGTCTTGGATTTGTCTAGCACATTGAGTGCTTTGCTGATCTCCTCATAATGGTCCAGGAGTTTCTCCCTGAAAGAGAAGCCACCTCAGACACCTGAAGCCAGGAAAAAAGCAACTCTTGATGCCCACTCTACTGTGACAAGTTGATTGCTGGCCAAGAGCTAATCTGGAAGGCACTCTGCAGGCTTGGTGCAATGTTTACATGACAAGGTGTCCCTGAGAAAAGCTATCAGACGCTATCAGTTTTTATTACCGCGATCATTAGCAAAACTGCCCTGGAGAAATGCCGATCCTGTGTTTGTATTAGAGTGGGTGGTTTTCAAAGGGAACCAAGAATTCTACTTGGTAGGCAAGGAAAATGCCTCTACCCTCAATAAATGCTTGTGTGCACCTACAATGCGCATGTGCTGCTGTGGGTGCTGGGCACACAAGGGCCTCAAACAGGCACCCTCGGCAGAACGAAGATCGAAGAGAGGGCAAGTCTGGGGATATGGAGAGGACACATGCACACCTAGCATGGTGGGTTGGTAGGAAAGGAAAAGAGCCAGTGAGAGGAACCACCAAGCCCCACAGCGGTAGTGGACTGCCATTCTGAACACTGGAGTTGGTCTCACGGGGTACTAACTGGCCAACACCCAGGTGACGGGACTGGAGGAGGAGAGTGAGCAAGGGCTATGGACAGGCCGGGGGCCCATCAGTATTGTGAACAAGGAGCATCCTGGGACACCTCATCTTTTAATTTATTTTTATAATTTATAAAGTATTTGCACACGTGTGCCTAAATGTGAGTGTGTATGTGAAGGTGGGTGCCCTTTGGAGGGCAGAAGAGGGTGCCAGATCCCCTGAGGCTAGAGTTACAGGCAGTTGTGGTGAACCTGATGTGGCTGCTGGAAGCAGAACTCAGGCCCTCGGGCAGAGCAGCAAGTGCTCCGAACTGGTGAGCTGTCTCTCAGCCCGGGCTGCTTCTTCTGATGAGGTGTGTTTCCATTTCTAGAAGCACGGCCACCACCTGTGTGTGACTCACGAAGCAGGAGCCACTATCCCAATGTGCTGATACATAGGATCTTCTCAGTGGCGCCTCAGCCCACTGGGTACATGAGGACAGGCAGTGTGGACTCAGGGTTGTTCCTATAGACCGTGTTCCAGTCCCTGTGGTTTACTCTTGAGGAAGACCTTCCCGACCTCAGTGGACTGGAGAGTGTGGAGGTGGAGTATGTGTTATGCAAACATGAGGACCTGAGTTTAATCCCCAGCATCCGTGTGAGAAAGACAGGTGGGATGACCTTGTATGCAATCCCAGCACTGGGAAGGCAGAGACAAGCAGATCTCTGGGTCTAGTCAGCCAGCCCAGCCTAATTGACGAGCTTCAGGTCACTGAGAGGCCTTGTCTCAAAGTACATGGAGAATGGCCCCTGAGGTACAACACCTGAGGTTGACCTCTGGCCTCCACATGGACAGCACACACATGCACACCTGCACATTGGTATTTGTGGGGTGGCTCCTTGAGCAAGCCTGGACACAAACCTCTGAACCAAGATCGTCTGAATGCAGGAGAGGCAGGCTGCAGTGAGGCCTTGGTTGGTTGACAGAGGGAGTGGCATTTGGCAGAAGCCATGTGGAGGTCCAGACCCTTCCCTGTGGGCCTCCTATCTTGCAAGGGGCTCCTGACACTGGCATCCAGCCCAGCTGAGCATGCGGGGTGTCCCGAGTGTAGCCAACAGCACCTGCCGTGGGCTGCTCAGTGTCCTGAGGACTCAGCCCCATGCTACAGAGCCCCTGCTTGTCACTACAACAATGCCACCCCACTTAGCTCTTCAAAATGAAAGCAAATGAAAGTGAAGAGATTGAAAACAGTTTTGGGAGATCCATATTTTTAGAAAATGGAGGCATTCAGCATTTCTTGGACTGTCTTCTGAGCAGCAATTATTCCCCTTTCAGAGTAAACATGCGCACAGAGTAAATGAGGGCTTGGAGCAGATATGGAAGAATGCTGCCAAACAGAGCTACTGTTGGCCCACACTGAGCAGCAGTGCGGTTCTGGGGGCCTGTCCTCTTCTTGCTCTGGCCAGCGAGGCTGCGAAGGACCCAGTCGTGACCTTGTAGTCATGGAGTCCTGTTCACATCCTTCTCTGCTGGGTTCAGCTGCCCCTTCTCCATGTGCATCCTAGGAGGGCCTCTGCCAGGTGGCTGTTCACTGTGGCTTTTCTGACACTCATTCTGCAGAGCAGAATAAGGGCCCGGAGAACGAATACCAGACCACAGAAGCCTCTGCTTCGCCTCCAACATGCACTGGGGCACTCCTAGCAAAATCAACTCCTTGCGATCGAGATAAAAATCTATTACTCCATCCCTTCAATTCATCTACCAATCCTATCTGAACTCCAAAAGCCAGTCACCCTGATGGGCAGTCATTATTTAAGGATTCCTGCAAGCCAATATCTTAGGTGTGTGCAGGAGTGTATGGTGTTGTTGGGCGTTGCTCCTTAGAAGCCATCACTTTGAGACAGGGTCTCTTCCTGGCCTGCAGCTCTCCAAGTTAAGACCAGCTGACCAGTGAGTCCCAACGCTTTTCTCCATCTCCTCCAGCACTGGGATTACTAGCAGGCACCACCATGCCTGGGCCAAGATGATTTATTTTATTTTATTTTTTTAGAAAATGGAGCTGATCAGGTGTTTGTCTTCTCTGGCAAGATGGTGCCACTGAGGCAGGAGGTCAAGCAAGTGTACATGAATTATCTGATCCTAAGGATCAGAATGTGGAGTCACACAGCGTGTATATCTCAGCTCATCCCTGATCTGTCACCAGCACAGAGGAGAGAAAGCGCATGAGCTCAGAAGGGCCAAGGAGCCTCATTACTCACACGTGGGGGGAGAGACGGGCATGAAGACCCTCGTGGGTAATGAGGCCAGCCCTGTCTGCTGAAGATAAATTCCACTTTTCATCAGTTTGTGGCATATTTGATTTATACCAACCTTGTGCGTATTTTACACTGAATTTCACAAACTCAATTCTCCGCCTGCAGTTTCTGTGGTGCAGTGACTACGACATAAGCCAGGGGTAAATTCCACCTGCTTGCCTCTCTAGCCTACCTCATTCCCACTCTGCTCTGTGGCTTCATTGCATCCTTTAGGGGCTCTTCAGCACCCCCTTTTCCACTACCTCAGGTGCCATGCCGGGCATGGGGTGGGGAGGAGAGCTGAGTCCCGCCATTTGAAAGGACAAGCAAGGGGCAGTCTCACACACAGGTAAAATCAAGAGGAGCCACAGCCGAGCTGCATATCCAATGACTCACCTTCACTTGGTGTCTTCCTGTCCTTGCTCAGGCACAGATATCCTGGTCTATTCATGCAAACATTTCAAACTCTCATGGCCTGTGGACCATTGTCACATCCATTCCAGTGTTTCCAGCAATTGTTTTTTGTTGTTTTGGGTTTTAAAAAAGTTGTTTGTGTGTTTTTTTGTTTGTTTGTTTGTTTTGTTTTTGGTTTGTTGAGACAGGGTTTCTCTGTGTAGCTTTGGTGCCTGTCCTGGATCTCGCTCTGTAGACCAGAACTCACAGAGATCCGTCTGGCTCTGCCTCCTGAGCGCTGGGATTAAAGGCGTGTGCCACCACGGCCTGGCCCAGCAATGTTTCAATAGGCAGACACCAGGTCCTACTCCCCAAGACCTGCATCCCACCTCCAAATATGCAACACCCAGGGCAATTGCTAAGCAGCTCTGGGTTATCCTGGGGATAAATCCTCAAAGCAGAAGTGCTGAGTCAGACCACAGCCATTCATTCATCCCTGCAGTCATTTAAAGGAGCCTACATGGTGCCTGTGGGGTGTCACAGACATCCTATGGTGCCTACATTCTAGATGGGCCACAGTGGGGTGCAGGCACCCTGCAGTGCACCACCAGGAAGGGCCAATGTTCAAGGGGAGCTAATGAAATAGGAAAGAGCAGGTGAGGTGTGGCTGGCTGGGGAAAGAAGCTTCCTGTATTATGGCTCTTTGGCAGAGCTGATTTCTAGGCTTTACAGTGGTGTGTGATGTCACAGCCTCATAGAAGTCCAGGCAGCACAGCCTTCACTGTCTGGGTGAAGGAGGACAGAATCCGCCCCCAGTGCTGGCACACCCACCTTTCAGTCATCTGCTGCAGCTCCTGGATTTCTTCCTGGACCTGCTTGGGCTTTGTGAAATGACCCAGGAAGTTAAAATAGTCTTCCTTGTAGGGCCGGTGGACCTTCGCTGAGTATCGGATGCCAAGTCTCTGCAGAAACTCTTGGTATGTGATGTAACCCCTTCCCTCGGTGTCATAGCTTTAAAAAAAAAATGATGCTGTCGTCAGTGGCACAGAAGGTGGGCTGGCATTCAGGGTCCAAGACCACATCAGCACTTTTGGGGAAGTCTTCTTCCTTGCTAGGTACAAGTAAGCCCAACAGACTCATCGCAAAGACAGTCTCAGCCTGTGCCTCTGACCCTATCTGCACCTATACTTAACAGGACCCCTAGGTGACCCACAAGTACATTAACTTGATCATCAGAGTGACCTGCCCTAAGAGAACGGACCCCAATAACACAGCTGCCATGTTTGTGGGAATACAGCGGCAAATCCAGAAAACTGAAACCCCTTGTGCACACATTTTTATTTCAGCACCCTCCCTGTAAATGGAGCCGAGCTAAGGGCTAGGAGAAACTCTCTCAGGAAGCATGTTCTATCTTGAAGCCTCAATAAATGAATACCACTTGATTCAAGGATGTTAAAAGCCCCTGTTCCCACTTTGAAGAGACGCCAATTACACATACCCAGCGAGAGAGCCTAGAAAGAAAACAAGATAGGAATTGTGCATTGTGCCTTTTAAGTCATTTTCTGTTATCAAGATTTTTCTGAATTATAATTCATTAAAAAAGGAATAATGGGGGTTTTATCTCCTGATGCTATTCACATAGAATAGAATTACTTCAATAATTTTTAAGGCAAATTGACCATTTTCTTCTTTTTTTCTTTTTGAGGCATTTGTTTTTAACAGAAAGATCTTGGCCCACAGCTCATCCAGGAAAAAGAGGAATCTACAGATGTGGGTTTTCCTAGATTAACTTAGGAGCTACAAGGGACAGGTTCTTCCATTTAAGGCATGAAAGTCCAATTCCCCTGAGGGGACGATGCTGGTTTTAGGAGGCATCGCTCTGCGTGGTACCCGAAGAGACACCTCCCACCCCGGAATGGCCATACTGTGCCCTGCCAATGAGGTGTCTGTTCTTTTAAGAGCACACACTTCTCCCCACAGGCAGAGCAGTGGCTACAAGAGAGCTGGCAGCTGTGGCGAGGATGTGAGTTCTTGTGCTCCAGTATGCAAGGATGCCAGGAGTCAAAAGGCTATCATTGTGCCCCTAAGCTAGTGGGCCTGCCTGGATGCCTACGGGAGATGTAGCCTTGCCTCTTAGCCTCTGGTCTCCCTGTGCTTTATGGACCCTTCAGCCAACAGACCTGTCTCCGACATGGGTGAGGAAAAGTCATCCTCTGGTGGCTGATTTCTCTCAGCTGAGGCAGTTAGAGCACTCTGGTACCCCTGGCAAGGCCCTACCAACTCCCAGGAGCCAAGGTAGTCCTTCAGGGTAGAGGCTTGAGACAGCTTCCTTGTGGGCTTGTTACCACTTACGAAAAGTCTAGAAGCCTTTTCAGGTGTGTGTGGTTAGTGTGACCTTCACACTCTAAACCCAGGAAAGTACAGCCTGCCTTTACCTGTGAGTTTTAAAAACAATGCACATGGGGGTTGGAGAGGTGGCTCAATGGTTAAGAACACTGGCTGCTCTTCCAGAGGGCTTGGGTTTGACTCTCAGCACCCACATGGCGACTCAGAACCACCCATAACTCCAGTTCTAGGGGATCTAATATTCTCTTCTGGTCTCCTAGGGCACCAGTCACACATGTGGGACACATATACATACGTGCGGGCAAAACACTCATACATAAGACAATCTAAAAAATATTTAAATAGAACAAAGCACAGACAGAGCACCTGTCTAGCCTCAGGGCTGCACCTAGTTGACACCAGAGTGATGTACCATGTGACTCAAGGAAGACATTCCCCAACAGTGTTTCCAGGGCCCCCATCCCCACAGGAAGGCTGCTGACCATCCTTCTCATGGTCTACCCCTGGGAAAACCTTCCCATCCTCCCAGGCCTAAAGTCCCATGATCCTGTTCTCTCTTGGATTCTCAGGGGCTAGTGAGGAACAATTAATGCTTACGGGGACGTCCACACAGGGTCTGCATTTGCTGTTGCTGGCTGCAAGCCAAGTATGGGCTCTACCAGGTGCTGGGTCCTGGTCATGTCTCCTAGTGCATGCAGGCTTCCTAAGGCACCATTATATCTTATTCATTGCTCCCAACTCACAGGCCCAAGGCAGGCTTGCTGTAACCACGTGACCCGTGTGTGTGTGTGTGTGTGTGTGTGTGTGTGTGTGTGTCCCAGATGGAGACAGTGTGCTTCTAAGGCACAGATTTCTCCCACAGCCTGCTCTCTGCCGTGACACTTGGGCTGAATGAAAAGGCACTTCTTAATTACTTTATTAATGAAGATCACAAACAGGCTCTTCTCATCGCGGAGACATGGAGGAGCAGATTGCACAGTTGCAAAAAAAATATTGCTATGAATGTGGATAATCATAGAGCTAATTCTGCTTACATAACCTCGCTCTTCATTATGCAATCCTCTGTGCAACATTAAAAAAAAAAAAAACACCAACTGCCTATAAAGGTTGAATTTTAAAATGGCTGTGCAACAGATGTGCCAAGGAAAACGTGTCCTGAGCAGAGGCCCCATAAAAGCTTGCATTGGCACACGGCAGTGGCCATGAATTCGTGATGACAGGCAGGTGACTCTGCCCATTTGGTGTGTACTGTGATCAGTCACACATGGGACCTTCAGACATGCACAACCATCGCTCAGGTTTGCTGAGTTAGTCCTTTGTGCTAATGTGGACACTGGACTTTTGAGTACCATGGACCAGAGGTAAAAGGCATGGTCAAGGCTATGGGACGTGTCCTGCAGATGACCCAGACCATGTGGAGAGGAACCAGAAACCTTGTGCAGCTAGGATGTAAGGAATTCTCTATAGAGGGTGGCTTGACGGCTCTTTAGAATGAGAAGTGGCCAACTTCCCATGCAGGTGCCCACTGGGCACATTTACCAAATCCTGACAGAACTTCAAGAGGTGAGGTGGCCTCTGATGTAGCCCCCATTCTGTGCCAGGCCACATCCTCTGCACTCCCAAGTGTAGCGCTCTAGCCTTGCACAGAGCCATGGGACACAGGCTCCTTCTATACCTGCTGGAGCTCTTCACCATTCCAGCCTATGGCAAGGTTCCCATGCTGGGCCTTGTGGGTAACGTGTTTCTGCCCCAGCCAATCCTCTTTTCTCAGGTGCAGGCCCTGCTCACTGAGCCTCTCCACCTTGGGGCATACCGTGTCTAGATGTCACCCAGTTGACATCAACGCAGGACATCCAGGCTTCTCTCTGTCTTCTGTGATGACAGGGTCAACCTCATTTCCTGGTAATGGAGAACGGGAGTGATGGCCTACAGCACAGCTTCTTTCAGAGTGCTTGGTTAGATTTGAATACTGACACACAGCATCATACTGTAAAGCACTAGTTTATAACTGAGACCCGACGTAAGACCCTGTCAGGACTGAGCATAAACCAGCATTGAGTGCTTTCCAGCTTCTAGATGGGGGGTCTCCACACCTGCTGGTCTCCACATCGGCTGGTCTCCACAGAACTCCTGACTTGGCAGTGTTCCTACAGCATCCTCTCTTTTACCATAACAGCACATCCATAACAGGTTTTCTTCAGAGTTTCCAATAAGTTGCGTTTGGATTCAAATCAGCTGAGTCCCACCTGATGGAATAACTAAGGCCTTGAAGGCCTCAGAATGCCAACATCACTCCAGGGGAGGCCCCACCCCATCCTGTGGGCCCTGGACAGGCTGATATCTTAGGTTTTTCCCATATCAAGTGGCACATCCTCAGCTCCTCCCAGAAGCTCTGCTCATGGGACGCACTTCCCCAATCCCTGGCTTCATGCATGGGTTCAATGACTGCTGATTCAGGCTCAGCCGAGGCATCCTGTCCTAGAGCTTGCATGGACACTGGGGACAGAGCTGCCTTTCAGCTGGGAATATCAGGAGCTAGACAGAGTCTCCATAGTGACAGTGTGGCTGAAGGGAGCACATGTATGATGAGGGGTCCTCAGTAGCCCCTTGAAGTCTAGCTGTGCAGGCTGCTCCTGGGAGCTCAGGCTCACAGACAGCTCCAGAGCTGGTTTCAGTGGGCAGATTCCTTTGTTCCGTCAACCCCCAGAGCCGGCCTGTTACCTATGTGCCAGCCCGGGCGGCAAGATGAGCCCACGTGTGGCCCTCTAGCTCTACAGTCTCCACTTGCTGGGTGAGCACCCACAGAGATGATGAAGCTGCCCCCAAAGCTGGGTCTTCCTCACTTCCTAGGAGGGAGATGTCCTCAAGAGACTTCAGGCGCACAGTGGAGTTTGGGTGGAGAGGGGAAGCTGGAGGAGCCTGAGCCGCTGAGACTTGGGGTCAGTTTATTATTGTATCTCCACAGCATAAAGCAGGCCCTTCCAGGCTAATCCACACACTAGGAAGTGCGCTTCATAGGTTCAAGTAAGTGTCGAGTGAATAATGGATGCTGAAAGCCTTTCTACCCGCCCCCCCCCCCCCCCCCCCATCTGCTGTGTTCTCTAACAGGCAGGTTTTCAGAAGACCCATGCGGCTTCCCTCCTTGCTTTTCTGCCATCTCCTTATTCTGATATTGTTTGGACACGCCCAGACTCCCTGAGCTGGAAGGCATCATGTGGGCCCAAGCTGCTCCAGACTACCTGGGTCCTGTTTATCAGGAACAGTAGGGTACCCTGCCTCCCTGACACTGTCAGTCAGCACCAGGGTTCACAGGCTCACTGCTGTTTCCGGGTACAATCTAGGGTTAGGATAGCTGGAGGAGGCTGCTGATGTCCTGAGAACCCCTGAGGGGGTGTCCTCACTGCTCACAGCGCCTCCTGCTGCAAAAGTGGAGAGCTGGCTTGTTTCAACCGCATTCTGAGAGAAGCTGCTGTGGGGGGAAGTGAGGGATGGGGGGGATGGGCAGACAATAGGATGGAGAGGTGACATCCAGTCCACATGCCTGCCGTCTGCTCTCCTTGATCTCCCCTGAACAATCAGAACTCTTTCTAATCTGAATTTCCATTTGGCTAACAGTTCCGCCCGCAGACGATGTGTATTCTCCATGAGCACTGCACAGTACCTTGTACTGTCCTGGTGGAGCCCAGTGCCCCGTGGCTGAGTGTGTGGGCTGCTCTGTCCATCATAGCCCACTACCTTCTCATTTATCTCACTTCCAGGCTGCTAAAGGCTGCTGCCTCCTGAATCCTCAAACCTTGCCTCCATTCCTTCCCTTCTCTTCCTGGAGAGCCTGCAGCCCCCTCCTGCTTAGAACCAAGAGCCCTGCCCAGTTGGCCTATGAACTCCAGGCTAGCCTCCGGCAACTCCTATCCTCCCTGCAGCCCAGGGAGGTGTCTAGAATGGGGGTCTGTCCAGACTGTTTTCCTACCGCCCCTTGGTCCTCAGGACATGGTCTACTGTGACCTGGCCTCCATGGAGTTAAGCTGCCACGCATGGCCACAACACCTCCCCTCTGGAAGTCCTGTCTGTCTTCTGGCTGCCTGGGCTTCCAGCAGCAGTTCCCCTGAAAGGTGACAAGCTCCCCATAACGCTCCTTGTTCATCCTTGTGCAGGACCTCTGTGCCCCACCCTGCTGTTCCAAGGAGATCCAGACCAGCGGGTGGCAGGTGAGGTCAGAGTCCTGCTAGGACAGTGGTGGTGGCAGCTCCCGCTCAGTGCCAACTGGGACTCTAGCAGCTTCTATGGCAGCATCCAGATGTGGCTCTTGGGGTGGAGGCAGTTTTATGATCTGTGAGAGACACCCTGATTTCCTCTGGACCCTGACACTGGGGTAGAATTTGGAGATCTCTGTGGAACCCTCCTTCCTCAGCTTTTCCTCTGGCTCCTGGTCCCCAAGGAACATCATTGGTCCCTTTTAGGCTTCCAGACCTTCTGACATCTTTGTCTCCGTTCCTTGAATGAAGCCCAAGTTTTTGTTCCCGCTGGATACTGAAGGTACACACTCCTGGATTCCTGCTGGATACTGAGGATTCTGGATTCTCCTGCACTTGAATGGCCCCTTCTTAAGGATAGATCCCATGTGGCAGACACAGCCATGAGCTCTCCAATCTACCTTTGCCCTTTTCCCGCTTGAACATATGAAGTCCCAGCCTCCCACATAGTAACCCCAAGCTGCGTTTGTCAGTTAGGCAGCAAGCATACACCCAGTTCTAGACTCCACCTGTGTTTAAGTCTTCCACCATGGGCAGGTGAAAAGCTCAAACTGGGATGTATCATTCAGTGAGCATGACCCCCAGTGGGCATGCGATGCTGGTGTACACATCCTAGGGACCTGAGGGCTGACCGGCATGTACTAAAGAAAGAAGTCATTCAAAGATGGAGCCAGAGCTCACAGCTCACTGCCTGTTAGTTCATAGCTCACTACACTGTTAACTCGGAGCATGCTGCACTATTAGTTCAGAGCTCACTGTACTGTTAGTATACTGGAAACTCAGGCATCAACACAGGGGCCTGATTCAAATCAACTAAGTCTAAAATGCCAAGTCTTCCAGTTTAAGAACGCCCCCCGGAAAACTGTTCTAAGTTGTCAAGGTTTGCGGATTTCCTCCATAAACAGCTTGTCAGCATAGACTGCTGCCACCTCTAGGCATGGGCAGACTGCCTTCAGCTTTGTCATCTCTGCTGAAGGAGTCCCCTGAGAGCTGGCGGGACCATGATCTCTTTCTCTGCTGCAGAGGAACCAGGAGCCTGAACTATATGACTCTTCAAATTTCTCCACTCAGTACGGCTGCTGGGGACTACTCCCAGTTCTTCAGAGGCCTGAGGACCAGTGTGTCCACCCCACAGCCACAGCTACTTTCCACCAGGACGGATGACACAGGACACAGGATTGGATGCAATCATAGAAGCCCATTCCCAGCTCACTTCCCCTGAGACCCTGGTGAGGGATGTGCATGGACACTTCCCCTGAGACCCTGGTGAGGGATGTGCATGGACACTTTCCCTGAGACTCTGGTGAGGGATGGACACTTCCTCTGAGACTCTGGTGAGGGATGGACACTTCCCCTGAGACCCTGATGAGGAACTGCACAGCCAGACACATGAGAACAGCCCCACTGCGGATGTACTTACCTTTGCCAAAGCTTCTCAAATTCCCTTGGGGTGAGAGGGATATCAAAGCCATACAGTGCATTCTTGATATCCCTTCGCCGGAGAATGCCATTGCCATCGTTATCCGTTTCTATGAAATTCTACGACAGAAGATGGTATTGAGTTACACGCAGAAGAGAGGTCTGTCAACAGCTTCTGGAACACTCTCAGGTACTTCTCTATGTATTTTTAGTGTTTCTGTTTCTAAGGTGGGGGGGTGTAGGGGTATGGAGGTGTGAGAGGCCAGAGGTTAAGGTGCCATGCCTCAGGTGTTGCCTGCCTTAGGTTTTTGAGACTGAGATGTGGAGCTCACTGATTGAGCCCCAGCGAGGACTGCAAACCCTAAGGATCCTTACTTCCCCTAGCAATGAGATTACACATGGACCACCATGCCTGGCTTTTTAAAATGTGGGTCCTAGGGATCAAACTCAGGTCTTATATGATTTTTTTTTTCTGGGATAGGGTCTTACTATGTAGACCTGGCTGGCCTTGATCAGGCTGGTCTCAAACTCCCAGATATTCACCTGCCTCTGCCTCCTGAGTGCTGGGATGAAAGGCATAGGCTACCAGGTTGAGCAGGTATCAACTGAGCTGTCTCCCCAACCTTTAATATTTTAATGGAACTTGGAAAAATGATTTTAAAAAACTCTTCAAGAACAAGGAGTTGCCTACTAGCTAGCCAGGATGTATCCATAGGGGCTGGAGGGCAGCTGAGCAGTGGAGCATCTGCCTCCCGTACACGAGGGTCTGGATTCCATCTTACCCACAACCAACATGCGTTGAGACACATTCATAAGTTACAGCGACAAGAGAGGTGCAGAGCAGGGGGCCAGGACAGACAAACTGGTCACTGGTCAGATGAGGTGTTTGTTGAGAGGCTCTGTGAGGAGGGGGAGGGGGTGGAGGACAGAGATGGAGCTACAGGGCAGAGAGGTAAAGTGGACTTGACAAGGAAATGCAAGGACACCTGGTCACCATGCATAAGAGATGAAGGTAGGCATGCCTCCCACATAAGTGCACAGCTGGTCCACATTTCAAGACCTGAACTGTTGATTCCTTGAGGAGAATGGGAGGAGGTCTTCACTGAGATCAAGGCAGGGCACAAAAAGGAAAAAAAAAAAAAAAAAAAAAAAAAGGTCCCAACAAGCATTTCATATTAACCAGCAACAAAATGTGAATTGAAACCAAAGGAGAAACTCCTACCCCTGCTGGAATGGAAAGCTCCCATGTGAGGGCAGGGTGATGCGGGAGAGAGCTGGATGGTGACTCAACACCCAAAATTTGTTCTGTCTGGTCTCTGCAGAAGTGTGCTGTCTGCTGGCCCAAGATAAAATCCTTTTCCTCCACCCAGATGAAGGCTGCATGGTGACTCTTTTAATTCTCTTTAAATTACATATTTGCATTCTACATACCCCCATCCCAGAAGAGGCACAGTGTAAACATAACCAAGCTAACAGCAATGGGTTCTAGCATAGGCCTGGCATGCAGGAATCTTAGAGGGCATTGCACTATCCCAATAGCGTGTGAACACCTGAGCAAATAACCACCATCGGCTGTTAGATGTTGAAGAGGAGTGAGGCCCAAGGGCTGGAGACACACAGGTGCAATCTGTCAGGGCAGAAAGCCCAAGGGGCCAGGGAGACAGAATCACCCTTCCTCCCTCACACTGTGAGCCCAGCGTTTAGACAGCATGGGACAAGTCAACTTCAGATCCATCACTCCTGAGGGCAAGTGTGTACCAGGCAACTGCACCAACCCTGGGTAGAAACTGGATCATACAAGGCAGGTTCGATGCTTGAAAATCCTCCAGCGTGATCCATCACATGGACAGAAGGGGAAACAGTCACTTGGTCATCTCAACAGGTGCAGAAGCGCGTGACAAAACCTGACCCTCACAGATGACAATAACCCTCAGCAAACGAGGATCAGGAGGGAGCTCCCTTTACTAGATAAGAGATGGCTGTAAAAGCCCCACAGCTGGCAACTGTACCTGGTCATGAGGACCCAGGAGCTGCCCACAAAGAGCGGATCCGCCACAGCAGGTGGAAATGGGTAATTCTTGGTCAGAGCAGTGAGGAGGGAAAGGAGAGGAGGCGGGCCTGTCACCTTGGAGGAGGGCTGGCAATGAGGAGGAGGGAGAGAAGGAGGGTACAGCCTGCCTCACTGGGCCACAGCCCACTCTATGAGGACACAGTGTGGAGGAGAAGTAGACTGGACTTTAGAGAATCCAACAGAACTCTGCATTAGGCAGGAGCCACAAAAGGGCAAAAGACCCAATCAGACATGGAAGGGTCACCCTTAAAGACAGAGGGAAGGAACTCCAGCATGCAACTGTGACCCTCCTTTCTAGAGTGAGATCACTGTGTCCTTGGAGACCCCACATCCTAGAGTCGGGAAGAACCCACTCTGCCCACTCTGTCCTGTTGTCCCGTGGTTTAGCAGTTACTGTTATTGTCATACTGGATATCCATGACACCACAACTTATGAGCTTGCTCCTGGGCTCACATGCCTTGGAAACGCACTTCCTGTCATCTTGTCAAGATGGGATAAAACAGCTCTTAAGGTGCCTGTTGGCTGTTGTGTGAAATCGCTGGTGACCCGTTCTCCCATTTTCCCCTTAAACTTTAAATCCTCCCCAAGCCCGAGCTAACACCAGGAACTTCTCCACAGACTCCCGAGTTCCACACTTTCCTCCCCTCCCCCCAGTGGCCCTGAAGGTAAGAGTTTACTTGGGAAGGATCTAGTGGTGTGTCTCTGGGGCTGTTTGTTGTCTTTGTCAACATACAGATTTTTATTAAACATCTAGGTGATGTTTTCAGGCTGGTGCTCTTCGGGGGCATGAAATTAAAATGATTCATTCTTGAAAGATACTCATGCTATCTTAGATGAATAAAACAAATTAAACATTTGAAAACCATAACAAATGTAATCTCTCTCTCCCCTCTCCATCTTTGCAGTAGCTCATGCATCTCAGGTTGGTCTCAAACTCACTCTGCAGCTGAAGCTGACCTTGAGTTCCTGGTCCCCTATCTCCACCTTCCTAGAGCTGGGATGACAAGTGTGAGCTTCCAGTTTTTCTGAGACCTCCCATGTATCCTCAGTGTGCCCATGAACTCGCAGTGACCTCACTACCTTGGCCTCAAGAATGCTGGACCAACAGGCACATGCCATTACGAGCAACTTCTTTCCTTTACATCTTTGTGCGCAGGTACACATTCCACAGTGCATGTGTAGAGGTCAAAGAGCTTGGAAGAGTCAGTTCTCCCCTTCCACAGTGTGGGTTCTGGGGATTGAACTCAGGTCTTCCAACTTGGCAGCAGGCTTCTCTACCTGCTGAGACATCTCACCAGCCCTTTATTTTATCTTTAAGCATCTTTGATAATTGTTAATGTTTCAAAAACAGAATTCCTTCTTTGAGTTCACTTTTCTTTGTTGTTAAAAGTAGACATCCAATGTTCTAGGTCTCTATAGTTATACCATCTCTATTACAAACAGTAATAGAAATATCTAAATAACGTCATCATAATCGTAGTCACTGATGGTGTTTTGGTTAGAGACAGAGCCAAGACCATTCAGAGTGTCGGGGAGTCTTTGAAGAATGGCAGGAACCAACAGGGTGCGTACCTGGCACCATCTCCCCTTCTCTGCACTGCTCTGGCTCCCTTCCCCTTCCTTACCTTGGATAGGTCTGCCCATCTGGTTTTGGCTTTGACGGTAAGGTACTGATGAGCCTGCTCACAGGCTAGCTCAGAATCTGCAACTTTCTGTTTATATCTTAAAAGAAGAATAAACAACTGTGTTTAGAAGTGATGGGCTTAGGATTCTCCCAAGGGCCCCCACCCCCACTCTCAGTGCTTCAAAGATGCCATGAAAGCCTGTGATTTCACATCTAGACTAACAGTTCTTACAACACATTATTTCTCCCAGCTGCATGGCAGGGGGTTTTCAGAAACTTTATTTTCAGATTTAAGAGAAATCATTTTTTCCCCCAGCACACAAAGCCCACAGGGCCTGTTTCCTCTCCGGGGGATTGGAGAAGCAGAATATAAGTATAAAATGACATTAAGTGTCTTAGGAAGGAAACAATTAGTAAGCTTTAGTTCCGATTTTGCAAGTCTAGGTAGAAGAACAGACTCCAGTTAGCTGAGGTACAAGAACAAACCCCAGTCAGCAGAGGTGCAATTAGAAAGCATGGAGGTCCCTTCTCCCAGCCCCAGCTACTTTTCCTTTTCAAGACTTATGTTTATTATTTCTAAATATGATGTGTATACATGGGGGGGCAGTAAGTACACATGAGTGTAGGTGCCCCCAGAGGAGCTGGACTGCAGGTGGTTGTGAGCTGCCTGGCAGAGTGGTGGGAACTGAACCTGGGGCCCCTGAAAGAGTAATGCATGCTCCTAATGGCTGAGACATCCCCATGCGCACCACAGCTAATTTTCAAGGGCTAAGCTTATATATTTACCTACAGGTGAGGGACACTTAAGAGACTTAAAAGATCTTGTGCTGCTGGCCCTGGACAGGCCTCTGTGAGGCACAGTGGCGGCTGCAGCTGAAGAGGGAGGGAGGATGCCTGGGCTGCTCTGCCTACCAAGCACATCAGGAAACTGTGGACGACTGAGATCACTGGCCTGGACAATGGCTGCCTCCAGCATCTGTGCCTTGCCCTGGGCCCTATCTGCCTCCTGCTCTGACCCCATCTTGCCTTTCCTACTTAATGCTTCCGGTATCCCTGACCACACCCCCTCTACCCACAGAGCAATGCCATGAGCGTTCTGGCCTCACCCATGTTTCTTCGCCATTTCTCTCCAACTGCCTACTGGACTTCTCAGAACCACGGAACTTCAAGGGTGGGAAAGGATCCGCTGCTCTGCCACCCCAGCCCCTATGACTGTGGCCCCTGTGGGGGACCTGGGAAGGCTGGCAGGATCCTGTAATGTTTTCTCTACTGACTTGCAAGAATGGAAGCCCGGTGAGGTGCTGAAAAGCCTCCCTGGGTGGCCCGGCTCTGTGCAGGGCAGCAGCTTTTGGCAGCCCCGCCCTCTGTGTCTCCACACTTTAAAGCAGTGTTCTGACTGAGTTACTTTCAGCACAGAGATGCAGCGAGGTTGCATCTTGTTTACACAAGTAAACAACTGCCATCTGCCAGCACAGCAGGAGCCACAAACTGGTAAATAATTTATCTGTGCCAATAAATAACAGCACCTGTGAATAGGTGGGATCCTGTCAGGAATGCCAGGCGCATGAGCTTATCCGTCCGGCCAGATGTAGGCCCCCACCTGGGCCTATGAAAGAAGGAGTACCTTATGATGAGACAGGGCGGGCACAGGGTCCAGCCACCTGGGAAGCTGTCATGGGGTGGACCCTGCCTCTGTTCCTGGGCTCCAGCTGAGGTACAGGTTCTCATGTGGAGACACACGGCCCCCTTTAAAACTGTTACTCAGAACAATTTGCCATGCTGACCCGCACTTGGCAACTCTGTACCCTGGACAGCCCTCTGATGGAGGCTATAGCAGCCTGATCTGTGGCCCGCAGGTACTTGCCCTGCATCTGCACGGGACCCTGGCCTCCAGTACAGCTCTCTGAACTCTAGCCCTTTTGAAGACACTTTGCAGCCTGTACATATAGCTGAGAGTCACCAGGAGTGGAAGGTAAGATGGGCGTGGCAGTGTACGTCTCTGCTCTCAGGAGTGAAGATGGGAACATTGTGGGTGTTCTCAGGCCAGTGTGGACCATTCAAAGAGTGTCTCAAGTAAAGAAAACCAAAACCCACACAAAAATCGAATGGATGACAAGATCTTGCATCATCAATGGCCTCAGGAATCAAATGAAATAAGGAATACTTGGTAAAACTGAGGCAGCTTGTGAACTCAGGACGGCTAATAAATAGATTGCAGTAACATAGGAAGACACAAACATGCTGACCATTATGGGCACAGATTGCTTAGGGACAGTTGCTGCTGTCCCCTTTAGACTCTTAATCCTACCTGTCCACAGAGGACTTTCCTGGACCTCCCTAGAAGTGATCCAGGACTGTGGTGCACAGGCTCCCTCAGTCACATCACACTCCCTATTATTAACCAAGCAGCCTGCATACAGTCCTGCTTCTTTTCTAGGCTCTGGGCCTCCATCAGTAATGCCTCATTCAATTCTTATTCCTTGACCCCTTAGGTTCTGACGGTTGTCAGACTAGCCTTCCTCTGGTCAGCCACAGCAAACCCTTATAGGCCCAGAACCTGCAGTGCAGGACTATGAGTCTACATCCTTGAGGAGCAGACACTATGACTTAATACAAATGCCAGACAAAAGTAATCAGATTACCTCAGAGATGAGTGTCTCCAGAAATGGAGGGATGGCTTAAGTAGGAGGTTGGGGAACAGCCTGCAAGCAGGGTGAAGGCTCAGGGAGCCCCTGGGCTTTCAGAGTCCTAAATGCAATCCCTGTCACCCTCCTCTGTCTCTGCTCTTTCATCATGTTACCCTAAACTCCAATCTAAGACAGGCACAACTATATGACCACCACTAGGCTCAACCCTAAAATTTGCTAGTCAGAAATTAGTCCCTGGGCAGGAGGGTGGGTAGAGTCAGAGACAGGCGTGAGCTGTGAGAAAGACCCACATCTGTGTCCGAAGTCCAGATCTGTCTCCAATGTTGGCTGGGGGCCTAACAGTGGCTCAGGGCTGATGCCAGTGCTGGGCCCGGGCCTTGGGGTGAACCACAGTGTCCCTGAAGGAGTACTGTAATGGCTTGTATAGCTGGATGAATCCGGGAGCCCCAGGAGGAAGGTCAGGACACTCAGGCTAAAGAGACTAAGTGTCAGCTGCCTACTGAGGCAGGCCGACCAGTCAGCACACCACAGAGGATTTTAAAAGGCCCAGGGTATCATAGTGCAATACTGCAAATGCCCAGGATATGACTCAATATTCTGTTATTAACCAAAAAACAAGAAAATCTCAAAAACTATGAAAGTAAAAGATGTACCAGTGAGCACAATGCTGAGACCATGAGAGCCAATGGTGGGTGTGGCAGCCCAAAGGCTTGCCCAGGGGAGAAGGGTAAGCCTTCAAGAAGTCTGGGTACATGCAAGTTCTAAGTAAAGAAACAGAGATGGAAGAGGAAGGAGGGAGGAAGGGGGATTCCCAGCACCATATCGGGCAGCTTACAACTGCCTGTAATTCCCGCTTTAGAGGACCCAACACCCTCCTGTCCTCCATGGGAACCCATACACATGTAGTACCTACATACATGAAGCACACCCGCACACACACATACACAGAAACCAATATTTTAAGAAGAAAGAAAAGGCTGTAGTAATGAGAAAGCTGACTGAATCTCCCCAGCAGGAGGGGGTGCTGACAGGAACCCCATGAACTTGTCCTTCTAGTTCCTCACTGCAGTGCCCAGGGTTCCACTGTGCCTTTAAGAACTCTCTTCTGCCCCTCTGGAGGGTGGGGTTAGAGTTTATGCCTGGGGATAAGAAGTGAGATAGGAAGGGTCTTCAGCACCATCCATCGGCCAGTCAGAGGTAGAACAGCCCCACAGGAGGCGCAACTCACAGGAGCAGAAGGACACACACAGTGAATGGAACTTTGAGGACAAACAGAGACCTGGCAGCTCACTGTGTTGGTCACCCAGCAGGAAAGACTTGACTGCACAGCGGTCCATGACAAGAATCTGCACAGTCTATCTTGGTGACAAGGACCCATGACAGTACATACATACACTTGTATGATGTTGAGTGGCGAGATGGCCAGGGTTGCTGTGTTAACAAGTGAGTGGGAGGTAGGTCCCTGGGCCAAGCCATCCCAGTGGGTATCCACAAAGGGAGAGGCAGTGTTTGTAGCTATGAAGCAAACAAGAGACCATCCTCTCTTTCACAGAGCAACAAACTCTCAAAGGGGCAGCAGAGGCCTGAGGCACAGGGGTCTCAACCAAGGGACAGGGGTTTCTAGAAACAGGTGACTTTGTAGAGACACCAGTGCTCCTCCCTGCCCTCCACCTCTCCTTGGGGTCTTAGGAACACATCACCAACTCCAGCCCCAAGACGAGACAGGAATGCCTTCTGACAGGGCCCATGGGGTCTCCTGAGGCACAGCACTGGGTCTGTCCAGGACAGCACTCTAAAGCCATGTCTTGCTGCTGGTCTCAGATCTGTCTCTCCCAGACTCCTGGTCCAGTGCTACTAGGACCTAGCCTCTGCTCCCTGATTCATCCTCTACTCTGGGACTGCTGAAGGATCTCTCTAGAAGGAAATCTGATTCCTTCATCCCTCAGCATGGAAACCTACCTTAGCTGCTGGAAAGGGGGAACTGCCTTGTGCATGGGCCCCTGACTCCTCCCCACCATGTCCCACTCTGAGGCCATGCCTCCACCAGCATCTTCTGAAGGTGCCTGGCACCTCTGCCTGTGATTTCTGCAAATGTTGTTCTCTGGCCTTGAACAACCTCCTATCAATGGAAGGTTGATTCCTCCTCACACTTCAAGGCCCAATCAAGTGTACCCACTTCTGGACACCTGTCTCTGCCCTCCTTGTGCTCTAGTGTGGCTCTTTACTTCTGTATCCATCTTGGCTTCCATCCTCAGCTCCTGGGGCAGCATTGAGCCCTGTTCACATTTGCACCACTGAGGCCCGGAACAGTGCCCAGCACTGAGCTTGCCCTTTGCAAATATCCAACAAGTGAACAGAAGTGAACAAGACAAATCACTAGACAGCTAAGTCCGTGCTCTGTGTTGACATTTTCTATACTCATTCTGCAAACATTCTCCAAAATACTTCAGCAGTATTATTATTATTTTAAATTATACGTCTGTGTGAGCATGCATGTGTCTGTGTTAAGTGCCTGTGAGTACTGATGCCCAAGGAAGCCAGAGATGCCAAATCTCCCTGGAGCTGGAGTTACAGGTGGTTGTGAGGTGCCTAATGTGGGTACTGACAATCAAAACCAGGTCCTCTGCAACAGGCTCTTAATTTCTCCAGCCCCTCAAGCTTTATTTTTAATTGTGTACGTGTGTGTGTGTGTGTGTGTGTGTGTGTGTGTGTGTGTGTGTGTGTGTGTGAGTGTATATATGTGCAGGTGAATACAGATGCCCCATGGAGGCCAGAAGAAGGTACAGGATCCCCTGGAGCTGGGGTTGTAGGTGGTTGTGAGCCTAGGAGCCAAACTCAGGTCCTCTGTGTGAGCAGCAAATACTCCTAACAACTGAGCCATCTCCTTTCTCCCTGGCAGGATTGTTTTGGTTCCATTTCAATGTTAAGCAATCAAATCTCACATTAACACCTCTAGAACCTGAGTGAGGAATATAGGCATTCCGCTCACATGTCATGTGATCATTTTGCTTAGGAAGGGATTACAGTCATATTCTTTCTCCCTGCTCCCCAGTAATAATTACAATAAAACACAGAAATTCACGGGGAATTAAACAAAGTACATGGTCAAAGGCCTTCTGCAGCTTTTCCGAATATTACCAGGGTTTGGTACAAGGCTATACCTCTGGCAGCTCCACACACCTCGATAGAAGGTATGGTTGGTGGTTTGCAGCCCTTCAGCACCCAGGGACAGAAGTCCCCCTCATTGTGTCAAGAGCAATGTGCTGGGATGATGTCTCCATCTGTAGGGACTTGCCTTGTAAGCATGAGGACCCAAGTTTAAGCCTCAGCACCCACGCAAAAAGCTATGGTGGCACATGCTTGTGACCTAATGCTTGGAAGCTGGAGACAAGAGGATTTCTGGGGCTCAATGACCACACAGTCGAGCTAAGAAGTGAGCCCCAGAGTTCAGTGAGAGATACCATCTCAAAGAGAAGGTGGATGGCTCCCCAGGAACATGCTGAGGTTGACCTCTGAGGCTGATCTCTGACCTCCACACACATGTGCACACATGCATACATACCCATGCCCATATGTGCATAGACATGAAGACACACACGCTTTAAAAAGAGTGATGCAGTGATTGTCAAGGACAGACCAGCTACTCTGCTTGACAGGTGTCATTGGATGCTTTTATGACAGGTATCCCTTAGCCAGTAGCCACACTCACTCAGACAGGGACACCTGAGTGGGCACCAAGACTCTCCTTCTGGCCAGAGTGAAGCCTTGTGGGTCAGGCAGTGATGTAGGCACCATGTCCAGGACAGGCTGGAAGGAGGTCCCTGCATCTCCTGAGGAACTACCATGGATGGCTTTGTGCCTCCCTAAACGTTCACATTTGGCCTGGATGGATGTCTGGAGCTGAGGAGGAGATGGAGCATCCATTTATGTGTCAGTTCATGTGTTTACTTGACAAGGGGCACTTGAGCCTTATTCCTGTGAAGCCCTCAGCTGCCCTGCAGTGGTCTCAGATGACAGAGTGTGTCCAGGGGTTGCTAAAGTTTCAGCCTTGAAAGGCTGAGTAGAAAGTACACATCTAACTCAAGGCAGAAAAATGGAAAAATAAGTACGTGGGTACATTTACATTGATGGGAAAAAGTCTGGAACGATAAGCCATGAGCTATGAAGCTGCACCCCATGGTAGAAGCTTGTATGTCTTCTCTGATTGTTCCATCTACCGTGCAGGTTGTATGTGCATGCGCGCGTGCACGTGCGTGTGCATGTGTGTGTGTGTGTGTGTGTGTGTGTGTGTGTGTGTGTGTGTGTTCTTAAACTCAGGGGAAAAAGATGGCTCCAGGGTCATTTTTGTGTCCCACTGTGGCTGCAGCAGAACCGCTGGCCTTCCAGGTGGAGAGGCTGGCACCTACCGACGGCTCTGAGCACACCACCTTCTTACCTAATTTGCCTTTGAGGTGCCTCATCTGCTTTCCAGGGTCTGTTCTCACAGAGGTTCTGAAACTCTCGGAAGTTTAGAGTGACACTAAGTCTCAAGCCCAGGAGGCAGAGGAAGCGCTCAAACTCGCTGTCCTTCATGTTGAGCTGTAGCTGCTGGAGCAATCTGTGAAGATCATGCATGTTGATTATGCCATCCCTGTCAGTGTCTATTTTAAAGAAGGCAGAGTAGGGGTCCTAGAAACAAAACGCACACGTCAACGCACTTCCCTTCCATACCCACTCACCACTCAAAGCCACCCCTCTGCAAGGACATGGGTTCCCACGGTGGCTCCTGGAGACCCCAGTGCTCCTGGCTCCTGGCCTTGGATGCCTCTCCCGGGAGTGGGGAACTTGGAGAGTGTGGACAGCTTGGGACAGCTGCATGTTCTGTACCTATATGTGGACTGAGGAAAGTAGGTGGGGCTTCCTAGAGAATTTAAGGCTCTCCCTCCTTCCGGAGGTGTTTGGAATGCCTGGCCACTTCTCTTTCCAGATAAGCAGATCCTATGCCAGGTTTGACACCCAGGAGCCACATGCACCAGGGCTCTGTCTGGAAGGCAGCACAGACCCACTGCTCTGTCCATGGTGCTGCCCAGAGGCTCCATGATTCCCATGGATTTGCTTATGAAGAAACAGGTCCGAGGGTCACTGGGGATTTGTGTGACTTAACTGCTGGTACACCCCAGAGCAGACTACTTGTCACACCCTCTTACTACCTGTGTGACTTTGGGCAAGGCATCTGCCCTTGCCACCCATTGTTTCTTCATCTATAAGATGGCTAAAGAATGTGCCACACTGTGGAGGTCACTTGGCGTGGTTAGTGAGTGTCCTAGAATGCCGCTCGTCACTATGTCCGAGCAACACCTGCATTATGGCCACAGTGTGCCTTGTACCCCTGGCTTGCAGTACTGTTGACATGGTTTTAGCACCCTTGTGTCTGTGGGTCCCTCACCCAGCTCTCCCTCGGGAACCTGTCTGGTGTCTTAGGGCGCCACCCTGGTCCCCTCATTCGACAGCTCCCCAGTAGTTGTTCAGAACATTGAGTTGTCTTGTTCCATGTCAGTGTCTAATGAGAGGCTCTGGGATTTGGTGGAAAGTTCTAGCTGAGTTTGTTCACTGATTCAGTCACCAAACATTACAATGTGTAGTCACTGTGCTGAACATCTTGGGGGCTGTTTAGATGACTCTGGCTCTGCCTTAGAGTCACTGCCATCCAGAGGAGAAGGGGCTCTGGGGTGTGTGTGGGTACTTAGTGGGGCTGCAGACTCATCTGTTCTCTGATTCCCTCTAAGTCTGGCTCTGAGTTCCCCATACTCAAGATGTCCAGACTGAACAAGGCCAAAGGCAAACCTCTTGCTCAACCCTCACAGGCCTCTCACCTCTGTAGATGGTAGCTTGTTCTTACTAATTGCTCAGACCACATACTCAGGGTCCCAAGTCCTCCCTTTCATGTCTCAAGAATGTGTTACATTCCACCTGCTCCCTGAACCTGGAACCTACCCTTCATGCCTAACTGCCTCAATCCCACCAACAGCCCTGGACCCTTAGGAATCTGACAGAATCCGGCCTACTTTCTCATCTACACCAGGTTATCCCTGAACCCTAGCCATTCATGCTGTCCATCCCCTGTGCTCTGTGTCTCCCTTATAGAGAGACCAACTTATGAACCTCATCCCTTCCCACCTCTCCCCTGCTGCTCTCTGACACCCAAGGCTGCCTCGGGCCATGTTGGTGAGCCCTTCCTCCACAGTCACAGTGCCTGCAAAGCCTGTTTCTCCCTCGATCCTTGCCTCTGCCTGCAGGTTGTCTCATGAGCACAAGACTCTGTGCTCTCATCTGTCTGGCTCAAGCCCCAGCTCCCAGAGCCATGCCCGGCAGCCATATGTGATAAGGCTTGTTGGATAAACAAGGCTAAGAGTATGCTCTGGGTACCTGTCAGGTGCTAACTGTCCTCTGGGTGCAGCCGAAGCACGGCCCTTGACATATGTCCCTCTCACAGTGCTGGGGAGGAAAGACAGGAGCCAAGTAATAGCACTCCAGTGTGACACACAGCACAGCAGCTAGGGGTGAGACCAGGGCCCCACCAGCCTTCACTGAGGTGCTACAGGCACAATGGAGGTCCTGGTCCCTATACTCAATCCTCCCAAATTTACAAACTTCAGTCACTCATCTCTGCATGACCCCTCCCCAAGGGGACAACTCTAAGTGTCAGCACACAGGCCTGGCACCTGAACAGAGGTACTCCAGTTCATGGCTATGGCTTGGGGTAAGTTTCTCTCCATCTCTGACCATCAATTTCCTCAGCATCCACTCGATAGGGTGGGAGGAGATGAAAACAAGTACATGTGTTCACCACCTGGCACATGACGTAAAGCCTCACTCAGTCAACCAACTAAGCACCAGTCATCCTGTGAGGCAAGCAGGTGGCAGCCACTTGGGGTACTATGGTGAAGGAGTGATGGGGATCCTGGATCAAGCTGCTTATGGTGGCATGCAGGCTCAGTGCCCCGAGGACCAGCAGATCCATGGGCCTCACGTGAGGGCTTAAGGATGACAGGAAGATGAGGTGGCCAAAGCTGCCCCAAAGGAGAGGGAAGTTGCCCAGCAAAGGAACAGAAGGCACAAATGAGATGGGGGCCATGCCAGAGCAGAACCAGAGTGAGCAGTCGGAGTGAAGCAGGCGACCAAGCAGAGCCATGTGTGGATGGAGCACCCTGCAAGGTTAGCTGCAGACTGTGCAGTGGAAAATGGAGTGTAGACAGGTGATATGCCCTCTTCCTGTGGGTCTGCTTCATTCTGCCCATTAAAGGAATGGGATTTTGGTACAAAAGCCTGGGCCTGCAGAGATGCCAGCCAGGTGATCAGGTTGAAGATCAAGCATTTGATTTGGGCTTCAGAGTTGGAGCAGGGGCCCTTTCCTCCTCTGGGTAGTCCACCTTAAAGGGCTCTGCCTTGTTGTCCCACAGTACTCAACCAAGACCCCCTCAGCAGCCAGCCACGGTGTCTATGAGTTGCTACTCACTGTCTGTGTCTTGGACAAGAGAAGACTCCAGGCAAGGTACTCAAACAGTCAGTGTAGACTCCTCATGCAGTGAGCATGCAACATTTGTTTGGTGAGTGAATGAGTGTGTAAGCAGGTATGTATAGGATCCTGAGTCCATTGTCCCATGGGTGGCCACACCCCCTGAAAAGAGGGGGCTCCTTTTTCCTACCATCAGTGTTGACTAGGCCTTTCAGCAGGGTGGGGCCTCAAGGTTAGGCTCCCCACCCCACCCCAGGCCAGTCCCTGTCTCAGTATGTCCTCTGGAGCTGCTGGGCCTGACTGGATACCAGAACTCACACATATGTGAGCTGTGGGGTGGGGAGCAGGGTGGAGCCTTAGAAAAGCTATGATGTAGAGGATCACATGTTACCGGGAACAACTCCTTCTGCTTCTTGGGGAAGAGTCTCTGGCATTCTTCTGCGGATATGAAGTGGTCATCCATCTTTGTTTTTGAGGTGGTGCGGGGCGGCAGCGGGGCAGTTTCCAGTCCAGTCAGCTTAGTGTCTGAAAGGATATCAAGTGGGAGACTTCCATTAGCTCTGTGCCCACCCCTCTGTGTCTACTTCCCTTCTGAAACCTGGCTGAGTAAGACCCCACATGGCATGGTGTCCCATGGTCCCAGCTCAGCACTGTTATTATCAGGACCTACCTTCTTTACCCCCCAACATGTCTTAGAAAGGCTCTTATCTCAAAGGGAGCGTGGTTTCTACACCATGGGGACACATGACACTTAGTACTCTTGGTGTGTACACCTGTCTCATGACTCTGTCCTTCCTTGGGTCATTAACCGATTCCCAGGGCCAGAGGAAGACTTCTGCCTCGTCTTTTGCTCTCTAGAATCATGTCCTAAAGACAGGATATGAAATTTAGTCCCTGCTCATGAACTCAGCAGGCTTTCCTCACCACTGTATCCTTGCCAGGGGCATCACTGGTGACAACAAGCCAGAACAACATCAGAAAGCACATAGTCTTGGACTAGGGGACTGAGGGCAGGGAGTGTTGTTTGAATCTTAGATGGTCTTTTAATAAAACAAACAAACAAAGAAAAAACCAAAACAACAACAACAACAACAAAACCCAGAGCCAGATATCAGGGTAAAAGTTGAAAGATCAGAGAAGCAGAACAGCCAGCCACTAGCTCTTACCACTATGAAATCCTCAACCTAAAGAGAGTGAGTTCCTGTTTCCTCACACTTTATATACCTTTCTCTGCCCTGCCATATTACTGCTTGGGATTAAAGGCATGTGTGCTTCCTAAGCAAAAGCATGAAATCTCAAGTGCTGGAATTAAAGGTGTGTGCCACCACTGCCTGACCTCTATGTCTAATCTAGTGGCTGGCTCTGTCCTCTGATCCTCAGGCAAGTTTATTAGGATATACAATATATCACCATATTTCTACTTTTTTCATCTAAAGTAATAAAATAAAGTTATAACTAATATAAGAAAAAACTATATACAATAAGTACAGTAAGTATATACAATATATACAGTCAAGAATTACATTAACAATATCCAGTCCATTGACATTTGACAAATTCAGACAAAAACTCCATTATTTATCCTATCTTGGTAAGTCAAAAATGTACCTAATTCACTTTCTATCCTAACTTGTATTACCAACTGAAAACTATATTTGATGTCTTTCAGATTTATACACTTTACACCTCTGTAGTGAGTTTCTTTTTTGAATTTGTTAACAAGGAAAACTATCTAGTCTTCAACTCCCTCAGAGACCTGAGAAGGAAATAATATTAACTAAGTAAGCAGGAAGTGCAAACAAGCAACTTCCAAAAAATCTGAGAAATGACAGAAATAGCTGGCTGCCTGAACAGTCACCTAAGATTTCTCTGCAACATTGGGGCATCCATCTTCAGCCTACAGGCTTAGCATATCTGACAAACTCATCTGTGAGGCAGGGTTTTCTGAAGGGCCTTCCTACCTTGTCTTGGCAAGGTTCGGTAGTCCTTTCTTTTGTGTCCTGCTTGTCCATTTTGGACAGCATACTGTCAGCAGTTCAGGAAAAGGCATTTTCTTTCCCAATGGCTAACTTGCCATAAAGAAAATAAACTCCATAAGGAATTTCCTCAATACTCAACATCTTCTCTGATATCGATTGGTGCTGCCAGGAGCAGACATGTCTCATTGTCATTAAAAAAAGAATATGTTATTAAAACATTTTAAATGCCATATTCTGTCAGTCATTGAAGTGTTTGAAGATGACCTGTATATCTCAGATATATTTCTGTTTGACCTTGAAAACATATCTAACATGACTACAAGTTTGATTGTAATAGGTGACTAACTATTAACTTGCATTTCTTTATATCCTAATTAGTTGGTAATAACTTTCAAGGACCAGCAATTTGCATTTCTTTGTTAAATGAGCTGTACAGGTATAACACCCTGGACAAGAGTAGAAATATACATATAATATTCTCTAACAAAATCAAGTTCAAATTTGTATTAATATATAAAATTTGGAAACAATATACAAAAATCCAATCCAATGTAAAATATTTATGGCTAGTGGTTGCTTTTTAAAAGTAGATTCATTAATTACCTTTTTATCCTATCATATCCATATTCTCCCTTTTTTCTTTTCAGAGTAGATTCAATAATTTACCCTTTATCCTATCATTTCTCTAGTTTTTTCAGAGTAGATTCAATAATCTACCCTTTATCCTATTATTTCTATACCTCTATTTTTTTCAGAGTAGATTCAATAATCCACCCTTTTATTCTATCATTTCTACACAATACATTTCTCTATCAGGGAGCATATCTGCCACCCCAGCACTTAGCAGAGATAATGGCATATAGTGAGCCTGTGGCACTTGTTTGGTGAGTGATGGAGTGGAACTATGGGAGAGCTCAGATTCTCAGCTCACTACATAACCAGTGGGCATGCCCCTGGCAAAGAGCCTCCTTACCTATCCCATCAGGATGGCAGAGGAACTCGGGGGAGGGGTCCTAGAGTTAGATCCTTCCAAACACACAAAAAACTAGATTTCATGCCCCTTTTCAGTGCAAGGACGTGTACGATGTGCTAGAGATGTGGCTCACAGGGCCCTTGGCTGCTCCAGGCAACACTCAGGATCACATGGCTAGAACTTGAGAATACTGATGGCCAATTATAGCCTCTTCACTCATCCTATGCTCACCAGGCTGGGGTCATCCTACTACACATTCTAGGACATGGTTGCAGTAACGTGTGGGGTCTTTTGGAGGTGGCAGGGTGGGCTCAGGGCTCCCTAACTTCTTTCTTGACCTCACATTAGGGGCTGGTTACTGCTTGGAGGATGACTTGATCTAATCTTTCCATAGTGACTAACACACACACACACACACACACACACACACACACACACACACGTGCCTGCCTGCCTAAGGTCTCTGGAGTACAACTTCCCCTTCCTCAAGCTTCTGGCCCTGTTAGGCCTAGTAGAGGACAACAGGCTACTCAAAGTGGCAGTGACAGGCCAGGAAGAGGAAGGCCAGGAAGAGGAGGGTAGTAGGTACAGCACTCCCAGCTTGGGCCTTAGCAAAGAACCTATTCACCCTGCCCAGAGAAGGCTGCACCTGCCCAGAAGATATGCCTCAAGGATTCTTTCCTTCCCACACTTCCCTTCAAGGGTGTCAAGACAGACAGAAGGTGACAGCATTTTAAGCTGTCCCTGCTGTCCAGAGCCTTTTCCTGCCACAGGATTAAGACCTGTCTTTTGGTGTGTGCGTAGGGGTGCTGCCTGGGGCATGCTCTCCAGAGGCAATGAAGTCATCCCTCAAAGCCAGTGACAAGGGAAGAGACATGTGCTCAGGGTCACTGGAGTTGCCTGGCTAGCCACCCTGCAGGTTTCTTGTAGCAATGAGAATTGTATTTCTGTGACCCTGTACATGAACTTGGTAGCTGTGTCAGAGGTCCAGCTTCTCCTGCTCTCTTGAGAGACTGCACTGTCTGTCCTCAACTGCCAGAGAGCAGGAGGCACAGGTGGCCAAGGAGGTGACTCAGCTCTGCTTTACCTCATGACACAAAATTTAGTTCCCAACTTTTTAAGGACCATTAGAGTTGGGGCAGGACGTGCCTAGGTGGTCTTGGGTTATTTGCCTAACTCTTCCAGAAGGTCTGTATCCCCACCTGTGAAGAGGGAAGAACACAACTCATCTGTGGGTGGCACTGTTAATTACATATAATCATCTTCTGATTGTGTGTGTGTGTGTGTGTGTGTGTGTGTGTGTGTGTGTGCGTGTGTGTTTCTCCTCAGTATTGCTGGTTTGAACCCAGGCCTTGTGCATGCCAGGCCATAATGCTTGTGTTGAGCAGCATCCCTGGCCCTCAGACAGCCACCTTTTTATGGAGGAGAGTCTTAAAGGCTGTGAGGCAGGTCCAGGGAAGCACTCTGGGACTGTCTAAGTCTGTAGTCCACTGGCCGGGTTCTGTTTAACTTGGCGAAAGGACTGAAGTACAGATAAAAATTAGGCCAAGATGGCTTCAGCCTCTGAGCTGAGGCTGCTACCACATGAGCAAACTGGCAGCAAGGCACTGCCAGGAAAGACCTCTGGTGCCATCTGGCCCCAGGGTAGCAGGATCCACGAGCACCTGCCGGCTAGCTACCTTCAAATCCTGAAGTGAAGTCCTGGTAGCTCATCCCTTCTTTCTTGTAGCCTATCTTGGCGGTCAGCTGTGCAAACTGGCTGTCATTCATAGGCAACCCGATTTCCTCCAGGACCTAGTGGGGAGGAGAGCCAGAGGGAGCGAAGCATTAGGGTGTCCGTCCCACATGTCACTGCTCCTCCACAGGCTCCAGTAACCATTATTACTTCTCTGCCCCCTCTCACCCCGCCCATGGCTGCTGAGGGTGGGGCCAGCCTTCTGTGTCCCTGGACTGAGGCACAGGCCTGTTTGTGGGGCTTGTGAGTAAACAAAGGCGTAGGCAGTGTGACACCTAGACACAGCTCAGCTGCTCTTTGCCAAGGCCCTGCCAGCCAAGGTGTCCAGCTCTCTTGGGTGGCTTCTGGCCTAGTAAGCTGTCTTTTTATTCACATATTTTCCAAGACTCCAAGGCACACTAAAGGCAGTTTCCTGGAGGGAAAATAAGATTGTCCCTCAAGTTTCATCAAGACCCACAGAGGAAGGCTGTGTGGCTCTCTGATGGTGGGGGGCACCCGCAGGCACCATTTTGCCTCTCCCTGTGTGAATCTACTTGCTAAAGGGGGTTTCTGGACCCTTGGCTCCAACACAGACACCCACTCCTGTTCCATTTGTTCACATAGTGTCGAGTGGGGAATAGATGAGCAAATCCATGACCCTGTATAATAAACACTGAGACAGAATGGTTCCAAAGCCGTCTTCCTAGGAGACACTGACTGGCTGAGCTGCTGTGGGTAGACAGGGACAATCCAGAAGCTGTCTGTCTGGAGGGTGCCTCCCCCAGTGCAGGGGACAGAAGACATAGTCCTTGCTGTTCAGCCAGTGTTCATGGTCAGAGTGGAGACCTGCTCAACAATGACTGCAGAGTCCAGGTTTGGAACGGGGCTGTGCAGCTAGCAGGGCAGCTGAACTCACTGGGGACAGGGACAGACAGACAACTTGTTGAAAGCTTGTTGGAGGCTGAGTGTGCAAGACTGTAGGGAAAGGTGGTGTGTGTGTAGCCCAGTAGACATGTAACTAGATCGGGGAGACCACCCCTGGTGGCACCTGAGTATAAGCTTTATTAAATTTCACTCCCAGAAGCCTGGCAGTGGTGGCACACGCCTTTATTCCCAGCACTTGGGAGGCAGAGCCAGGCGGATCTCTGTGAGTTCGAGGCCAGCCTGGTCTACAACACACAGAGCAAGATTCAGGACAGGCTCCAAAGCTATACAGAGAAACCCTGTCTCGAAAAGTCAAAAAGCAAACAATTAATTAATTAAGAAATTCACTCCCAGGAGGTTCTGGGGCATCAATTGGACACAATGCCACCTGTGCTGCCCTCTCCATGGTGCCCTACACCAGTCGGTACAGGGAAAGAGTTTGAAGGCCAGGTGCCATGGCCCAGACATCAGCATAGCCATCTGTGTTCCTGCTCTCAGGAGCAGCTGCCATGGGACATCAGGAGGAGGCAGGCACTCTGGTGGACACTAGCTCCCTGGCTTTGTGGACTATCATCTGGATGTTCCTATATGGTCCACTGAGCCTGCTTCCATTGCTCCCTGGGCTTGGACTGAGCCTTGGCATTGAGAAAAAGTGTCCCAGGAGCCTGGCACTGGTGTCCTCCTTTTCTCAGGATCACACAGCAAGGGGAAGACATGGACATAAGTTGACACCATCAGATGGTTCTGGTGTTGCACAAAGCCCAGAGCAGAGGGCCAGTGGGGGAAAGTCTGGAGGACGGGCATAAGACAGGGCTGGACTCCATCCACCACCCTCACTGTGTGACACTGTTCACTGCAAGCCATGCACTGTGCTGAGCCCTCTACAACACCCTCTATTTCACCCCATCAGGAGCTCAGAAAAAGGACCTCTCAGAACACTGGTACAAAGGTCTGGACACAGAGGCTACTGACTTGCCCTGGTCACCTGACCTGGGAGTGGCAGGGCTGGGGCTCAAACCTCGTTCTGATCACAAACCACCTCATACTGTTGGAATAAGGAACCCAGGCTGGAGGAAGAACGATGAGTTCCAAGTAGACTGTACTCACCCAGGGGGAGAGGGGACTGCCTGTTGTGAGACTTTGGGGTCCTCACACAAATCCTAAATTGCCACACAGTGAAGACAACTGAGTCTCAGCAAATATCGTGTGACCCCACCAAATGGGAGGGTGCGGGAAGACACTAAAGGATCTGAACAGGCCCTTTCTCATGTGCCCCCATGAGAGGCTTCAGAAAGCAGTTTCTCCTCCTTCCCTGACTGGACACAGTGCAGAGCTTTCAAGTACTTTCTCCCCAATCGGCTGCAGACTTCGAACCTCTTATACAGTCCAGATTTGGCTCCGAGCACACGATGGGCCAGTTTACCTGGGTGTCACCCATCCTTTCTGGTGTGCAGGAAAAGGATGCAGGGAGCTGTAGGTGAACAGTGGGAAGATGGTTGATATATCCTCCCTGGTTTGTGGGGCCTGGCCTTGCTCATGAGTGCTCATGAGTGCCTGCATGTGTGCATGTGCGTGTGTACACAGTGAACAGGCCATGGTGTGACTGCAGGACCAGGGGTTGTGCCATTACTGGGGAGAGGTGCTGAATTCCAAGGTCATCCTTTGACTGGGAATCCCACACCATCTGTGCACTATCTGCTGCCGGTGTTCCCAGGCACAGCTCTGGAGAGGAGCCTGTCCCAGCACGGGGTGCAGTGAGTGTTTAGATAGAAAGCTGCAGCCCACACAGAAGCACCCAGAGGCAATGGGTCTCCGAAATGAATAGACGGGTTACTCACTTTGAAAAACTAACTTCCTATTTTGAAAACAATCACACATGAATTATTCATCGCAAAGTCCTCCCAGCTTAGTCCTTTCACAAAAACATATGCAATGGAGAGGAAGAAAATGTCTGCAGGCAAATGTTTCCCAGCCTGGAGGGTTGTGAAGAACCAGGGAGGCGTGGGAGCCTTCCACAGCCTGCCCACTGCGCTGGTTGTGCAGTTCCCCAGGGGCACAGAGCACCACGGAGCAAGCCTGGCCTCGCTGGCAAGCTTTGTGGAGAAGCACTGAACTCCCCCAAGGCACCCCGCACCCCTCTCTCATCTGCAATGAACACAATCCAGAAGACTTCTCCTCAACAGCTGCCAGCAAGTCACAGGCAGCAGGGCTCAGCCACAGCCTGGTGAACAGACGGAACACCCTTTATCCATCCCAAGCCCTGGCTTCTCTGGGAGACACTCTCCTGAAAGTCCACTGAAGATCGACAAACCAGTATCAAATCTCCCCCTCCCTTCTTTCCTTGGTTTCGTGCGTGTGTGTGTGTGTGTGTGTGTGTGTGTGTGTGTGTGTGTGTGTGTGTACATGTTTTTGGTTTTTCTAGTCGAGTAGGGTAGACTGGCTAGCCAGTGAGTCCCAGGGACCTACATATATCTACCTCCCCAGCCCTGGGATTTCGAGAGTGTGCCAACATGTTTTTTCTCATTTGACATGGGTTCTAGGAATCAAATTCCGGCCCTCACGCTTGCAAGGCATGTGCTCTACCAACTGAGCTATCTGGCCAGGCCCTGTCTGACATTTCTAACGCTTCCAATGGTCCCGCCTGGGACAGCCTGCACTGCAGGCCTTCCTTGGGGCCCCGATAACTTATTGAACTGTGGGGTTTGGGGTGCTCTGAGTGGCAGGTGCCCAGTGACAGCAGTTGAGGGGATCCAGGCCTTTCTGCTTGGGACAGAATGGATGTGTCTGCCTATGCCTCACCTCTGCATCATGTTCTTGAGGTTACAACACTCCACAGGCCATCGAGAGCAGTGGTTCTCAGCCTGTGGGTCACGATCCCTTTAGGGTCAATGACCCTTTCACAGGGGTCACCATCAGGAAACAAAGATGTCTACATTCTGATTCATAATAGTAGTAACATCATGGTCATGAAGTAGCAATGACAGTAATTTTATGGTGGTGGTGGGGGTCACTACAACATGAGGAGCTGTGTTAAAGGGTCGCAGCGCTAGGAAGGTTGAGAAGCATTGCTCTAGAGAACATCATTCCACACACAAGGCAGAAACCGGGAAGCCCTTGGGGCCCCTGCTGCCCCCTTTGCCACGCTGTCATTTGCTTTATATTATTGACATATAAAGTAAACTCTTGGAGAGGCAAGGCTGTCGTTTTTTAGCCTTGAACACTCCTGTGCATTCTGTACATTAAGAGTAGCCTTTCACATGCTCTCCATTTCCACGTCCATGTGCGGTGTGCATGTGTGGGGGCACATGTGTGTGAGACGGATACTGGGAATTATCCTCAATTCTTCCCTTCCTTCCTTCCCTTCCTCCCTTCCTTCCTTCCTTCCTTCCTTCCTTCCTCCCTCCCTCCCTCCCTTCCTTCCTCCTTCTTTCCTTTTTCCTTTAAGATTTATTTATTTATTATGTATACAGTGTTCTGTCGGCATGCATCCTTGCAGGCCAGAAGAGGGCACCAGATCTCATTATAGATGATTGTGAGCCACCATGTGGTTGCTGGGAATTGAACTCAGGACCTCTGGACAGTCAATGCTCTTAACCTTTAAGCCATCTTTCCAGCCCCCAATTCCTTTACTCTTGAGGCAGAGTTTCAGTCTCTCTGTCTCTCTCTCTCTTTGTCTCTCTCTGTCTCTGTCTCTCTCTTTGTCTCTCTCTGGTTTTTTCAAGACAGGGTCTCTGCACAGCACCGGCTGTCCTAGAACTCATGTAGATGAGGCTGGACTTGAACTCACAGAGATCTGCCTGCCTCTGCCAAGGCAGACATCACAGGCGGCCATGCCCACACAACATTTATGTGGGATTTGGGGGGGGATGTGCACTCCAGAGCTCATGCCTGCATGGCAAGTGCTTTAACCACTGGGCATCTGCCGTTGACCCTTCTTCTCATGCTCTATTCCTCATGGGGAGCATCCTAGTCTTCACAGCATCTCGTTCCTTGAGTTTGGGAACTTCCTGCAGCATGGCTGGTGCTGAAGATGGACCTGACTTAAGTGTTACTTGAGGTTTCCCTCCCTTTTGTTTTACTTTGTTTAAGCTGAAGACATCCATTTGTCTCCATTCTTAAATGGAAGCTGGACACCAAGTTCCAAGCTCACGTGGCTCTCACTTCGTGCTCAGTCTCACCACTAGTGCGCACCACTATCCTCCAGCTCCATCATCCCTACTGACAGCTGGATGGCCACGTGGAGCATGGCTCACACTGCTCTCTGATCTGGGTTTTCTGATTTTGTATTTATCCTACTTTGAATCTTCTGAGTTTCTTAAACCCACAAATTATTGGAATGTTTAGTGTGTGTGTGTGTGTGTGTGTGTGTGTGTGTGTGTGTGTGTGCACACGCGCACACAATTATTTAATTAAAAATAATCCTGGTCAGAAATTCTCAAAAATTAGCCATGGTCCTCAAAAAACAATGGAAATAATAATAATAAGGCAAGGCAAGTCTGGAAAATTATTGCAGCTCAGAGGAGCCTTGGGTGGTGGGTGACTAGGTTTAACATGGTGCAGCAGTCTGATGAAGACACTCTAAAACATCAAGAACTCAGAATGAGCAACCAGTGCACCTTACCAAGTTATCTACAAAAGGGAGAGCTTTAGTCAGGATGGAAAAATAAGTCCAGTTTCATAGAAAAGAGGAGGAGAAGGAGGAGGGAGAGGAGGAAGATATAGTGACTGACAGACAGACAGACAGACTGGACAGGAGGCTAGGTCAGGTTAATTATAGCACAAAAGATGATGTCTCGTGAGAGTTTAGATTATATGGAAAATTGAAGCATGTGGCAAATGGTGCCACAAAAGAAATGACCAAGAGCTTTTGATACAAACCCACAGCTCTTCTCTTAAAGGAATAAGAGACAGTTTATTCTGGAGCCATTCTGAGTGACCATGACCTGGAAACATCAATTTAGGTCACCCCCCAATTCCACATTCCTACAGGAAGGCAGTTCCATGAAATTTTTATAATTTTCCAGAACAAAGAAAGTCATAAATCAAGGCAACTTTAAAATACTTTGGTGGGTACACCAGAGCGGTGGGTGCAGTGAGGCAGGGTTAGGGAGCCATTCTATTTGCTCAAGATGCTACTCATGACTCTTACTTAGCTTTTGGGTTAGTAGGAGCTAGTCCTCTGCTTAGTTAATGGACTCCACAAGGTTTTAATCTGTTTGTCACAAGATGTTAGTTCCACACAGAGGTGGGCAAGGAATGGCTGTTCCAGGGGGCTAGAATGAGCCCAAGATAAGGTTATTAGCCTCTGGACCTGCAACATTCCAGTCTCTGCATGGTGCTGGAATTCTAATCAGTTAGCCAGTCTCTACAGACACAGCTTCCTCCCAGGAGCTTTGTTCACAGTACTAAAGCGCCCTGCACTGCTATGGAGGTACAGCCTTTACAACAGAAAAGACACTGCATCCACTTGTAAAGGGGTACAGGGGAACACGGGACAACAGAAGTAGCTGAATAACCTAACAGCAAGAACAAGCAGAAAAGGAACCAGGTGATGGCCAGGCTAGAGTAAAAGCTAAGATGCTCAACTACAATTTTTGGTTTGGTTGTTGTTGTTTGGTTTTTCGAGACAGGGTTTCTCTGTGTAGCTTTGTGCCTGTCCTGGAACTCACTTTGTAGCCCAGGCTGGCCTCAAACTCATAGAGATCCACCTGCCTCTGCCTCCCAAGTGCTGGGATTGAAGGCGTGCACTACCACCACCCGGTGCTCAACTACATTTTATGAAAAGTGAATTAAACGTGTCCACACGAGGCTTGCTTGTAAGTGCCTGGTGAGTTTGAAAGCCGAAGGTAGGAAATCCAGTATCAGACTAACAGTCACCAAAAGAAACCAGAAGGAAAATGGCCCTGAGGCTGTGCAGCATCACTCTGTATCCAGAGTCACACAGACATGCAGGGACCTCAGTGTTTTGAAATCTATCTCAGTAACAGCCTCAGGGTGAATCACACAACATTAACAGAACATGAAAGAACCTTGCAACAAACAAACGCACAGACACCCGACAGACAGCACACTTCTCTCATCATCTGTGGCATGGGCAGTCAGGACCTTGGTAAAGGTATAGAACTTCGGAGAACTCATGGAGCCCAGCTGACATCCTCAGAAAACTGAGCTTCCTGCCGAGTGGTCCTAAATAAGGGTCAGTGGTCAGTGTGCCTGCCGCTGTACCAGCTGGGGTGTGGCTACCTGCCCTGAGAATCCAGCTGTTCTCTGGCCAAGGCTAGAGCTGGAACACAGAGAAGTAAGTACAGACTTCTGAGTGTCTTGTATGGCTTCTGTCAACAAAATGAGGTGTCAAGGAACCCAAACAAAGCTGGTAACCCCATTAAGGCAGCCTGGACATCAGGCAGCTTTTGGGAACACGGAGTCCAATCACTGAGCTAAGCCTATACACCCTCCTTCACCCACGCTCCATCATGGAGGCTCAGCTGCTCCCCAGGGCATTTCCTGGGCCCCAGCGAGGAGAACCTTTGCTCTAAGTGCTGAATCTGGCTAGGCACCCAGAGGACATCGAGAGTCCCTTCTGTGCTAACAGTGACAGAATACAGCTGTGCAGGATAGTTTCACACAAGCTAGAGTCATGTGAAAGGGGGGGCCTCAAATGAAAAAAAAGTGCTTCCATAAGATCCAACTGTACAGCATTTTCTCAATTAGTGATTGGTTGGAGAGGGCTCAGTCCATGGTGGCTGGTACCATCCCTGGGCTGCTGGTCCTCATTCTATAAGAAGGCAGGCTGAGCAAGCCATGGGAAGCAAGTCAGTAAGCAGCACCCCTCCATGGCCTCTGCATCAGCTCCTGCCTCCAGGTTCCTGTTCTGTTTGAGTTCCTGCCCTGACTTCCTATGATGATGAACAGTGATGTGGAAGCCTAAGCCAAATAAACCCTGTCCTTCCCTGAATTGCTTTGGTCATGGTGTTTCATCACAGCAATAGAAACCTTAGCTAAGACAACAGAATCGTGTTCAAAGCCTTTATCTGAAACTGCTCTAAATGGGAACATAGGGTGAAGACATTAGAAAAGCCCTTATAATCTGGGCTTCTGCTTACAATGCCTGGCCTGGAGGCAGACATCAGGTAAATAGCGGGCACTCAAGTCAGTATCATCTTCTTGGAAACTGATTCCACTGCTTTCTAGCCTGTCCACGTGGCCACGACAGCATGTTCACTGAGATGCCTTCCAGAGGAACAGCCAAAGTGCTGGAGCACTCATTGTAGCAATCTTCGGCAATAGTGTAAATTAACTCCTAAAGCCCAAGCAGGGCCCTTCGAGCTGAGGCTTTTCCGGCACAAACCTGCTGGTTTCATAAGTACCCTGCCTCTCCCAGATTTCAAATGCCAGTGTTTTTCCCCTTAGAGGAACAAATCCTAGCTCTGTTACCTGGCATCATAAGGACCCTTCACTGACGTGCAGGAGCCCAGGCAGCTCCGCACTCCCACCCCCAAGGTGCCCCCAGTGCACAGAGCCAGGTATACATGGCTGGCCCAACAGTACAGCAAGAAAGGGTTAAACACCCAAACCAAGCCATATCCATACTGGAACTACTCTTGGAAGGAATTTGCCAAAGCTGATGATCTGGGGCCCAGGGAATCCTCTGAAGTCACCGAGTGGCACCGGAGATGGAGTGGCCTTGCCAAACAACAAACCACACCTGCGCACTTGAGTCTGCGCACTGCAGCCAACTCCAGGCTGCAGGCTGGCGCGCTCATGACTGCCCAGCCTGTGCCCCCTGCCTCACAATATATTAAATAAACTGGTCTCTTGATGGCACTGCCCGACAATTCTTTTACTGCCCACCAGCCCCCTTCCCCACTGCAAAATCAATGAGTAGCAACAGTGAATGAAGTATGTATGCCAGTGGGCTAGAACTCATGGACCCAGTCAGGAAGGAAGGAAGCCCCACAGGGCATGGGTTCCTACCTTCCGGAAGTCCTCCAGGCCGATCTTTATATCGGGTTCCTTGCTGATGCTAAGAAACTGCTTTTTGAACACCGGGTCCTGCTGCTGGATACAGTGTTTGAGTCTGTCAATGACTTCTTCCTTGGTCATCCTCTTAGCCTCTGTAATTTTGTCCCCCATGGGCTGGGTTCTGAAATCACAAGCAGGCACTGAGCTCTCCATCAGATGACATGCCATGCCTGCTCACCATGCATCCCATGACAGCACCGGGGTTTATAACCCCCATCTGCTGGTCAGCTGCAGAGCCAGGCCTGTGGTTCAGCAGAGGGTCCTGCTGCCGGTGTGTGGCGACCAGCCAGGGAGGAAGGGCAATACTGTCTTCACACTAAGACACTCAGCCTGGAGCCGGATGGAAATAGCATGAGGCTGGGCACATGGGATGGTTAGTGTTGTCAGCTAGACAGGATCTGGAATCGCCTAGAGACAAGCCGCCAGCATCACCTGGGAGGGACAGTTTGGGGGCATGCCAGGGAGGGTTATGATGACTTGGCTAAAGGAGATGGGAAGAGCCACAGTAAAAGTGGGTAGCACCATGCTCTGGGCTGGGGGCCCGAACTGCATAAAAAGGAGAAAGCAAGCCAACACCAGCATCCGTCTTTCTCTGCTTCCAGACTGCGGATACGAGCGTGACCAGCTGCCTCACATTCCTGCGGCCATGGCTCCACCGCCACAATGGGTCACATGTAAGACTGAAAACAGAATGCTTTCACGAATGAACCAGGGAAGCAAAATCAGGGCCTGCAGGGAAGCTTCACGTTAGACAAAGGATTTTGTAGTAACTGGGCGAATGTATTATGAGAGGGTGTGCAGTTGGAAGAGCATCCTCTCACCGCCCTCCACAGTCTCCTGGGCCCTTCAGAAAGAACGGGGAGGCCATGGGACAGCTATGCAGAGTCCTAGTCTTCTTTCTAGGCAAGCCTGCTTTATGAACAGCTTAACAGCCATTATTCCTTCTCCTGGCTTTGAGGAGACATGTTGCCAGGCATTTAAACTTTCTCTTAAATGACAATCCTTATCATCTCATGCTCAAGAACTTTGAAAAAGAGAAATGACAAGATGGCACCTCCAGGGTGTCACCAGGCCTGCAGGCTCCTGACACGCTGCTATGAACAAGCAGTTAAAACAGGACCTTCTCCTTAAACTGAACCGATATTTTTCAAAAGGAAGTGAAAGCCAGAATATCCATCAGTCTGGTCCTTTTTGCAGCTCACCAAGTATGTTTTGGTTGACAGTTCAATGTGGCTATCATTTTAACAGCTCCACCATCTCGTATTAGAAGACGTCCGAGGTGTTAATGGGTGTGCTTTACAATGAACGGTAAGCTGTGGCAAAGACTCTAACTCCTGGGAGAGCGGAGGTGTAGATGCACGCAGATGCAGAGCAGTCAAGCTGTCTGAGAGGTTAGAGTCCCAGGTTGTCGACACTAGAACAACCTCGGCAAGGTCCCCCCGGCTCTGGGACTGTCTGCTTTCATTTCTAAAATCTGCAAGTGGGTGCTATTACTGGCAAGCGCCCACCTGCTCTAACCACGCGCACCCAGTGCACCAACCTTTCTTAATTGATCACAACTCTGATGATGCAGAGCAGCGTGTGGAGCCAGAGTGTCTCCTCAAGCAAGGCCCCTGGTACTCGCTCAGGTGCCTTTCCTTTGCCCTTATTTTACCTCTCAGGAAGATCTGGTTGGATCTGCTCCTCTTTTTGCAACTGTTCATTTGGCTGATCCTTCGGAACAGAAAGTTCAGAGGTGGGTGGTGGGACATTGACACCGATGGTCAACAGAAGTTTCTTGTACAGGATCCTTCCTGAGGCTGTGTCTTGAAACTTACTGGAGAGTCTGAAGGTGAAAAAATATCAGAATGTTCCCATTTTAAAAAAAAAAAAGGCTAAAATTCAGAATTTTTAAAAGCCTATGTGTTGGTGGATGTGTATCTGTGTATATATCTGTATATTTTGCACAGATGTTATGTGTCGGTACATTTAAGTGCAGGCACCCAGTGAGGCCAGAGGCATTGGAGCCCCTGGAGCTGGAGTTACGTGTAGCTGTGAGCAGCCGGATGTGTGCTGGGAACTGAACTTGGGTCCTCTGTAAGAGCAGTATGTATGCTTATCCTCTGAGTTATCTCTCCAGCCCAAGGCTGAAAACTGGGAAGCCCAACCTCAAGTATCCAGGAGGATGTGTGACCTCCACAGGTACCGTGCTTGCACACATATGTATATACACAGAGACACATGTGTACACTTAAATCTTTTTGTAAAAAATAAAAAGCAATAGGAATAGCCAGTGATCCCAGAGACCCGCATGGAACCTGTGTTTCCCAACTCACTGGGGCCTCACGGCTTCTCCATCCATCCTCTTTAAAGGTGGGGGTGAAACTGAATTACACATGGTAAACTCTCAGTCTGCTGCTCAGTGAGGATTCAACAGATAGTGTCTGTCACCAATATTATCCACGGGTGTCATGGAGCAGGCTGGGGTGAAGCAGGAGGTGAAAGACCTGTGAACTTACTTCATAATGTGCTCATTCGGTAGATACGGGCAGAACACGCGGATGACTTTCTTGAAGTTATTTCTTGCTATGGTCCCTGTATCTCCAAGGTCATATGACTGAAGCATGCCGTAAAAGGTCTGGAGGTTCCTGGTGATAGCATCACGCAACATTTCTTCTACCTAACACAGGAGAAGAAATACGCATTTCATGCATTGAAAGCAGGTATGTAGGCACCCTCAGAGCACACTGGAATGGTGCCCATAAACAGAAGGCTAATGGTACTTACTGAATCCCAAGCCACAGGCACAGGTGCCTTGATTTCTGAAGAGGGGGACATTTTTCTCACCTAAGTGAACGAGAGAAACTTTATCACTAAAAGTTCTTCCTGAGGGGCAACAGGAAGCTACAGGCTTGGATTTGAAAGCTGGCTCTGCCTGACTAGTCTAGGTTGGAGCAAATTACCAAAAGGGAAAACAAACTGGATACCAAGATGATAACAAAGGAGAACATGGAGCATCCCTTAAAATTAGGTAGCAAACCTCATTGTGTTAAATGCTAATGATGGCAATCTGAAAGATGAGAGACTGAAACACATTAATGTGAACTTATTTGTAGGCAAAGTTGGGCACAATATATAAAAGCATATATCCAAACCCATCAAAATGCATATGGTAGACGTTTATGCTTAAAACGGTGTAATTTGGACAGTCATACACAGCTTCAGGATTCTTCAGAGACAAGACCACCATCCTTTGGGAGCCTTCTGACCTTTGACATCCAGAACCAGAAAGAATTTAAGAGGCAGGCGGAGTGGCGGCAGAGCCAGGCTGAGTGGTGGGAGAGACACAGTCCTAATAAAGACCAGAAACTGAGCTATTACACACTGATGGTTAGTGAAAACAAGGAGAATAAGAGCCTGAAACAGGGAGGCCTTTAACCCCAGCACCCAGGGAAGGAGCCATCTTCGTGAGACATGACCAGGACAGATACAAACACTTAGGCCAACCCAGGGCCCAGCTGCGGATCCTGCAAAACCCAACAACTTGGAGGTGTTGGTGAGATTGCCCTACTAAACAACCTGCTCAGCTGAGATCCATTCGGGAGAGAATTCAGAATCCTACAGTCTGCAGTCTGAGGAAACAAGATCAGCTGAGGAGTTGACAAATGAGCAAAACGTGACCTGAGAACACAAAAGAAGGCACCGCCCAGCCACCAAACAAGATCACCAGAATCTGTAAGACTACACTACACCGACTGGGAACAGGTAAGCCTCCATCTCCACACCAGCAGATCAGGTCTCTAGCCCCTAGGCCCTACCCGTCAGAGTCCCAGGGACCAGACAGCTACCTTTCCCTGCTCCCACACCAAAAAGAAACCCCAAAAAACAAAAACCAACTCTTTCAAACCTAACAACCACTGAAACCATAAGCACACCCCGCACCAACTGGGAACAACTGCTCCCTGAGACAGAACCCACTAACGCTGATTGGACTAAGCTGCTCCCGAAGAAACAGAGCCCAACAGCACCGATTTAACCAAGAACTCCTAGTGGACCAAGACTAACAATTAGAACAAGAGACGCACCTTCAGACACAGACACTGCCTGCACTGAACAGAAGATATGAGTAGACGCCAGTGCAAAAACACAGGCAACAACATGAAGACCTATATGACAACATCACAACCTAGTGATTCTACACCCACAAGACCTGAACATACCAAGGCAGAAGAAATCAATCCTAAAAATGACTTTAAGAAGATGATAGAGACCCTTAAAGAGGAAATGAAAAACTCCATTAAAGAGGAAATAAAAAACTCCATTAAAGAGGAAATTAAAAAAAAAAACTCCATTATAGAGGAAATAAAAAAATTCCCTTAAAGAAATAGAAGAAAAAAACAAAACAAAAAAAAATTGGAAGAAATCAGAGAAAGCAAAGAAAAAGTAATTAAACAGATAAAGGAAACAATTCAAGATTTGAAAATTGAAATTGAGACAATAAAGAAAACACAAACTGAGGGAATGCTGGAAATAGAAATCCTGACTAAATGAACAGGAACTACAGAAGCAAGCATAACCAACCGAATGCAAGAGATGGAACAGAGAATCTCAGACACTGAAGACACCATAGAGAAAATAGATTTGTCAGTCAAAGAAAACACTAAAGACAAAAAGTCCCTAACACAAAACGTCCAAGAAATTTGGGATACCATGAAAAGACTAAACTAAAGAATAATAGGGATAGAAGAAGGAAAAGAATACCAACCCAAAGGCACAGAAAACATATTCAACAAAATCATAGAAGAAAACCTTCCTAACCTAAAGAAAGAAATACCTAAGAAGATACAAGAAACTTACAGAACACTGAATAGGTTGGATCCAAAACAAAAGTCCCCTCATCACATAATAATCAAAACACTAAACATACAGAACAAAGAAAAAATATTAAGAGCCACAAAGGAAAAAGACCAAGTAACATATAAAGGCAGACCCATGAGAATAACACCAGACTTCTCAATAGAGACTATGAAAGCTAAAATGTCCTGGACAAATGTTTTGCAGACACTAAGAGACCACAGACGCCAACCCAGACTATTACACCCAGCAAAACTCTCAATCACCATAGCTGGAGTAAACAAAATATTCCATGATAAAACCAGATTTAAACAATATCTATCCACAAATCCAGCCCTACAGAAAGCACCAGAAGGAAAAATCCAACCTAAAGAAGTTAAACACACCCATGAAAACTCAGGCAATACATAATCCCACACCAACAAACACCAAAGAAGGAAAACACAACACGATCACAAAAGATAACAGGAATTAACAACCACTGGTCATTAATATCCATCAATACCAATGGTCTCAACTCACCTATAAAAAGACACAGACTAACAGAATGGATAAGAAAACAGGATCCATCCTGCTGCATAAAAGAAACACACCTTAACTTCAAAGACAGACACTACCTCAGAGTAAAGGGCTGGGAAAAGGCTTTCCAAGCAAATGGACCTAAGAAGCAAGCTGGTGTAGCTATCCTAATATCTAATAAAATAGATTTCAAACTAAAAGCAATGGAAAGAAACAGGATGGACATTACATGTTTATCACAGGAAAATTCCACCAAGATGAAGTCTTGATTCTGAACATTTATGCCCCAAATACAAAGGCACCCACATTCATAAAAGAAACATTACTAAAGCTTAAAACACACAACAAACCCCACACATTAGTAGTGGGAAATTTCAACACACCACTCTTACCAAAAGACAGATCTACCACAGTGAAACTTAACAAAGAAATAAAGGACCTAACAGATGTTATGACTCAAATGGACTTAATAGATATCTACAGAACATTCTATCCTAACACAAAAGAATATACCTTCTTCTCAGCACCCCATGGAACCTTCTCAAAAATTGACCACATGCTTGGTCACAAAACAAATCTCAACAGGTACAAAAACATTGGAATAACCTCCTGTATCTTATCAGACCACCATGCCTTAAAGTTAGACTTCAACAATAACAAAAATTATAGAAAGCCTATAATCTCATGGAAACTGAATAATGCCCACCTGAAACATCAATGGGTCAAGGAAGAAATAAAGAAAGAAATGAAAGATTTCCTAGAATTCAATGAAAATGAAAGTACAACATACCCAAACTTATGGGACACTATGAAAGCAGTGCTAAGAGGAAAATTCATGCACACATAAAGAAGATGGAGAAATCTCATACCAATGAATTAACAGCACAACTGAAAGCTCTAGAACAAAAAGAAACAAACTCACCCAGGAGAAATAGATCAAATTGAGGGCTGAAATCAACAAAATAGAAACCAAGAGAAACAATACAAAAAAACCAAAAACCAAAAACCAAAAAACAATGAAACAAAGAGTTTGTTCTTTGAAAAAATCAACAAGATAGACAAACCCCTAGCCAAATTAACCAAAAGGCAAAGAGAGAGCACCCAAATTAACAAAATCAGAAGTGAAAAGGGAGACATAACAACAGACAACGAGGAAATTCAGAGAATCATCAGGTCATACTTCAAAAAGTTGTACTCCACAAAATTGGAAAATCTGGAAGAAATGGACAATTTTATGGATAGATACCACATACCAAAGTTAAATCAAGGCCAGATAAACCATTTAAATAGACCAATAACCCCTAAAAACATAGAAACAGTCATTAAAAGTCTCCCAACCCCCCCCCCCCAAAAAAGCCCAGGACCAGATAGTTTCAGTGCAGAATTCTACCAGACTTTCAAAGAAGAACTAATTCCAATACTCTTCAATTGTTCCACACAACAGAAACAGAAGGGACATTACCAAACTCTTTTTATGAGGCTACAATTACTCTGATACCCAAACCACACAAAGACACAACAAAGAAAGAGAATTACAGACCAATCTCCCTCATGAACATTGATGCAAAAATACTCAACAAAATATTGGCAAACCAAATCTAAGAATACATCAAAAAAATTATCCACCGTGACCAAGTAGGTTTCATCCCAGGGATGCAAGGATGATTCAACATACAAAAATCTGTCAATGAAGTACACCATATAAACAAACTGAAAGAAAAAAAAAAACACATGATCATCTCATTAGATGCTGAAAAAGCCTTTGACAAAATCCAACACCCCTTCATGATAAAGGTCTTAGAGAGATCAGGAAAACAAGGAACATAGCTAAACACAATAAAGGCAATTTACAGCAAGCCAGCAGCCACCATCTAATTAAACTGAGAGAAACTTAAAGTGATCCCATTAAAATCAGGAACAAGACAAGGCTGTCCACTCTCCCCATATTTATTCAATATAGTACTTGAAGTTCTAGCTAGAGCAATAAGACAACAAAAGGAGATCAAAGGGATACAAATTAGAAAAGAAGTCAAACTTTCACTATTTGCAGATGATATGACAATATACATAAGTGACTCCAAAAATTCTACCAGGGAACTCCTACAGCTGATAAACTCCTTCAGTAAAGTGGCAGGATACAAGATCAACTCAAAAAATCAGTAGCCCTCCTACACACAAATGATAAAAGGACTGAGAAAGAAGTCAGAGAAACATCACCCTTTACAATAACCACAAATAAAAATTACCTTGGGATAACTCTAACTAAACAAGTGAAGGGCCTTTTTTATAAGAACTTTAAATCTCTAAAGAAAGAAATTGAAGAAGATATCAGAAAATGGAAGGATCTCCCATGCTTATGGGTAGGTAGGATTAACAAAGTAAAACTGGCAATCTTGCCAAAAGCAATCTACAGATTCAATGCAATCTCCATCAAAATTCCAACACAATTCTTCATAGACTTGGAAAGAAAAATATTCAACTTCATATGGAAAAACAAAATACACAGGATAGCTAAAAGAATCCTGTATAATAAAGCAACCTCTGGAGGCATCACCATCCCTGATCTCAAGCTCTACTATAGAGCTACAGTAATAAAAACAGCTTGGTACTGGCATAAAAACCAACATACAAACCAATGGAATTGAACTGAAGACCCTGACATTAATCCATGCACATATGAACACCTGATTTTTGACAAAGAAGCCAAAACTATACAATGGAAAAAAGAAAGTATCTGGGTGTCAATATGTAAAAGATTACAAATAGATCCATATCTGTCGCCATGCACAAAACTCAAGTCCAAGTGGATCAAAGATCTCAACATAAATCCAGTTACACTGAACTTAATAGAAGAGAAAGTAGGAAAAACTCTTGAACACATTGGTATAGGATATCACTTCCTAAATATAACACCAGCAGCACAGACACTGAGCACAACAATTAAGTTTTCTCTTGAAACTGAGAAGCTTTTGTAGGGCAAAAGGCATGGTCAATAAGACAAAAAGACAGCCTACAAAATAGGAAAAGACCTTTACCAACCCCACATCTAACAGAGAACTGATCTCCAAAATATATAAAGAACTCAAGAAACTAGACATCAAAATACCAAACAATCCAATAAAAAAAAAAAATGGGCTAAAAAGCTAAACAGAGAATTCTCAAAAGAAGAATCACAAGTGGCTGAAAGACATTTAAAGAAATGCTCAACATCCTTAATCATCAGAGAAATGCAAATCAAAATGACTCTGTCAGAATGGCAATGATAAAAAACACCAATGACAGCCAATGTTGGAGAGGATGCGGAGCAAAGGGAACACTCCTCCACTGTTGGTGGGAATGCAAACTTGTATAACCACTGTGGAAATCAGTTATGACTTTTTTTTAGAAAATTGGGAATTGATCTACCTCAAGACCCAGCCATGCCACTCTTGGGCATATACCCAAGGAATGCTCAATCATATCACAAAGATACATGCTCAACTATGTTCATAGCAGCACTATTTGTAATAGCCAGAACCTGGAAACAACCTAGATGCCCGTCAACTGAAGAATGGATTAAGGAAATGTGGTACATATACACAATGGAGTACTACTCAGCAGAGAAAAACAATGACAGCATGAAATTTGCAGGCAAATGGATGGAACTAGAAAATATCATCCTGAGTGAGGTAACCCAAAACCAAAAGGACAAACATGGTATGTACTCACTCATAAGTGGATTCTAGATATAAAGCAAAGAACAATCATACTGCAACCCACAGAACCAGGGAGGTTATATTGCAGGGGGTACTCTAGGATGATTGTGGCTTATAATAAGTTTTGGTTTAACTCAATTACTGGGCAAGCTTCAAACAAACATTTCACTATTAGGATAAGAATTTATACTGTATCAAGCTGATAATAGAAAAATAAATAAATTTAAAAATTTTCAAAAATAAATAAATAAATAGTACGAGTATACAAAAAAAGTGTAATTTATACTCCAATATGACTGCTTTTGATTTAAAAAAGTATGTGTGTCTACATGTAAATCATAGGGTTGGAAGTATGTATGCTTACACATATGAGAGGTTTGAGTATATCTGCACACGTGTATGACAGGCTTGTGTGTGTGCACACATATATGGAAGGTTTAAGTGTGTGCACATGTATATGATATGTTTGAATGTGTGTACACATGACAGGTTTGAGTGTGTACATGAGCCACAGCTCAGGTTACATCCAGCAGAGATCATGTCCCTTGCTGCACGGAGAGGCTGCTGATAGTCTCTGTTTGGTTTGGTTTGAAAATGTGCACAGCTGTTGTACTGCCCATGGGTAAGAAGCCCTGAGTGCTGTCGACCTGTGCTAAGCCTGGGTCTGTCCTACCCGGGGCTCAGGAAAGGCACTGAAACTCTACCACTCACTCTGCTTGTGAGGTTAAGATGGACTGATGGCTCAGAGTGTGGGCAGTGCTTGTGTAAGAGACACACAGGCAATCATCAAAATGACTGAGATGGAATATTTAGATTGGGGACATTTTTGTGTGCATACTTTATCCTGCTGGGTTTCCACAGCAACACAACAGGCTGCTGCTGTCACTAATCTTGTTGCAAAAGACATGTGTCTTCAAGAGGTACACTATCTGCCCCTGGACTCAGCTCATGGAGATGGTGGCCACAAACTGAACACCAGCTCAAGCTCCCACCCCAGATGATCTCCATGCCCTGAAAACTCATTTGACCTTGCTCTCAAGCACCGGTGGTAAACTGAGACAAGGTATACCTTGAGGTACTGCCTGGGCACATAGGCCCATTCCATTCCCTCCTGACTCATAAGGCCAGGTATGCGCATAACAAATGTTTTACTTATGGGACCATAAACCCCTCCATCATTTTCCAGTCTATGCTTAAAAAGAAGTGGTGTGTGTGTGTGTGTGTGTGTGTGTGTGTGTGTGTGTGTGTGTGTGTGCAAAGGCATGGACATACCTATACATTTTGACTTAGTACTTCACACTTAGGTGTGTGAGGGTCTATGCTCAGCATAGCAATTTCCCTCCATGGTGAAGGCAAATAGCCCACCATTCTGATAACAAGGCCATGCATGCAACCAATCAGACTTTTTAAATGTTCTTAAAGATTGCCAAAGTTAATTGCTGCTGCAGAGTTATTTTTAATGAAACTGCCTATTTTTTCAGTCAAAAGCACCAATGACTAAAAGCTACTAGTAGACACCAGGGGAGATGGATGGTTACCCCTAAAACTGTGTCAGATCAGGGTATGGGACCTCTTCTCAAACATGTTATAGTTATTTGTGTTTGTTTGTTTGAGACAGGGTATCATTTCATTATGTAGCCCTGGCTAGCCTGGTACTCCCTTTAGCCCAGGGAGCCCCAAACTCCCAGCATTCCTCCTGCCTCAGACTGTCAAGTGCTGGGACCACATGTGACTCCCAAACACTCCTTTGTAAGACCTGGCTCTAAGTACAGCGCTGCCCGGTGCCTGTCACTTCAGGTTTTTCAGAAATGCCAGATGACATCCTCAATATGCTTTAGAAAACAAAAACTCAAACCAAGCAACCTCTTAACTGCACCTTGAAATGAAAATATGTGAAGATGTGAAGTCATTGATTCACTTAAACTATATTTTGCTACGAACACTGACTTCCTAGATTCGGGAGTCATCCAACCAAGAGATGGTCACAGGCATACCTTAGGACTGTCATCCAACGCATCCAGGAGGCAGCTGACCTTCAGGGCTCCGGTGCCCTCGGGGTCAAATGTCTGCTTGAGTTCATTGAACTCGGTGTCACTTAACTTTGCAACCATGCAGTTCAGAATGTGTCGCAGTTCTCCCCAAGTTATGTGTCCTTTGGGCGTCTGAGCAGAAAAATGTAAATAAGATCAGGAATTAAAAACAACATTTTCAAAGGCAGGAAACACTATGGACATACTCAGCAACAGTAAAGCATTGGCTTCAGGCAAGCTGAGTCACGACCTAAAACAGCAGTCAAGGGCCACTACACACACCACGTGTGACCAGAGCAGAGGTGTGAGCCTCTGAAGGCATTCTAAGGCCCTTCCTAGAACAGTTCTACCAGGCAACAAGCAGGAGATGGCCTGGAGGAATGAGGTCCTTTAGGGGAGCACAGGCCAACCCCCTCCCAAGGGTCTCCACAGCATGAAGAGCCCTCATCCTCCCAGCCCCACCCATTGGCTCAGAATTCCCCAGCAGTTCCGCTGCCGCTTGCCAATTTACTCAGAACATCAATCACAAGTGTTTCCAGTATCTCCAACCTCATGAGTTACACAGATGGACAGTTGATGAGGGAGAGATCTCTGCCATGTTGGTTACAGAAAATACTAGAAGCAAAGCCTTCTGAGGCAAGCACATCCCCATGGAATTGAACTGTCGGTAAGTTAACTATATATGAAAATGAAGAACCTCTGTTTTCTGGGAAGGTGGGAACACAGAGCCTCTACCTCAGAGAGGGACATTCTGAGTGTCGATCGGCACCTGTCACTGACTGCCACAGTGTGGTATAAACGTGGGCCCAGAAGCTGAGAAGAGAGCAGGTTCTTACTTGTTGAATTCATTTTTACATGGTGTATGAGTGAGTACCTGCATATGTGTGTGTATGCACCTGTGTGTGCCTGGTGCCCTTGGAAGCCAGAAGAGGGTGTCAGATGTCCTGGAAGAGGAGTCACAGGAAGTCGGGTGCTGGGAACTGAACCCGGGTCCTCTGAAGGAGCAGCAAGTGCTCTTAAACACTGAGCCCTTGAAATTCTTATTTTTTGTTATTATTTTCTATGTGCATGTGTGGTGTATGCACACACGAGTGCAGATGTCCTGTGTTACGTGTGAAGGCCAGAAAAGGTTAACAGCTGTTCTGATGTCACGCTACTTTACTGAGACAGGGTCTCTCTCTGAACCTGGAACAAGGCTGGCTGCTACAGAGCCCCAGCCACATATCTGCCCTCTTCTCAACAGCACTGAGTGTGTGGTATACAGCCATGGCTGGCTCTTTGCTGGGTGTTGGGGAATTAAACTCAGGTCCTCATGCTTTTACAGCAAGTGTTCATACTCACATCTCCCAACTCTGGAAGTTAGGTTCTCTGAGGTACATTGAACTAACTATACTTGTTTATAGTTTGGTTTTGAATGATAGTGTTTAAACCTCCAAATAGGAGTCACTGAAAACTTCCTTCCCAACTTCTGATGTATGCCCAGCATTATGTGGCCACCATCCGAACACCGGAACATTTGCATCACCTCCAAACCTGCCTCCTGGACATCTGTGTCCTCTCTCACTCCCAGCATTCCCTTCCTTTTCATTCCAGTTGGTATTATATGGACATGTCACATATACTCATCTGTGTCTGCGTTATCTTCAGTTGGAACATTTATACGTGCATCTTTGGGAGGATGTGTTTCTGTTTCTCTTGGCTGACGTCTAGCTATGGAATCACTGGGTCACATGGTCCATTATTAGATCTTTAAGAAACCCATTACACTATTCGTCACAACAGTTGTACGAGTTTTCATTCCACTCAGCAGCATAGGAGAACTCAATGTCTTCACACGCTTGTCAACTTGGTCCCTTTGGTTACCCCATCCTGATGGATAAGATGTAGCCTCCCAACTGTCTTTCCACTCATTGGCTACACTGAGTGTGGATTTTCCTAACTCCCGTGGTTCTTTCCAGAGAAGGGGTCAGGCTCTTACCGTGTTGATAATCAACAAGGCCTTCTTCAAGGCTGTGTAGCGCTCCTCTGAGTACTTGAATAACTTCTTGATGATATTTTCCTTACGAGACTGGTTTCTAGAGTCAGTGCTACAAAGAGGAGCAGGAGAAAACCAGGAAGGAAATTGGACTTGTTCTTGGTGCAAAAATCAAGTGCCCTACAACTCTCATAGTTCTGGCTTTGCAGGGGCTCTTTCTTCAAAAAAGGGTAGTGTACAGGGGCAGGCCTATTTGCTACTAGGTGCGGGAAGACAGAAAACTGTCCTGGAGGAGACGTGCACAGCCATCCATTAGCTGTGCTATCCTGCTCCCCACTGCCCCCAATCCTGAGCAACCCTAGTCAGACATCTTTCAAACCTATGAATTTGATCTCACAAAAAGGCCAGGAAGGAAACCAGAGATTGCTGACCACCAGGACCCTGGGGCAGGCAGTAAGCTGCAACACATCGGTCCCATGGCAATGTTCATACTCACATCTGAGGACATGTGAAGTCCCAGCCTCTGCCCTCCAGTGACTATGCCATGGCCACTTGTACCTTCAGGACTTTTTGTCCTTTCTCACCTCTAACTTTTTACCCTGAAGCTCCATCAACCATATGAGCGTTCTTGGAGCCCATGGCAATCCCTTTGAGAGCTAAGGCTTCCTTGTAAATTCTCATCAGAAAGTGAGACCCCTGTGTGGTGCTCTGAATAAAAATGACCTCCATAGGCTCATATATTCAAATGTTTGGTCCCTAGTTGGTTGAACTGTTTGGGAAGGACTAGGAGGTGTGGCCTAGTTGGAGGAGGTGTGTCCCTGTAGATGAGCTCTGAGGTTTCAAAAAGCCCATGCTGTTCCCAGTTAGCACTCTTTTCCTCCTACTTGTGGATAAGCATGTGAGCTCTCAGCTACTGCTCCAGCACCATGCCTGCCTGCCTGCTGCCATGATCCCCACCATGATGGTCATGGACTCTAACCCTCTGGAACCATGAGCCCCAAATAAATGCTCTTTTTTATATGTTACCTTGGTCATGGTATTTTGTTACAGCAATTGAAAAATTAGATGCCTTGTAATAAAATTCAGTTATGGGCCTTCCTTTCCTCACTGCTTAGTAGATATCTTCTATTCCCACAAGGTAGGACATGATAGTGGATGGTTCGTGTATGGGACCATTCTCACACTTGAAGCTTTGATTCAATGTCTATACAGTTCTTCAATAACACACCTACTACCCAACGGTGGATGGTTCATGTATGGGACCCTTTTCACACTTGTTGGAGATTTGATACACTGTCTATACAGCTCTGCAATAACACACTGACTACTCATTTGCAAAAATGTACTCTAGCTCTGTGCCTCGTGGCTCACATGACTAACTGGAAGAGAGTGTCATAAAAGTTAGACTGTATTGGCACGAGCAGATACTGGGCAAGCAATCCCCACTGACTTATTGTTACAGATATCAGGCATGGTGACAGGTTCTTCTCCATTGTGGGAAGACCTCTTGCACCTCTGGCCTCCCTACTGTAGACTTACTAGACATCATTGCCTCCACCATGTCAATTAAAAATGTCCTGTGATATTTCCAAGAGCCTCCTAGGAGGTACACTGCCCCCATTGGAGGACTGCTGTTTTAAAGCTAGTAAAAGCCAGCATCTGGACATGGAGACACACATCTGTAATCCTACACAAGAAGATCATAAGTTCAAGGTCAGACTAGGCCACACAGTGAGTCCTTATCTCTAACTTAAAAAAAAAAGTGCCACAAATAATAAAACTTTAATTTTATCCTGGATAGCCCTAGACAGGGTGCTACCAGACAAGAAAACTGTAGCAAAATGGAAGTAACTGCTTAAGACACATGCTCACAGCTGCCTCCTCACAGCAGGTCAGGAGGACTCTGGACACCTGGAAAACTGAAAGCCAGGGAAGTCATTAAATACCCCTGAGTCCTCTGGGGGTACAGGCCCCAAGGAAGCAGACTGAGAACTAATTCTGTGGTGCATTTTGCTTTGCAATAGGGCTGAGCACTCTCAATGCACCTGATGAAATTATATATTTGTAAAACAAAACAAAACAAAACAAAACAAAAACAAGAAAAACAAACAAAAAACCCCCACTTTGTCTATTTTCTTCATGGCTTATGCATGGTAATCAATAAAGTTCTCACAGAAGTGACTTCTTGGAGATAAAGTCTAAATTCTAAAGTGTCATCTTAGTCCTTGATTTGTTTTATATTTCTGAGGTACCTCTACAACTTCCAGTTAGAAGGTAAACAGACATTAGCAGGGAACAAACACTGGTACCTAAGGCCAGAAACTCCCAGGACTGCCGCACACTAGCAGAGCAGAAGGAAAGCAGGTCATCTCCCTTTCCACAAAACACACAGCAGGTGCGTGCTTGTACAGGTCTCCCGGGGACACACATGGAGTTGAGGGACCCCTGTGAGCAGGTGCTGTATGTGCTGGGGGAACCTCTGAGCTCTGGGTGTGTGGCCCCATTGCTATTATCCGGGCTCTTTTTTCTCTAGAAACTGGAACAAGAATGCCATCCCCACTGTTTAAGGATACTTTAAGCAAGAAAAGGGAATGCAAAATTATTTCTAAACTCTAAAACGCTAGGTGAAAGTTTACAATTAGTCAATGGAGACAGTTGATCATTGAATAAATGAAAAAACAAAAATGTGTTTGCATGTTCTCTGACCCAATGCACATTGCAGTTTGTAAACTGGGTTTAAACATACCTGCTTCTCTTCTTCAGGGGAGTTGCCTTAACGACATCCAACCCCTGCCGCTCATAAAATGTCGTTAAAAACTGCTTCCAATTGACTTTCGTGGTGGTTTTAAGTCCAAATCTGCATGAAACAAAAACAACAACAGCTTTTCCTATAATACCACATGGATTAGATACTTAATACCGAGTGGAAACCAGCTACTATGAATTTATATGAAGTTCCAAATCTAAGGCAAACAAAATCATTCTGTAAAATAGCACCATGGATTGATTCTTCAAAAGCAAGGGGAAATCCGAGGATCTTAACACCCTGTGTTGCCACATTCCATCAGTGGTGGCAAGTTCTGAAGGAAGACACAAAGGGATTCGGTTAAAATTCTGATGTTCAAGAAATGTTCTTTTCGAACTCATTACTTGAAGAATTCAGTGACCGTGTTAGGCTTTTAAAGGGCCGGTGACCTTAGCTTTGGGGCCTGTCATTGTTTACTGTACATAGCAGAGGATGGTACAGTGGTCAGGGTAGACCTTGCAGGCTGGGGGATAGCTCAGTGGTAGGGTACTTAATTAGCATTTGCAGGGCCCTGGTTTTAATCCCCAGGCCTGCAAAATTAAGTAACAGTAATGACAACAAGTAGAGGTCTTGAGATGGAAGGGCTTTGACTGCAGGGATGGCCCAACACCAGCACCTGAACCTTTCCTTATACATGGAGAAAGCCACTAACATGCAGTAGTGAGGCACTGTTGCTAAGAAGCTATGAGCCAACACATGCGTGGGGCCGCAGGAGCTGAAAAACCTGGACTTCCAAGGGTCCTGCCCATACCTACACCTTAGCCTGCATTGGGCAGCTCCTGCCACACATCAGGATGGCGTTTATGGCACTAGAGGCACCAGACTTAAGGCCTTTGCCATGGCAGCAACATAAACTGGTACACGAAGTTTTTTATTATTATTTATTTTTGAGATTTATATTACATAATTTCCTCCTTGCTTCTCCCTCCAAACTCTCCCATTTACCCTTTCTTGCTCTCTTTCAAGTTCACAGCCTCTTTTTTTTCATTAGTAGTTGTTATATGCATATACATGTATGTATACACATATACCTTCCTAGATATAACCTGCTCAGTCTGTACAATGTTACTTGAATGTGGGTTTTTAGGGCTGACCATTTGGTAGTGGATAGCCAATTGGAGTGATCTTCCCTGGGGAGGACTGTTTCTCCCACTCTCAGCCTTTCTTAGTTGTCTGTAGTTCTTTGTGTAGGGTTGAGGCCTCATGGTCTTTCCCCTGTCCACTTTGGTATGTCTATTGTTGTCCTTGTTCAGCACATGTTTAGGCAACCAACTCCTGCACCTGAAGCGCTGGGAACATTGCGGAAGAGAAGGAGGAAAGACTGTAAGAGAGAGAACTGGGGAGTTTGCTGTGAGACTGTGTCTCTGGGTAATTCAGAAGCTATGCCCATAAAGTCTCACCAGTAGGACAGCATAATTAAAGCTTTAGTAAGAATAAATAACTGAAAATTGGTCAAAAGTGCATTTCTAAATTGACATGGTCCTGCGAGTCAGGGCCCCCAAATTATGGAGTTCAAGATGTCAGTGAGAAGACCCTGGAGTGAGATCAAGTACAAATCTCTGTCCCTTCCCTTGCTAGTGTAGAGACCTTCAACAAGCGGCTTCCTGTACTGACTGCTCACCTTTGAAACCACAGCAGCGATGGTCAGGAGGCTCTTAAGGGATAAAGGCAACAGATGAGGGGCAGGGTGGGTAACACTCAAGATCACGCATAGCCTCAAGCTTCCTATGTGGGCCAAACACTAATATCACACATCCCTCCATAACAGGAGGACAAAGAGCCCACACAGAAACATCACAGCTGAGATGCCAAAGCTGCACAAGGCAGGCTGCTTGCTTTGCTTTACAAACCTGCATGAAAACTGCATTGAAAAACTTGAATTCTTCACTTACAGCAGTGGTTCTAACTTTCTTAATGCTGCGACCCTTTAACACAGCTCCTTACCTTGTGGTGACCCCAACCATAAAATTATTTTCATTGCTACTTCATAACTGTGACTTCACTACTGCTGTGAATCGTAATGTAAATATCTGTGTTTTCTGATGGTCTTAGGTGACCCCTGTAAAAGGGTTAACCAACCCCCAAAGGGGTTGAGACCCACAGGTTGAGAACCACTGGCTTACATCGACGCTATTTTAAAGTACAGAAAGCAGAGGGGCTTTTGGCCTGTTGTGAGCCCGCCCTTAGCACACAGGTAGAGCAAAAGATGCCTGCCATGGTTCTAAAGCTGAGCCAGGTGACCAGGCCTCGTTGTGGCCTTAATTAATTTCACTCTGGGTGAAACTCTGGGTGTTTTCTTTCATTACTGTCTGCAAAAATACCCTGAGGATTGTCACCCCTCACAGCTGTCCACTGTGTAACATGAACAACCTGAAGGAGTGATTATTGTCTTTGTCTCACAGGTCTGCAGACCTGGGCAACATCTGTGGACAGAGGATTAAGACCATGTGTGGCATTTGACCCCAAACCTTCACTTGTGATGAAGTGTCCACCAGTCTGTGGTCACCGTGCTCTGCACGAACTACATCTAAATCTGCCATAAGGCATCTTTAGGACAAGAATGCCTGTGTGGTATTCCCATCTGCTACGTCACTGTATGCAAATCAGTTTTCTGCCAGCCCTACCTCCCACTGACTGACTTGTGCCACCTGTGGCAGCAGGCCGGGCCTCTGGTGCAGCAATAGTCCACTGCAGAAATGCCAACATCATCGCCAGACACTGGACAATTGGTGCCTGTCTCCACCATAAATATTCCCAGTGAGAGTGAAGCTGGCTGGTCATAAAGGGTAGGGATGTCGGGGGAGGGTTACTGGTTGGCTTGAGACAGGGAGACCCAGCCCTCACTAAGAGCCTCTGTTCAAAGTTAAGAACTTCTGAGAATGTTAACTGCATGTTGAACCTATGGTCTATGTGTACACGCATGTGCACGCGCGCGCGCGCACGCACACACACACACACACACACACACACACACACACTTGATATGATCTGTTCTGTGCTCTTCGAACAATTTGAACTGAGGGGGACAAGCCATTAGTCACTTGAATGGCTATTGTCAGATCTCTTCCTGTGCCTGGCTGCCCCAAGTGGGAGCTCTGGCTAACCAGACCCTTGGAAAACAACTGGACTGCCTCCAGAAGAGCCAGCTGTTCAAACTCATCCACTGTCACTCTGAGGGACACTTTAGGCCAGCACTGGAACTGACATCCTGGCTCCTGCTCCAGACAGATGCAATGGCCTCAGTCATCAAAAGCTCTGTGCAGGGTAACAGGTCTCCAGGAATGCTCCAGGCCTGCAGCTCCGGTATGGACTGCTGAGACACCCAGCCTCATGAACTAAGCAGCTACCAAGTTCTTGGCCTCTCTGGTGTAAGACAGCCATTGCTGGATTACCAGGACCACATGATGCAAGCCAATCTAATAATCCCTTTAACAGATACTCGTTTTGTTCTATTATGCAGCTCCCTTAGAGAATGCTATGTAAGTCATCAATATTAAGTATTTTCATGTCATGTTGTGTTGTTTTAAAAGACTGATGCAGAAAAGCCACACAGTGGCCATACTCTACACAGAACAGAACTTGACAAAACTCAACACAGTCAGTAGGAATAGGAAAGAAATTCCTTATAAACCAACGAGGACATTTTCGGAAAGCCTGTGGCTGCCCTAATGGGCATAGAATTAGGAGTCGGGGAGAAGGATGACAGAGAGGAAACCTGCCTCAGCCAGTGCAATGAGGCAGGAGAGATAAGATGCACAGGGACTGGGATGGTTGGAGAGACGGAGAGACAGTCAGGACTTGTGACTGTCAGACTAAGATAACATCAAGCGTCTACAACAAAGCTCTAGACCATCAGTGGAGTCATTAAAAACACACTATTAAGATTTAATGAAATTCTTACTTGTATTTGTGTAGGAGAAACAATAGCTCCATGATTAAGAGCACTGACTGCTCTGACAGAGGATCTGGGTTCAATTCCCAGCGCCTACATGGGGGATCACAATCATATGTAGCTCCAGTTCCAGGGCATCTGGTACCCTCTTCTGGTCTCTATGGGCATCAGGTACACATATGGTGCACAGACATACACGGAGGCCAAATGCCCATCAACATAAAATAACAATAACAATAACAATAATTTTAAAACACTTGGATTTCTAATTATTAGCCACAAATAGTTGGAATTACAATTTTTTATTTTTGAGACAGTCTCACTGTGTAGCCCAGGCTGGCCTGGAACTCACAGAAATCTATCTGCCTCTGCCTCCCAAATGCTAGGATTAAAGGCGTGCATGCACCACCACATCCAGAAATTAATTTTTAAAAATTCCATGTTTAATTTTTTTTCCCAATTCTGGAGAGATGGCTCCACTGTTAAGAGCACTGGCCGCCCTTTCAGAGGGCTCAGGTCTGGTTTCCAGCACCCACATCAGGAGGCTCACAACCACTTCTAACTCCAGCCCCAGGGGTCACACGCCTTCTTCTAGCCTCCAAAGGCACTGTACCAATGGGCTCATACCTACCCCCACACACATGCACGTCCTTAAGAAGAAATCTTTTTTAAAAACACCAACATGGCAGCGGTGGTAGGAGAGGATGGCTGATTACAAAGGAGAAGAGTCAAGGCCACAGCTGTCTGTCTCAACAGAGGGAGCAATGGCACAGTGCACCCCTGTCCAAACCCATCAAACTACGCAAACACTTCACTAGAGCTAGGGGAAAGGGGGTAAACACAGGAAGTGAACAACGTTCATGAACACACTTAAAAAGGAGCCACATAAATGTTTGTTAATGGAAAATAAAGGGCCTTTTCTGAGGGAAAAGGCGCTGGCTGCCTGATCGCCCAAGTTCAATTTCTGGAACGGAAGGAAAGAATCGATACCTTCAGGTCACCCTATGACCTACACACACACACACACACACACACACACACACACACACACACACACACACACACACACACAGTGAGAGAGAGAGGGAGAGAGATGGGGGAACATCAGGAGACGAAGAACAGGCAAATCAAAACACGAGACTACGTTGCTGACTATCAATTAGCAAGAATTCCAAAGCCCTGTGTTAAATGCCTGCCAAGACGCTCCTGAGCCTCCCCTGCAAGAATAAATTAACACCTTTCTGCGGTGCATTTTAGCAGTATGTAATATAAACCTTAAAATGGTTCAAGCCCTTTGACTTGAGGGACGACAAAATGCATTTCAGCTTCTTAAATAGAATGAAAATGCTTCTGATGTAATATTCTGTGAGAAAACAGACCGTAATTATACCTCAGATGTTTCCGGCTAAGGATACACGTGAGCACATATAGATGAGTACGTGTACTCACAGATTCTGAAATGAAGTAGAAGACGTACGAGCAACAGCTATCTCTGACTGCATTAGCAGTGGCCATCACTAGCTATTATGAGCCCAGGTAATCCTCTTTTTCCTTTACGGTTTCCTCGTTTCCCTGTTTGGAACACACATGGCTCTATAATTAACATGAATAAACACAGCTTTCAGAAACAGAACATGCTTTCCCTAGGATTTCCATGGACAGCACTATTAACCCGAGTCACAAAGAGACAGTCACCCTCGACACGGGGCTGTGGATCAAACCCTGGGTCTTGGACATACAGACAGCAGGCCATATTCCTGAACCTGGCTTTTGTCCTCTCTCAGGTACTCATGGATTCTTTACTGCTCCAGGCAACCCCTGCTCTGGATCCCGAGGTGAGAGACAACACCCTGCTCCCTGTTTTCCCCTCCCTAGGGATCAGGGTGGAGACCTAGGACAGCAGATGCATCCACCACGCAGAGGAAGAAACACCGGACGCATCACACTGCTCAGAGTTGCTTGGCTGGACAGTGGCGACTGTCAAAAAGAGGCAGCAAACAGGGCAAGAACCGATTGGTCATGTGCGTCCAGGCTCCTGAGGGCTTCACTGGGAGGACATGAGCAGGAGCTCTGTGCAGAATCCAGTACATATACAGCAGCGATGAGCACAGGAGGAAGACAACCAAAGAAGAGACCAGAACCGCCGTGGCTGACACTGTCCCCTCTTTGGTGCCTAAAGCTTCAACTTGTCCCACTTCCCCTCTCCAGTCACTGTCACCCTATAGGCAGCCTTGTCTGTGCCTCCTGCCTGCGAAACCAGCCGCAGAGCCTGGGAGCTGGGGAGTCTACACCTGCGCTGCTGGCCTTGACTCTGCTTCCTCAGAGCCGCTCAGTAGCAAGACCATCATGAGTATCACACATACTCTCCGGCCTCCAACTCCACTACACTCCCTCCTACATACGGCAAGCCTGGAAGGCCCTTCCCTCCACAGAGAGTCCAGGGTGACTGGTGTCCTAGGTGTACACAGGGCCTTCTGCCTGCCCCTCTAGCTTCTCTGCTCTGCGCTCTCAAGCTGAGTCCATGTGGCCCATCAATGGGTAGTCCTCTGGCTCCCACCAGGTTTTCTCATACCTGGGCATGAGCTGAGAGACAACCATGGAATGTAATGCTTGGCTTCATTGTCAAGACAGAGACCACGTTTCTTTGCCAAGACCCAAGTTCCTGATTGAGCACTCCTGCTGCTGTGAATTGAAGGAGTCACCACACACCACCAAATGATCAGATGCTTCATAAATATGAGGATTTGCAGCCACAAAAAAAGTGCCCACAGGGTGCTTAGGTAGGACTAAAGGGCAGCCAGGTATGCTTGGCTCTGGAGATCTACACAGAAAGCCCCAGGCAGAGTGAATAGATGCTGGAGTTGAGCCTTTTATGTAGGAATGTGTGGCCTTTGCCAAAGACACAAACACAGCCTAGCACTCAAACCCAGAGTTCCTAGATCATGGATGCCTTGGATACCCATGAAGAGCAAGCTTGCAAAATAGCCAAGGCTACAACTGAGTTTCCTCTCAGCCTTGTCCAGATGCTCCAGGGCATTTCATTCAAGCCAGGCAGGTCTGTCCACCATGGACCAAGGTTATTGCACTAAGAAAGGACACCCCCCAAGCAGCTGGGGTGTCAGCAAACAGGGCTCTGAAAGCTGATGACCATGGAAAGCCACAGAACCAGCAAGGCTGATGACCATGGAAAACCACAGAAACAGCAATTATGGTGACCGTGGAAAGCCACAGAACCAGCAAGGCTGATGACCATGGAAAGCCACAGAACCAGCAATTATGGTGACCGTGGAAAGCTACAGAATCAGCAAGGATGATGACTGTGGAAAGCCACAGAACCAGCCCAGATGATAACCATGAAAAGCCACAGAACCAGCAAGGCTGATAACCATGAAAAGCCACAGAACTAGCAAGGCTGATAACCATGAAAAGCCACAGAACCAGCAAGGTCTGTTGGGTAGCACAGAGGCTCACAGAGGTGATGGGTGAAAGCCAAATGCATTTCCCAGAAGGCCCCTGGAGATTACAGGCTTATCCTGTAGTTGCTACACCAGCTCCAAAATATATCATGAAGATCTGGATTGTTGGTCAGTGTGGAGCCTTTTTTGCACTGACTGGTGTGTGAGACAAGAGAAATAGTGACAGGGTAAGCCAGGAGGGATCAACACCTCACACAGGGTTGCTGCTAAAGAGTAAAAGATGTGGGCTGGTTCCTGCCATGTTCACACTGGAGTCATCTGGTTGGCTAATGCAAAAGCTACTTGGGCCTGGGACAATGACTGTGGATTACTGTATGTGGAGTGAGGTAATGATGCCCATCACACATAGAAGTCCACAAGGCCTTGACATCTCCCGTGCAGCTGTGAACAGAGCGACTGGCAATTTTCCAGAGCCTCATAGCAAAGGTTCCTTCACATGGCAGGGACAGCAGTAGACCTTCACGTTGCCTTAGAACTGCTGACCCACCTGCTTTTTGTGGGAATAAAATGTGAAGGGACTCTAACACTCACAGAGTAGTGCCTTGTTCTCATGGGCCACAACCATTACACTGGACACTTGTAAGAAATGAATAATTGTGGGGGCCATTTTCAGTATGAGATGCACTTAGAACTCCTCAGAGAATCACCGGTAAGCAGGAGGCATGAGGCCCATCTTCCCCAGCGGGCAGCCAGCACCTGCTTCTCTAAGCTCTGCCAGTTTATCCTAGGTTATAGGCAGTCTGCTATGTGACAGGTCACAGGTCAGAAAATGAGGGACTCTCTAGCCCTAGGATATGTATTAGATAAAGTTTTGTGACCTGAACCAATAGGTTAAGGAATCTGGGGGGGGGGGGCAGTGCTAGACACTGAGAAGACTGTGCCTCCTAGAATAACTCACAATGAGGAATTCAGGGGGTAGAGAGGTAATTAGGAATCTAACACCATTAGGTTCACTGGCCACTTTTGCCTTCTCTCTAAGCTGATTTTGACTTTGCAAGGTCACAAAGCAAACTGCTTTGCTTTTGCTACTCTGTGTCTCCTGTACTCTCACTATGAAGTAAGGATCATCAACTGAAGGAAAAGTTGTAAAAAGATGGAAGTCCAAAGCGGTGGAGAGGATGCCATGAAACTCAAGGGCTCCATCATCCTGTAAAGTGCCTAGGGACTTGGGGTCTTGGAGGTCTGAGTCGTGCTGGTTGGAATTGTCCCTTTACAGTCAAAGGCTGCTGGTCCTTGTGCTACCAATCACAAAGGGATGCATGCTGGAGTGGGGCCCTGGGTTGGTCCTGTGATTCTGATCATTTGCATATGGAAGCATCTTTGCTGGGCAGTAGAAAGCAGTTGCAGATGGTCTAGGGAAGAGAGAGCCTGCTAACCAAGACACCCCGTGCCACTGCCTTTCACTTGTTTCTGGTCAAGGGTGACTGTGAACAGAGCAGCTGGGAACACTCAGGAATGGGTGCTTAGGAGACAAAGCCAGACAAGATCTGCCCAGGTGAACACAGACTGTGCTGGTAAGATCAGAGATATTTAGACTATGTCTGGTTTCCCATGATGCTCTGAGTCCAGGGCAGCCAGTAGTCAAAGATGCCTTCAGCTAAAACCAAGAGAGATGTGGGCACAATTCTGTGGACCAAGTGACCCAGCATTGCTCCTCACAGACACTCAGGATTCTCCACTCTTAGCCCAGGTTGCTCATGGTAAAATGCAATATGGCTTCCCTTCAGAGGGATGGATTGATCCTAAGTCTTCAACATTCACCATTTAAACAGAAGAAACTGGTTTAGGAACAAATAACTGACAGCATGGGGAGCTGTTCTCTCTACAGCCATAATGGAAAATAAATGGGCTGTCTTTGTTCAATGGATGGGGCACTCCAGACGGGATCTACAGAGAAATGTTTGTGCAGAGTAGAAATCTAAACTGATGTAACAGTACAAGGAATACAGGTTGATCAAATTATGAGCAATCATTTAAGATATGGCAGATCAAAAGCAGCTGGGTAACAGGGCTTGCTGTCAAGCCTTGTGACCTGAACCCACATGGTAGAAGGGGAAACTGACATCTGCAAGTTGTCCTCTGTCCTCTACATCTGCTGTGCAATGAGCATGCAGGCAAGTGTGCACACACCACACACACACACACACACACACACACACACACACACACACAAATTATAGGTGAGCTATTTTAAAAACAATAGCGAGAGAAAGGATAATTTAATAAGCAGGAACAGGAAAATAAATCATCGATTTGGAGAAAATTTTTAATTTGAATATCCAATTTATATTACAATGGATTGAAGTATTTAATTTTAAGAATGAGACATGGGCTAGAGCAAGCTCCTAGCCCAACCTGGGTAGCAACAATGAGTGACAAATTTTAAATGACAGAAGACATTGTGCAAGAGAAGATGGATGTGTTTGATTATATTAAAATACAAACTTTGAGATACTAAAGTATCGTGTTAATGAAAAGGAAATAGCAAGCCGAGAGAGAGCTCTTACACAGACAGACTCTCTTTAGATGCATACATGACTATAAAGAATTAAACCTGAAGGCAATGAAATCCACTTTAAACCCTTCTGTTTGGGCCATTAGCCCATTAGGACACGAGGAAGGTTCCCACCAACGGAGGCAGAGGCACAGCAGGTTGGCACCTGGAGATGGCCAACCTCCGTGTCAGCCCCAGGAAGACAAATTAAGACAATAACAGGGCACCGCTTCGTGCCTCATACATGATCAATATTTAAAATGATATTAATGATGTGCAGCTTGGGAGAGGGAGCGAAACTGGAACACTCACAGCACATGATGGCAATGCACACTGCTAGGGTGTTGTTCTACAAGGACAGCTGAGCAGTCCTGCAGAAACTGCACGCGGTGATGCATGACCTCAGCCCACTGGAAGGTCAGCCAGCATGCAACATGCTGTGCAGTGGCAGACACAAGAGAGATGCAGCCTAAGAAGGTGGAAGGAGAGAACCGAGTCCCCAGAGCTGCCCTCTGACTTCCACATGTGCGTGTCTATGAGTCTGTCCTCTGGACCACACAGCTGCCATCTTGGAGAGGTCCTCCCAGCTGGGCTTCTTGACTGTTTGCACCCTAATGGAGGAGTCACCTGAGTATCTAGCCCCTACCACCTGTGGTTGGCAACTCAGCCCTAACTGCACGTGATAGTGGGCGAGTGTATAGGAAAGACTAGCAGAGGCGGCTCCATCAATGTGGATAAGGGAGAGCCCTCATCCCTGCGGGATAAAGGCTTTGCAGGCGCTGCCTGTTGGGGTAGGCACACCCACACCCCTGCATGTCACCCCTCACCTATGCTCTGTAGGAAGCCCCAGAAACTCACTGGTTCCATAGAGTCAACTTTGGCAGAATCATGCCTTTGTCCTTGGGACCTCAGAAGAAGAGGGAGACAGAAGGAATTTTAGCAACATGATTATGGGGCGGGGGAGAAGAGAATAATATCTCCAATCTTCAACAAGTTAATCTTAAACCAAAAAAAAAAAAAAAAAAGAAAAGAAAAGAAAAAAGAACAAACCACTAAAAAGAACGGCAGACAGTATCAGCAGCAGCGAAGATCAGAGGAGAAAATACATCCAGGTCTAGACAAAGATAGAAAAAAAAGATCAGGAAGCTAAGAGGTGAGTTTTTGAAAAGTTAAACAAACCAGACTCCTGTTAGACTAAGGAAAACAGACGATTGAACAAACAAACAAACAAACAAGAAAGCCTGGGAAAGCTCAGCATAGTACATGATTCCAACCTTAGGGTTCAGGACACTGAGGTAGGAGGAGTCTGAGTTTGAGGTCAGCTGGGCAACTGTGTGAAATCCTGCTTAAACAAACAAACAAAAAACACCTTTTCAAAAACCTGGCCAGTAGAAGACACTTGGCAAACAGTAGCTAGAAAAGTAACACAGTGTTTCAAAACTAGGTAAGACTGGAATTCCGTGACTTCTGCGAGAGATAGCCACACACCACCTTCAGGTCTATGCACAGGGGACACAGGGGACTGTCCCATATCTGAAATGCTGTTTGTTTTGGGATTGCTTTGAGTTTTGGAATACTTCCACATACAGTGAGGGACCTCAAGTCTAACACAAACTGTCCATGTGTTTCATATTATCTTACAGCCTCGAGGCGACATGACACAGGACTTCTGTGCGCTTGCATTTTGACTGGGATCCTCGAATGTCATGTCAGAGCTCAGAAAGTTTCAAATTCAGAACCACTTCAAAATTTGGATTTTCTTTCTAAAATTTCTTATTGCATGTGTGGGGGTTGGGGAACATGCCTCAGTGCATGTATGGAGGTCAAAGGCCAACCTAGTGAAGCCAGCCCTCTCTTTCCGCCTGCAGGTGGGTTCCAGCGATTGAAAGCAGGTCATTCATCAGGCTTGAACAGCAAGTGCCTTTATCCACTGAGCCATCTCCACAGCCTGGAATTTGGATTTCCAGGCTGGAGATGCTCAACCAATATGTTAATCATGATGCAGACACTGGGGCATTCACTTTGCTCTTGTTTCTGGTGCTGTGCCCCTGGGAATTCTGGGTGAGTACAAAAAAGGGGCCTCAGAAAACTCTGGGTCCCCGAAGAAAAGGCTCTACCAAGAGAACATGGTGGCCACTTGCACCCCTAGCATGCTCATTCTGTGCGCCCACGGTACCCATCGTTTGGCAGGTCACCCCAGCTGGGATATAGTCATTGTCTATTTCAGCATTGTTAGCACCTAGCATAGCGTCTGGCAGAGGAAGGCGCTCGGTAAATGTTAGCGGAATGACATTTCATGCATTCATTAAAATGATAATTTCTAAGAATATGAAGCCAATAGGAAAGGTGTCTAAGACAGCCATATCTATTTTTAAAATCAAAACAACACTGTAGGTGTACCTGACTACAAATGGAAAAGTTTCTTATTTGTGTGAATGAGGGCGTAGGCCAATAAAGAGTGTTGGGTGGTGGCGTGCGGAGGGGGCATCTTCTAGCTGTTTCCATTATTCCTGTTGCATGACTATTACAATTTTGAGGCTGAGAAGGTGCTCTATATGACCTCTAGCTATCTGAGAAATAAGTCCTGAAGTTGGTCACAACAGAGCTGCTTTCTGAGCCATGAAGCCACTCACTGGGACTAATTTGCTACTTGCTTTGGAAATCCTGGGTGGGGTTCCTCTCTGCCATGTGTGGTGCCATCAGAGTGTCCCTGTGTGGTGCTGGGCTCTTCTGCTGCTCTCAGGCGTCTTTTCCAGACAAGCTCAAGGCAGCTCTCGTCACCTATTGTTACTCGGGACACTCGTTTCCATCCCAATGCCTTGAGAGGAGGCACTTTGTGTGACTTGGCAAGAACACAAGACTATTGCTGAGAGATATTTTTGTCTCTATATGCCACACTCCCACCTGAATGGCACAGGGGTTCCTTGCAGAGATTGCCAGTCCTGGTGGGAAGCAAGGGGTAAGGAGACTGGGCATTTTTATCATATCAGAAAACAAAAAGGCTCTCAGAGACCATGATGGCCCCAGCAACAAAACACGGTCACGAGCGTGAAAAGGCCCCACCAGCCAAGAGGGAACAATGGAGTCTCAGCAAGCATGACTGCAACACGCTGCACATGGTGGCACAGCTAGTTATCCCATCACTCAGGAGGCTGAGGCAGACAGGTTTCAAGTTCAAGGCCAGCCTGGGCTACAGAGTGAGACCCTGTCTGAGGACATAACAAGGAAGAAGAAGAAAAGAGAAGGAGGAAGGCAGGGGGAGAAAATAACTGTAATGAACTGGAATGCATGAAATACATTTAAATTTGAGAATTCATAATAGTTAAGAAAAGGTGGCTGGGTGTTGGTGGTGCATGCCTTTAATCCCAGCACTCGGGAGGCAGAGCCAGGCGGATCTCTATGAGTTCAAGGCCAGCCTGGGCTACCAAGTGAGTTCTAGGAAAGGCACAAAGCTACACAGCGAAACCCTGTCTCAAAAAACAAAAAAACAAAACAAAACAACAAAACAAAACAAAACAAAAATTTAAAGAAAAGAAAAGGTTATTAGGAAAAGATTCCCATTGCTCTCTGTGGAAGAGGCTGGTGAACCAACTCCTTATTTTGAAAAGCAGCCAGACAGGCCAAGCCAACAGTGTTTATTTTTTATTTTTTTTTATTTGTGTGGGACGTGAGCAGGCTACGCACACTTGTGGAGGTCACAGGACTTCGGCGACACTCCTTGCCTTCCACCTTGTTGGAAACAGCCCCTTGTTCACGGCTGCACACGGCCTGAGAGCTTCCCAGGATTCTCTGGTGTCCTCCCTTCTCACCACAGCAGTACTGGGTTACAGATGCATGCTCCCGAGTCCAGCTTGATGTGGGTTCTGGGGATCTGAACTCAGGTCCTCAGGCTTGCACGGCGAGTGCTTTACACACTGAGCTGTCTCCCTGGTCCCTGACTTCCTTATCTAACTGTGGAGATGGGACACCCTCATCACAGAGGCACTGCAACACGGCAGAAGAACATTCGGAACAGTACCAACGTACGGTCTCCAGGGAACTATGGGATCTACGTCTGATTGACAGTGACAGCTAACATGAACAGACACACAAGCGGCCCACACATCTCACCAGTCCGTGGTGCAGTCATGCCTAAAGCAGATAAATCAAACCACAGCCTTGAGTCCTCAGAGGTACCAGTTCAGGGCGGAGGGTGGGGGTGGGGGCTGCAGGAGGGAGAAGGGACCTTAGGGAATGGCACTGTGGGTTATAACAACTAAATCCAGGCTGTAAGAAACTCCAAGGAACATTTAATCTAGCCTTGTATAAAAGGAACATGTGGGAAGGAAGCAGATTAACAGGGAATCAAGGTGTGCTGGCTGGTTTTACGTAAAGCTAACATAAGCTAGAGTCATTTTGGACGAATGAACTGTGGCCAAGCTTGTGGGGCATTTTCTTGATTGATGTGGGAGGGCCCAGCTCACTGTGGGTGGTATCACCCCTAGGCTGGTAGTCCTGGGTGCAATAAGAAAGCAGGAGCTGAGGCCAAGGCCATGGTCCTTAAGGCTGCTGAATCTGCTTTCTGGGGACTCTCAAAGCTGGGGACTGAGCTCGAGAGCGGATTTGTAGGGCTTTCTCTCTGCCTTTGCATATGTGGCGAAATCTCAGTGACACTAAGTTTAAAACACTGAATAAAAAAATAAACGAGGTTCTTCTGTGTTGTCCCGGTGATGTCTGGGGGAAAACTTGTCAAGAAGCAATCAGATTCTTACCTTTTCATTAACTGGATAAAAATCCTTCTCGGGAGCCGGTATACAAAGGTGTCAAGGACAACCTTCAGGTAATTCAGAGAGACGTAGCCACCTTTGGAGGGGTCTCCTGCGCTCAGGGCTTTTTCGATCTTTTCATAACACTTTGAAAGCTGCAAGGAATATTCGAGTGTTGCATTCAGCCAAGTCAACATCCTGGAGCCATCCAACCGCGCCATTTCCGTTTTTCTTTTTAAACCAGAACCTCCCCACATTTCTGTCTCCAAAAGCTGATCAAAAAGGGTTACTGTGGCATGTACTGAACCTCAAATGTTTAATTGATGAGCTCACTACAAACAACAGCCTGCTCACAGCTGACAAGTTTCTCAGGGAGGGACAGCAAGAACGATGGTTTTACCTCCAACTAGAGCACTAAAAATACTCCACAGCTCTGCCAGTGTGGTGCATCTTAATACGCTTCCGGCATCCCCTACCGAGAGCCCACGCCATGCACTTCTGATAAGTCAAGCCATCAGATTTGCAAGCTGGGAGCATTTTTATTAAAAATAGAAGTTGCTTTTGTGGTGTGGAAATTGATTAATGTAAGGATTATATAAACATAATAGACACTGGACACCTCATAAATCATGGTTTTAAAGAGGGGGGGGGCGATTATAAAAGAGTCAACCATTTTTCTCCTGGGATTCCAAGGATGCAGTGAGTTGGTTCAAAGCTGGTTTTCATGACTCATAAAAACACTGTGAATGCTGGTTATCATTTATGGAATGCTGCTATTTATTATTGGCTGATAACTGTATTTATTTTCAACCATCTCAGTTTGTCTGAATTCAGTTTTTCCTGCTAAATGGAAAATAGAATAACCACCAATTTGGTGTAAGAGGTGGCTTTCTTTAAATGTGTCTGGAAATGGACACACATGTACAGGAGTCTCCATCCACCCAGGGAATAAGAAGTAGGCTTGGAGATGCTCCTGAGTGGGCACAACAGTACTGGAGATCTTTACAATCCTGGGAGGGATTAGAGGGCTGGGGAGGTGGCTCTTGATGCACAAAGCTCCTCGGCCAGAGTGCAAACCCTGAGGCCCCCATAGAGAGCCAGATTCTGTGAGTGAAATCCCTGAGACCCCCCCCTAAAGAGCCAGATTCTGTGGGTGTAATTCCTGAGACCCCCTTAAAGAACCAGATTCTGTGGGTACAATCCCTGAGACCCCCCTAAAGAGCCAGATTCTGTGGGTGTAATTCCTGAGAACCCCCTAGAGAGCCAGATTCTGTGGGTGCAATCCCTGAGAACCCCTAGAAGGCCAGATTCTGTGACATACGTTTGTAATTCCAACACTCCTACAGAGAGGGGGGAGGCAGAGACAGGAAAACTGGTCCAAGAGAGCAGTGACAGACCCTGCCTGAGTCAATACAGTGGAGGGGAGAACCAGCTCCCAAAAGTTGCCCTCTAACTACACACACACACACACACACACACACACACACACATGCACTCATGCACGTGCGCACACACATAAATAAATTTTAGAATTCTAAAATTATTTAGAGATCCAAGTCTCTTAGGAAGGTCCTAAGCTTCCAAGAAAGAATTAATACATGCAGGGCGGCGGTGGTGCATGCCTTTAATCCCAGCACTCGGGAGGCAGAGCCAGGAGAATCTCTGTGAGTTCAAGGCCAGCCTGGTCTACAGAGTGAGATCCAGGACAGGCACCAAAACTACACAGAGAAACCCTGTCTCAACCCCCCCCCAAAAAAAAAAAAGAAAGAAAAGAATTAAACAAACACCAGTAAGCTCCCCTACTTCTTCCATGAGAGAGAGCTTCATCTGAGCTCCTTCCTGCCTCAGGGAAGACTCACCCAGAGAAGTTAAAGGATCCTGTGATGTACAGTCTTCGTGTATTCACCGGGCTAATAAAATCTATCTTTGTTTCTGAAACTGGGTCTCACTCCTTACACAGCCCTGGCTGATCCAGAATTCACTATGTAGGCCATGCTATCCTCAAAGTCACAGAGACCTGCCTGCCTCTTCCTCCGGAGAGTGAGGATTCCTGCCTTACGCTACCACACTCAGCTAACGAAGTCTATCTTAACATCTCAAGGGCGTGTGGGCTTCCAGAACATGCTCTGTCATGACTAAGAGCTTCTGGAAAATGAGTGACATGGGAAGAGTATCTAGGTGACAGCTAACATCTCAACAAAAAAAAAAAAAACAAGACAAAACAAAAACTCAACTTTATTTAAAATTGTAAGGTTTTGTGTAAGAAAACTACAAACAATTCAGCAAAGTACACAATGTCTCACACTCCCAGCTCTGTGCTCTAGAAGTTCCCAATGCTGTCATAATTATAGAGACTATTTTACAAATGGCGAAGCGTGCCACACTTTCAGGCTGGACAGAAGCTCTTGTCACTTAGCAACGTGTGCTGAAACATTTTCGTTAAGAACCAGTGCACAGGGCTGAAGAGATGGCTCAGCCGTTAAAGGCTAGGCTCACAACCAAAACTATAAGAACCAGTGCACACCAGTGTTGTTCTTTGGGGTGACACGCGGCATGCCATGACATCACCCATGGGCCAGCAAGAGTTACAGCCACCTTCCATCTTGATGCAAGTGGCTCTCTGAACACCTCCCCAAGCCCATCTCAATGAGACCCCACTGTCTCTCCCGGCACGCCGCCCTTTTCTGTCTCCGCACGCGATGCCGTGTTTACAGCTGTGTGTGTTGTATCTCATCCTTCTCTACCAGGGCTAGAGGACTTCAAGACAGAAGCACTTGGGCTGGTTTTGTTCACTAATAGTGATGCAGAATGCAGCACAGATTTGGCACGTGTCACTTAATATATCTAAAAGTGGGTATGTTTTACAGTGGAAAAAAAAACATTCTAAACAAAAGTTGCAAAATATAAAAAGATGCTCCATGCCTTAGCAGAAAGACTAACAACCCTCAGAATCCCGGTGGAGGCTGCATCAGACAGGCAAATGTGAAGAACTGTGTCAGGTAGAGCGGCCCGTGGGACAGCACTCCATATGCTTGTGGTGGGCGTGCAAATGATCGTGGGCAGCAGGGTGATGCTTCAGTTAAAACAGAATCATGTTCTAGAGCATCCACTGAGACAGCAACTCCATGCCTGGATGGAATTTCCAGGACACACTGCACGGTGTGCCACAAGCTAGGCAGACACACATTTATAGTGGGACCTGGTGATGCAACCACAGGGGAACATGTGACCTACGTAGTCTTCAGAGGACAGACGCTGGGTAGGGGGAGGTGACACAGACATTGTAGGAGGAAGGATGACAGACACTGTGCAGGAGGAGCTGGGGAGGTGATGACAGACAGTGAGTAGGGGGAGGTGACACTGTTGCAGGGGGAGGTGATAACAATGTGCAGGGGAGGTGACAGACACTGCAGGGGTGGTGATGACAGACACTGGGCAGGGGAAGGTAACACAGACACAGATGCAGAGGGAGGTGATGACAGAAGAGTCTACCTCAGGAAGGAGCGGATGCAGCTTAACTTGGCTGGATCCTATCTTAAGCACAACCAGGGCCAAAACAAAGGGCTTTGCAAGTGCACCAACACACTACAGAGCGGGCGGAGCACGACAAGCAAGAGACAGGGACCCCAGCCTGCAGAGGACACCCACAAATAATCATCTTCTGTGAAAATGTCATGCCATAAGAACTATGGCAGATAAAACTAGGGATTCATGAGCCGATCAAATAGTAAGAGGTGAGGGGTCTTAGAACTGAGATTACGGCAACAAAAATGACCGTTACAGGAGGTGATAAAATCATGAAAGAAATGAGTGGAAAATGGGAGTCAAGCCCAGTGCTGGTAGCACACACCTTTAATCCCAGCACTCGGGAGGCAGAGGCAGGTGGATCTATGAGTTCAAGACCAGCCTGGTCTATAGAGTGAGTTCCAGGACACCCAGACCTACACAGAGAAACCCTGTCTCAAAAAATCAAACCAAACAAAAACTAACAAACAACAAAGATGGGAGTCGGGAGTTGGGGATTTAGCTCAGTGGTAGAGCGCTTGCCTAGCAAGTGCAAGGCCCTGGGTTCGATCCTCAGCTCAAAAAATAAAATAAAATAAAATAAAATAAAATAAAATAAAAAAAGATGGGAGTCGGATGAGCACCAAGGGGGCTTGAAAGAATCTCAAAGCAGACAATTATTAAGATGACAGGGATAATGTGACCTGGAACAGGTAACATGCTGGCCATTATGGCAAGGATGAGCTGGTGCAAGGACACCTGGGAAAAGTACTGAAGGAGTGAGGGAGGGAAGAGGGCGGGATGAGGAGGAGGAGGAGAGGGAGGGACAAGGTGTGTGTGATTTTGTGTTATGACCCAGAATATTTGTACTCAGTGAAGCCCTGGAGCTGGACATGTAAAAAATACATCTATGTTCCAAGAAGGGACATCAAAATGCTTCAAGCTAGGACGAAGCTCAGCTTGACTTTTACATTTCAAAGGTCAACCGAAGAACACATTTGGGGACATACAAAACCAGCTGCAGGAGAGCCATCGGGATGACCTCAGATTCCTCACAACGGTGGCAGGTGCCAGGAGGCTCTTGGGAAGACATTCACTCCATTACGATGGAATGAAAGCACGGCGCAGCCACACACAGCCAGACCAGTGCTCAGGCCTAACTATGTGAGGCCTGGGGGCTCCTAGGTGTGGGGACAAGGGAAGCAGAGCACCCAGGAGCCTTTCTTGAGGAAACTACCAGACAATGAAATCCAGCCAAGCCAAAAAACTACATCAAAAATTTTTAAAAAAAGGGGAAAATGCCAAAAGCACTCCACTCCACTGGTGGCCACCAAATATAACTGGGTAGGAAACAAAGGCCAGCCAGACGTCTGCGGGATTACCATAACTGTAATGTAAACATTACCAACTACAAGAACACAATATAGACAGCAAAATCTGTGGGGTGGGGGCTGGGCAGGGGAAACACAGCAAGTGTCAGTCACTTGTCACTTGTCATCAAGTTCCACGGCAGCGAGCCAGCCCCTTCCTCATCCCTCTCACTGTGTTAATGTTCCTTCAGGGACTTAATATGTTGTGTGGGAAACAGACACCCGGCGTTCCGGGGTATCTTCCTGTCTCTTGTGACTGTCTCGGACTTCCCGGCAGGTTGGGCACCCTCCTCCTGCCTTGGCCTTCTCACCTGAAGATCCACATACAACCAGTGCCTGTCATATGACATGCACTTGACACATGACATTGAGGCTTGCTTTACTACTGAATCAAAGACATTTGAATTAAAAGTGTATGTTTTTAAAGACTGTTTTAGGGGTTGGGGATTTAGCTCAGTGGTAGAGCGCTTGCCTAACAAGCCCAAGGCCCTGGGTTCGATCCTCAGCTCAAAAAAAAAAAAAAATTAAAGACTGTTTTGTTTTGAGACAAGACCTTGCTGTGTGGCCCAGGTTGGCCTGGAACTCAGATTTCCCCCTGCCTCAGCATCCCCAGTGTGGCACCACAACTGCCCAGCAATGGTCTTCTTAGAAAACCCTTTTAGTCATTTGCCTGCTCACAAATGCAGTTGTCTCTCTACATGTGAACAGGAAGAACATGACTGGAGCTCACCAAATACAGCTTGGGCTGCTCTGGGGAGGGGACAGTGGATGAGTTCCTAGTTCCTGCATGCCCTTTCCAGGACAGCTCACACACTTTTTGGTGAGGGTCGTGTATTTTGGGAAGGCCATGTTTTCTACGAAAACATAAGGTTATTAGCCAAGACGGGAAAGCAAGCTTGGCCAATGTATCAGTAGATAGGAATGTGTTCCTTTCTCAGTTCTTTCCACCCATGCTGGCTTCGTCAGGGTTTCCTCGCTAGTTCTTCTACTGAAAAGTCCACGGTAATAATTTGCAAAGTTCTGTGTATATTAGAAACAGTTATAGAGACTGGAGGGATGGCTCAGTGGCTATGAACACTTGTACCCTTACAGAGGATCTGAGTTTAGTTCCCACACTGGGCAGCTCACAACCAGCTGTCATCAGCTCTAGGGAATCCAGCACCCTCTCTGGGCTCCTTGGGCAGACAGACACACACACAAACACATACATATAAATGAAAATGAAAAAACCTTTTAAGACACAGTTATTATTCACCTGTCATTTATGGTGTCATTTTTTGCCAAGCTGATCTCATCTTCATACAAAGTTTTACTGTACAAAAATACTTTTCCCCCCACTTTTTATGCTGTCGAACTTCACCTTTTTCCTTATGGCTTTTAGGCTTTACTTCATACTCAAAAGATAGTTTCATTTCAAACTTTCAATGTTTCCCCTTGGCTGGGGCTGCAGCTGCAGCTTGGTGGTAGAGGGCTTGCTCATCATGGTCCGATGCCCAATACCACAAACATCCCTTTTTACCCACCTTGTTCATTCTAGGTTTACAGTAGTTACTGTGCATAGAAATTGGGTTTGGTGCGGGCTAGAAGTTTTCCTCCCAAAATGTCTGGCTGACAGATTATCTCAATAATGATTTCATCACTAGCAATCTGCCCATGTTGTGCTTCACTGAAATGCCTTGTACTACATGTGTGATGGTTCCTTTCACAGTCAACTTGACACAACCTACACTCACTCACTGAGGGACTGTCTCTCTCAGGCTGGCCTGTCTGTGGGAGATGGTCATAATTAAGGTCATTAATGCAGGAAGACTCAGCCCAGTGTGGGCAGCACCATTCCCTAGGCAGGGGGGTTCTGAACTGTGCATGAGTGAAGAGAACACCAAGTACAGGTGAGCAGCATGTCTGCATTTCTCTCTGCTTGTGACTGCAGCTGTGATGTGACTGTCTGTGTGAAGTTCCTGCCTTGACTTCCCCACAATGATGGGCTGCGACTATAAGTTGAACTAAACCTCTTCCTCCCCAAGATGCTTTCTGCCAGGGCATTTCTCCCAGCAACAGAAATGAAACCAGAATAACTAGCTGAACTCACAGGCACTCACGGGCACAGCTTGATTATTGACAATTGCCTTCCTGACCCATTTGGACTGTCCATTGCCACACTAGCTCTCCACGGTCCCAACTGTCACACCTTCACAGGGTATTTAAATGCAGTAGGAGAGATCCTCAATTTTAACTTTTCAAAAGACATGTATATTTGGATATGTAGTCCAAATATAGAGACCAGAGATAATGACCAACCCTCTACCCAAGGTCAGAAGAGGAGGGTCTCTTCATGTACTCGTTAATGACCAACCCCCCCTCAAAGTCAGAAGTGGCCTCTTTATTGAGTCAAGTTTTCTCTTATGTAACATGACCAAGCTGTACCATTCCTTTATATGTATTTTATTTTAAGTTAGCCTGCGAGTAGCACAGACGACACACTTAAAATTAACTTCTCAGGCTGCAGAGATGACTCAGGGGGTAAACGTGCTTATTATGGATGTAAGAGGACCTGAATTCAAATCCTCTGTACCCGTGTTAGAGCTGAGCATGGCCTGATGTGCCTGTAACCACAGTGCCGGCATCTGGGGACAGGCGGATCCTGAGGTCTCACCCATCAGCCAACCCAGCCAAAATGGAGAACTTCAGATTCAGTGACCAACTCTGTCTCAAAAAATAGATCAAAAGCAACAGAGTAAGACAGCCGACATCTTCCTCTGGCTTCCACATGCACACTCACAGGCTTGTGCACATGTATATACACATGTACATTCAGCAAACACACACTCCTAGATATATATCCCACACACGCACACCTTCCACATTCACACCCCACACCTACATACCCTCACATTCACACCCCACATCTATATATCCCCACATTCACATCCCAACCCCCCATACACCCACATTCATACCCCAAACCCACCCACACACACACACACATTCACACCTCATACCCCAACACCCCCACATTCATATCTCACATCTATATATCCCCACATTCAAACCCTAAACCCCCATATACCCACATTCACACCCCAACCCCCAACACCCCCACACATTCATACCTCATACCCCAACACCCCCACATTCATACCCCATACCCACACCTCCCACACTCATACCTCACACCTACACTCATACCACACATCTACACTCCCCACATTCACAGCCCACACCCACACATTAACACCCTCAAATTCACACTCTACACAGTCATACCACATACCTACACATCCACAGATTCACAACCCACTCCACACGTCCCACATCTACACACCCCATATCCACACCCCATACCTCCACATCTCCACATTCACACTCCACACCTACACATCTCCACATTCACACCCCACACCTACACACCCCCACATTCATACCCCATACACCCCCACATTCACACTCCACATCTACACACCCTGCACCTCCACACCTCCACATTCACACCCCACACCTACACATCTCCATATTCACATGGAGCATCCTGAGGGGAGGTCCCTGGCAGTCTGGGGGTGCAGGTGGGAGCAAAGTTTCAGAGTAACAACAGGAGTAACCCAGATGGTTCCTGCGGTCATCAGCTTGCCTGTAGTGACACTTTGGTTCTCACCTCTTGACAAAAGGTCTTTTCCAGGTCATCTAAGGAGTAGTTCTTCCAGACATCTTCGGACGACACTGAGTTGAACAACCATTCCCTTCTGGCATTTTTGGTTTGTTGACTCTCTCTTGAGAGCTCTATTAAGACAAGACAGCTTTTGTTTATTACATTGCCAAGGCTGATTCTACTTTCTTTACTTCTGATCATCGCCTGCTTGATAAAAATTAAGATGAACGATCAAGAAAAGGGTGGATTATTGGATTTGTTATACTGAAATAAATTGATAAATGGGGAAAAAAGAAAATTAGCCTTCTGTGTGTTACTGTACGCCAGGATAGACCCTGAAATGTGGGCTAAATGTGATTAAATCAGACCTGTCTGTGCAGTAGAAGGAAACTGGGGCCATTCTGGATGGCATGAGCTTCACCGGACGAGTGTCAGAGGAAACATCAAAGCAGAAACCATTCGGTGCCAGGCAGGCTCAGTGCAAAGGGTGGGAGGGCAGCAAGCAGGGAAACTACTGTTCACGCACAGGACATGGACGCTGGCGTGTGGTCACATCTGTGGTCCCAGTACTCAGGAGGCTGTGGCAGGAGGATTCTCAGTTTATGGACAGCCTGAGCTACGCAGGATATAGATGAGAAGTGTGTGTGTGTGTGTGTGTGTGTGTGTGTGTGTGTGTGTGTGTGTATGTGTGTGTAATATCACATATATATGGGAATGCGTTAAAATAAAGACTGATTCTCATAGTGTATGAGCAGCTCTCATGAAGCAGTAGGTGACTGCAAATATCTAGTGGACTAGTAAGGTTAGAGGTGGGGATGGACACACAAAGAGCTGAAAACTATAGTAATTGTGGACAAAGTGTTCACAATCACCAGTCATTTTAAAACTCTACTTAAAACAGGTCACTTTCTTCATACCGTGGCAAGGACTAAAAAGAGAGGGAAGAAGAAGAAGGCTGAGGGCTCAGTGCTAAGGTTCACGCCTGCGGGTCTGACTTCAAGTCCTAAGCCAGACATGGTTCTACATACCGGTAACCCAGTGCTGGGGGTTCAGGGAGACCGGCAGGTATCAGGAGCAGAAATGGTGGGCCCCAGGGTGTGTGGGTGTTCCTACAACCAAGACAGAGACAACAGAGGGGGACACCTGGATACTCCTCTGGCTCCAACAGAAGAGTATACCTGCCCATGCATGTATACCACACATACATATACACAGAAAGATACACACACACACACACACACACACACACACACACACACAAACACAGAGACACATACACACTAACAGAGACATGTACAAACACACACACACACACACACACACACACACACACACACACACACACACACACACACACTAATACAGGACAATGGCAGGAAGCTGCTGTCACCCGGCACAGAAACAACCCATGTGCAAACATTCTGAGCTCTCCCCCACCCCCTCCCTGCTTGCTGTCTGGGGGTCAGCAGGCTGCCCAGCAAAGGCCTGCAGGCGAGGACACTTTCTGCAGTGCCAAAGGGGAACAGCACAACACTCCTCGTGCTGTGAGCGGGGAGCAGTCTTACACATGGATGCTGCCGAGGCTATGCATCAAAAACACACTCAAGGGGTTGGGGATTTAGCTCAGTGGTAGAGTGCTTGCCTAGCAAGCACAAGGCCCTGGGTTCGGTCCTCAGCTCCAGGGGAGGGGTGGAGTGGGGTGGGGTGGAAGAGGAACATACATCAAAAACCAAAACCTGGCCTGGAGAGATGGCTCAGCCATTGAAAGCAATTGCTGATCTTGCAGAAGACCCAGATTCAATTCCCAGCACCTACACGGCAGCTCACAATGGTTCATGGAGGGATCTGATGCCCTTATCTGACCTCCTCAGGTAGCAGGCATACACATGTGGTGCACAAATACACCAGCAAATCACACACACATATAATAAGTAAATCTTTAAGAACAGGAAAGACATGTCTGTGACACAAATGTGACAATTCCTTGAAGTATAGGCTTTCATGATTAAAAGGGCAGTTAACATAATTAGCCAGGCAGTGGTGGCACACGCCTTTAATCCCAGCACTCCAGAGGTGGAGGCAGACAGATCTCTGTGAGTTCGAGGCCAGCCTGGTCTACAAATGAAGTTCCAGGAGAGCCAGGGCTACACAGAGAAACCCTGTCTCAGGAAAAATAAAACAAAACAAATTTAATTTTTATTTTCTCACTTATTTTGTATGTCTACTTGTCTATCCATCATCTACCAACTTAAGCACCAGAAAAAAAAAATAATCTAGGCAGATCTGACCAAGAGAATGCTAGGGGTGGAAGGTTGCAAGACACAGAACTGGGGGTGTGGAAGAGTCTGGGCTTTTGCGTTTGGCTTTTGTCCAACAAGCCTGTGTGCTTCTCATAGCAGAAGAGGGTGGAGTGTGTCTCAAGTGCAGCCATCTTCTCTCAGCGTCAGATGTGAAGAGGCACAAATGGTTCCCCAGATTTATTTCCTAAAATGTCTGCAAATAAGCCACAGCCAAATGAGGCATGCTTACTTTAACGACAGCTAACAGGCTGCCCGTCATCTGGAATCCCACTTCTCATCTCCAAGGGAAGAAAGGAAAAGACCCTTCCCCAGGTCCCTCTGAACGGCATTAGAGACACAGAGACAGTCTTTCCAGCTGGGTCTTAGAACAGAACGGGCCTCCCACTCATAGAAACTTTCTCCCCATTCCCACCTGGGTACATGTCTGTTTTAAATTATTTTTTTAAAATACCCATTTAGTTTAATAAGGGTTGCTTGTGTGGGTCCCACTTAATTTGTTTTTGTTTTTTGTTTTTCCACACAGGGTTTCTCCCTCGAACTCACAAAGATCCGCCTACCTCTGCCTCCCAAGTGCTGGGATTAAAGGCGTGCATCACCACCACCCAGCTCCCACTTAATTCTTCACACCCGGCACTGGCTCTGCCGTGAACTTCTACTGTGAATTGTAACTGACAGAATAGAATTTGCTAGAACATTCTCACTTGTTGATTGAAACAACAGTTCATGGATTCAGTGCTGTCCGTATCTGTGGATTGAGTTCCAGCAATTGCTACCTTTGATTTTCCTGAATATAAGGCTGTCAGTTCCTATAAAATTTGGCTGCCCTGGCATCCATGGGTGCCTGGCATGTCAAGAGCACCATCCATTTGGGTGTGTGAAGCAGTCACACAGGGGTGTGTGCTGCTCTTGGCTGGAACCTAGACCCCCTTTAATCCTTGGGTTTCTCTGGGTTGTACTTGATGGTCATGATAAACAGCACTGGTGGTGGCGCTGGTTACTGGCAGAAAAGTCACAGGCCACGGCCACGGCTTCCAGAGTTACAAAGAGCTTTAACAGGAAGAAAGAGGGGAGAGGAGGGAGGAGAGCCAGGCCTGGAGAGGAAGGAAGGCGGTGGGAGCAGAGAGACGAGAGAGTGTGGGGGTCTGCATCCGGCTTTTAAAAGTGGGTACTCAGTCGCCTGAGCCCATGGATGACGTAAGACACCAGACCCGCAAGAGTGAGGGCAGGATCCTCACAGTAGTGCAGCAGTTACCTAGCATGCAAAGGACTCGGGTCTCATCCCCAGCCCTCTCAAACAAAAAATAAATACTGTAGAAAAAAATCACCAGAAACCAGAGAGTGGAAGATAATGAGCCCTGGGATGAGAGAGTGTCTCAGGAGATGAGAGCTCACAGGCAGGCCTTCCCACACAGGCTTCCTGCCTCATGGCCCCCCTCAGCCCACAGGGCCCTGCATTTTGTTGAAACAGAGGATGTGTGGGCTGCCCTGGCTATGAATGAGTGTGCGCATGTGTGTGTTTGTGTTTGTGTGCGTGCATGCATTTGTGTGTGTGTGTGTGTGTGTGTAGCGCAGTGCAGTGCTAGGATCTTAAAGTAGAGAACTGGAGTAACATAGAGTCCGCTGGGAGTCCAGGGACTCCTCTTAAGAGAGGAGAATGGGATGGGCATGACTGAAATACATTGTATATGCACATAAAACTGTCAAAGAGTAAGTGAAAATGATTTCAGAAAAATAATTGTGTCTCGTCATTCTTAATTACAAAAGTGAAATTTTAAAACATGCAAACAAATACATATACTGCTTTAGTTCTTAAACTCTTGAGAATGTCTTCCCAAAGTTCAACACTCTATCATATAGAAAAAGGTTATTGACGAAGCATTGGTAAGTTAGGATATCTAATGTACTGCGGTAGAATGGACCAGACTGCATCTTGAGCTGGCACAGAACTTGGAAGTGTTGTCAACTGGTGCCAGGTTTGGAGGTTTGCAAAATGCCAAGAGTTATTGACATCTGGGAGGCTTGCATCAAAATTCCAGAAAGCTACTGAGGCCAGACAATGTGTGACAGAGTTGAAAAGTGATGTCTAAGTCACAATAGCAACATCAGAACCATGTTAGGTGAGCGCCACAGGCATGGACTAGATCTATGTGTTCTCCTAGAGAGGCAGGGATACCCATGCTCATTGGAATACAGGTAATACCACCACAAGACTCAGATGCTGGACATGAAGTTGCAAGGCCCAGAGTTTGCCTTGCTGGGTTTAGGTCTTGCTGTAACCATTCTTGGCTTGTTATGTCTCTATTCTACCCTTTGAAATGGGAAGGTTTTCTCTATGCATATTGGAAGTATGTAACTCTTATTTTGCACTTAAGAAATCTTCTTGAGTCTCAGCGGAAACTTTGGGCTTTTGACAGTCTTTTAGAAATTTTTAAATTTATTTTGTCTTCATGAATGTGTGTGTGTGTGTGTGAGAGAGAGAGAGTGGGTACCTGTATGTGTGTGTGTGAGAGAGAGAGGGAGTATGTGCGTGTTTGTGTAAGTATGTGTGCTTGTGAGTGAGTGTGTGTATATATGTGTATGAGAGTATATGAGTGTGTGTGTGTATGAGAGAGAGAGAGAGAGTTCTGTCTTCCCACCATGTGGGTTCCAGATACTGAATGAGATTATCAAGCCTGTAGCAGATGCTTTTATCAAATGACCCACCTTAGAGGCCTTAGACTGGACTTTTGAGCAATGTTGGGGATGTTAAAGATTAGGGGGACTTCTAAAGTTGGACTGAATGAATAATGGATCGTATTATGAGATGGTCATGCTCTTTTGAGGCTAGGGTAGAATATTATGATTTAAAAGCAATGTGTTTGGGTATCAGTGTGACAAGGTATATACTTGTGATGATTAAACAACTTAACTAGATTCAGAATCAACTAGCTTTAAAGGACTTTAACATTCTTTGAATTTCTAAACAGTGTTTGAGACTACCTCTGTGGGACAGAAGCCATTGTCCTGAGTATGAGCCCTTTGCAAAAGTGTGATGTGAGAGACCCAACAGGCTGCTGCCACCATAGAGCCCCTGCCTCACAAACTCAGCTCATGATAGCAAAAAGCAAAGTCTGATTAATAAAGGTGTCTAAACACAAATAAGTGAGTGATACCCTGGCAACGTAAGAAGTGGAGTGGGATAAAATACACTCAGCTCACCCAAAGTACAGGCACTATGGGGAGGGGAGGCGGCAGAGAGAGAACGATATAGCGCAGGAAAGGCCAGGATCATGCTAAGGAGGACATGACAAGTGCTTTACAAGTGATCCGGCTGAGAATGCAAATCAGTAAAACGAGGGCTTGGTGACGTGAGGGTAGCTTTAAAATGAGGTGGAAGGTGACACCACAAACCCCAGGAGAACTGGTAAGCCAGAGATCAGCGGGACCGTGGCAAGAGCCAGAGTGTAGGTGAAGGCGTTGGACGCCCGTGGGAAACACAGCAGAAAAAGTGGAGAATAAGCTCACGAAAGAATGTAGAGACATGGAAAGTAGCGACGGCCCAACATAAGGATGACTTGTCCCCCTCATCCCCTAAATAAGACTTAGTAAAACATAAACCGCACTACTAAAGACAATAACAAAACAACAACGCATCTTTGAAGAGTTGAATTTGCAAACAGAAAACGCACAGTGTTCTAGAAAACTGCTGTGGAAGGCTCAATGATAGACATGCCCTGCTCTGCTACTGAAACTTGCTACAGAGTTCTACAGGCAGCTGGGGAAAGCTACCCATCACCAAGGGGTGAGTAAGCAGGCCTCGGGCTTCACAGACAGAGCCCAGGGGTCAGAGCAGGTGGCCTTCTGAAAGAGAAACTTGTCACTCTGAGTTCTTACACCCAGCCATGATGGAAACATCCCTTCCTTGAGTCTCCCTGTGATTCCTATTCTGCTGATGCTCCAAATGACAGAAAAGTCTTACAAAACGGCCTGTGAGCTGATCTTTGCAAGCAACCCCCTGCAACCACTCATTTCTATCCAAAGCATGGGTAGAAGCCAGGGTGAGGATGATAGTGTTGACTTCCGAGTGTGGTACTGGTTGGGTGGATTACTTCAGCCTTTGGCTTGGCTGCGCTTGCCCAGTAAGGCTGCAGGGGATGAAAAGAGATGACAAAACCATGCTCGGCAGGGTGCCTGGCACCTGTGTCCCAAGAGCGGAGTCCTGAAACCCGCTCCTGGCAACCTGGGTTGGCAGAGCCAGCCCGGAGCCTGAGAACAGCAGTCTCTTGGCTTGCTGAGAAGGCTGCACCAAGAGTCGTAGGTGTGCCCTGAGGGGATGTGCAGAGCTGCATCAATGAGGACAATCAGGGCAGGTGTTAAAGAAACCAGTCACAGGGGGGTGACCCTAAGTCAGGGGACTGAGAAGACTGTCCCAGAGACCTGAGTGTCCAGTTATGTCCCGAAAGAAATGGGCCCCAGCGCTATTGAGAATCGCCACCAGGTGGACAGCTCCAGGCACGATGTTACTGAGGCTAAGAGAAAGACTCTCATGGGAAAGCTTGCATCCACAGCTCCGAGACAGCTGCAAGCTCCTCTATGTGGCCCTCCGGAGTTGGTTTCTTCTTCTTTGACAAAACAGGCTTCCCCATCCACACTCTTTGGAGTTCAGAAGCAGCAGAAATAAGGACAAACCGCAGCTAAAGGATCCCATGTAAGGACAGTCTGTGAGTTCAGGGGATGTCCAGGTCCCAGATGTGTATTGACTCTATACACATTTCCATTGTGGAGCTTGGTTACCAGATGTACATACTGTGTGGGCCCTGGGACTCCCTTAATGTGCGTGTGCATGTGTGTGTACATGTGCAGGTGCCCACAGAAGCCAGAAGAGAGCATCGGGTCCCTTGGAGCAGGCATTACAGGCAGACATGAGGCCCCTGACATGGATTCCAGGAACAGAATTTGGCTTCTCTGTAAGAGCAGTATGTGCTCTTAACTACTGTCCCTTCCATTCAGCCTTCATGTTCTTTTAAATAACGGTATCATGGGTATCTCTGTAGTGCATACCTATTTCCATACTGGGATGCATTTCCTTAGGGAAGAAAAGAGACATTACAACCCTTAGCGACATGCATGGGAAGGTCTTTACCTGGATTGGACAGTAGGGATCTGAAGTTCATGCCATTGATTGCGCTGAGGTTCTTCAGGAACGTGTTGTAGTCCACTGTAGCGCTGCCATCCAGGCTGTGCTGTTTCAAGAGCCTGCAACACAGATGCTCACAGAAGTGAGACAGAACCACAGCGAGTCTGGACAGAAGCAGGCTTCTTACATGGTCTGCTTTATACTGGGCTGGCACAGATTTCAATGTCTTCCCAGCTATAGCTGCCCCCAACAAGGAGACCGTGGGACATCCTGCTGTTGGAATTCTTAAAGACAGATGTCTGGACTGGGGAGATGGCTTAGCCAGCGCAGCACTGACTGTGCTAGCACAAGGACCAGAGGTCCATCCACAGAACCTGCAGGAAATGGACCAGCATGGGGATGTGTCCCTAATCCCAGTGATGGGGAGGTGCAAGTAGGCAGACTCCTCCCGACACTGGCCAGCCAGTTTATCCTCCTTGGGGAGTACCAGGCCAGTGAGAGGCTCTGTCTCAAAAAACAAAAATGAAACAAAATGAAAAAATTAAATAAGAGATAGGGCAACCCCTGAGGGCAACAAGGCTGTCCTTTGGACTCCAAATGCACTTACACACATACAGACTACAAACGCAGGCACCTGAAGAAGAATATTTTGTTTGCCTATACAAGGGGACAGAGAATGGGACAGAATATCTAGCAGACCCCTTCTTGGGAATGCCCCAGATACACTTCCTACTGTTGTCTTCCCTTCCTCGGTTGGAAGAGAGAGGACACCAGATCCCAGAGCCCAGAGGCTTCACTAGACAGCAAAAAGCAATACTAGTTTCCTGTAAGAAATAGAGACAGGGGTCTGGGCAGTGAGCCAGGGACCCCAGAGGGTGAAGGGGGGGCAAGCCAATGATTGTTTTAACTGATAGCAGCAGCCTATCACCGCAAGAGACAGAAGCCTCCACCCACAGAGGCACACAGTCTCCAATCAGCAATTGGCCAGCAAGTCCAGCTGTTCTTGAAGCATTTATGTTGTTTACATTTAATAAGACTTTTTTTTTTTTTCTGTTTGTTTTGAGACAGGGTCTTCCTATGTATCCCAGGCTGGCCTTGAATTTGCTATGTTCTAGCCCAGGTCTCCAAGTGCTGGAGTTATAGGTATGGGGCTACCACACCCAGCTCAGAACAAGAAAATTGAAAAACACGCACACCACCTGTCTGCCTCTAAAATACCCTGAGATAAACGAGATGCTTTGGTTTTTAATGTGTTTTCTATTATCCAAATCTGTGTGTGATAAACAGTTTTTTAGATGATTTCTGGGTTACTATATTTCTAAAAAATTCACAGTTTTTAAATGTTTGGTTATATTCTCCCCATATGTGTTGGTTTCTATAATTATCTAGTTTCATGCTTTCTCAAAATTTAGTGATTAATACTTGAAGTATTTGCTATTTTTCTGGTCTCCAGATTGAACTGGGGGTACCCTGTATCTGATTCCCACTTTCCGTTCTCTCCCCACTTGGATGAAGGTTCCTAGTGTCCAAATAGGAAAACTTACCCAGAGAGATGATGGCAGCCAGATGTTAACTCAGAAACTCCCTAAACAGCCCCTGAGCCCAGGTTCTGTGAAAACAGCCTAGAAGCCTGAGACCCGGGAGGCAGCACCTGCCAGTGTCTTTTAAGTCCTGTGAGGCTGCTGGCCAGCACACTGCTCTAGCGAGGCAGGGGAGCTTGGTGAGCGGCTCACCCAGAACTGCAGACCTCCATGCAATGCAGCATCCCTGCAGCCAGGGTCAACGCTGGGTCACAGGTAAATGCTGGCTTGGGTTAAGGCCCTGGAATCCCATGCTCAGAAACCTGCTGCATGCACACAGAGGACAGATGGAAACCCATGGTAGTGTGCCCTGAAGAAAAGGCTTTAGAGACGAAGCCTGGCACTGAACAGAAAAGCAGGGTCTCCAAAGGCTTTTCACAGGCTGGGGAGACGGTTCGGTCTGTGAAATGCTTTGCTGTGCAAGAAGAGGGACATGAGTTTGATCCCTAGAACCCATATTTTAAAAAACAAAAACACCTGGGTGTGGTGGTACATGCTATAATGCCAGAGCTGGGGAGGTGGAGACAGGTGAGTCCTCAGGGCTCACTGGCCAGCCAGTCTACCCTAGTCAGTGGAGTCTGAGGTCCCACTGAGAAGTTACACTTGAAAATGCAAGGTGGTCAGCTTCCAAGGAAGGAACATTGCTGCTAGCCACAGGAAAATGTAATGGAATTCAGCTACTATCACAAAGGCTACTACTTGGAAAAGTCAAGGACTTCTCTCAAGGTCAAGTCATGGCTTAAGAATTCTTGGTGATATTTTAGCTTTTGTATATATAGTAGCTGGTTCCTACAGTGATTTTCTTGTAATGCTATGTGTGCTTCCTAGAACTCCTAACAGTGTATTTATCTAAAATACCTATCAAGTATCTAAGGCCATACGAAACACCACCTGTCTCCTAGGTCAGGGGATAGCTTTATTTCTTGTGCTATTTAGGGTGAGACCCTCCTTTATTATACAACCTTATTAATAAACCCCTAACTTCTTACCTAACCACTTCTAGGAATGTAGACTGAGCACATAGATCCCCTTTTTGATATACGAACTGGTCATTAGCACTCAGTTGACCTCCTCTTTAAGAAAGCCTGATGGTCACTGCCTGAGGAAAATTCTTACCTACCATAAGAATTCAAGCCTGGTGACCTTGCTCTGGCAGAGGATCGCTATTGCTTGGGTTTATAACTGAACACGTCAGAGACTTGAGAGGGTTTAGAGGTCTAAGGAGATGGAGAGGAAGAAAGGAGTGGAGAACTTGAGGACGGAGAATGGAGAGGGATAAGGAGGATTTTGACCAGAGAGAATGTATAGACGAAATGGAAGATGAGGAAGAGCCAGATGGGAAAGTACTAGCTGGGTAAGAATGAGATGAGAAGGACCTAGATGAGGCAGAATTAAGATAGAACTTAGAGGGAGCAGTAGATAAAGGTAGAGAGAAATCAGGCAAGAAAGGAGCTAGGCACGAGAACAGAACTGAAGCTGTGCAGATAGGATTTTATCCCAGAGGAATAAAGTAGATGGACAAAGAGCTTGGTATACTTAGATTCTTTTCCCCAAAATAATTCTCTCTGTACTTTCTCTCCTGAGCCCCTGGGAAGTATATTATTAGGGCTGGTCCTTTTAATATTATACAAGAGAACATGGCTGACTTCTAGCTTCCACATGTGTGTGCACACACACATACAATAAATATTTCTAAAGGTTTTCAAAGAGAGAACTTGGATGACACTGTTCTTAAGACATAACTATCCCAGGGACTCAAACTCTGGATGGCAAGGCCAGGATGGATGCACAGCCTGCAGAAAGCAGCAGGCAAGTGGGGTTCACTGGGGGCTGGATTTAGGGAGAAGGGGGACCCCAGTGTGCCCTTAAGCCTTTCCAGCATCACCACCTGGAAAAACCCCTTCTAGGTAATCCTGGCTCAGTCAGGCCTTCTGCGGTTTGCTTGACTACTGGGCTGTTCACAAATGACTTCACATAGATTCAAAGACTTGAGCCTGGAGAAAGATGGAATGTGGGATGGAGTGATCCAGGAAGGGAACATCAGCGTGTGGGATGCTGGACAGTGCTGACAAAGCTGGTGGTGAGTTCATCTCTGGCCGTGGGTTTTATATATAGGCTGACAGGTGTTCTTCAGGAGAACAGTAACTGTCTAGAAGTTGTAACAGGATCCTGGGTCATCACAATTGTGACACTGTCCAGTGAGATGAGCACCTACCACACGCAAGCATATCACAGGCATGCCATAGACGTTACATCATGTCTTCTTCATCCCCATACTGTGTGGTGGGTTTCTCAGTGCCTATCCCATTTCCCACATGTGTGCATGTATATGAGTGCATGTGTGTATGGTGACCAGAGGACAGCCTCCTCAGCTATTGCCCCTCAGGTGTCATCCACCTGTTTTTGTTGTTTTTGTTTTGTTGGTTGAAACAGAATCTCTCATAGGCCTGGAACGCAAAAGCAGGCTAAGCTGGCTGGCCTGTATGTGAGCCCCAAAGATCCACCTGTTTCTATCTCGCCAGCTCTCTGTTTACAAGCACATGCCACGACACCCTACTGTTTTTCTTTCCTTTAACATACTTTTGGGGATCAAACCCAGGTCCTCACACCTGCAAGGCAAGCCCTCTGCCGTCTAAGCCATTTCCCTAGCCCACTCAACACCTATTTCTTTAACAGAAAACTGAGTCCTGGCAACATCTTGGTGTCCCAGGATCTGGGAATGTCAAGCACAGCTTTGACTTCAGAGCCTAGCCGCTCCTACCCAGCACCTACTGCAGACCGTCAACAGAAGAAAGCCACTAGAGTAAACTGTTAAATGCGTGCTGTGCATCCCGCTCCAAGCTGCAAAGAGCAAAGTCAACACCAAAGCAACCATCGGTAACAGTGTCTTCCAGGGCCTCCATAAGGAAGGCACTAAAGGCCCTGCAGAAGCCAGCTCCTTTGAGCCTCTGTGTGGGTCTACGGGAACCAATTCTATTGTGGGACATTGTTCAGGCCGCGGTGTGAAAACAGCATTGTTTCTGGGGCTTGAAAGAAATCTCGAATAAAAATTTGTGGAGTTCTTTATTATTCAATACTTAAGAGATGGGGAAACAGGCAGTAACTTTTTTATAGATTTACTAGGTTGGAGACTGCAGTGCCAAATACAAGGTTTATTGTCAAATAAAAGCCTGCTTTGTTTCTGACGGCCTGTTTTAGAAGAGGCCTGCCTCCGCTCTGTAATTGCACGCACAAAATTATTTAATTTGTTTTGTTTGGATCTTATTCTGGACACTTTCCCAGCCAGAAAGGATGTAAAAATTAAAACATCTATTATGCCTTTTATATTCTGAGGTAGGTTATAAAGAAGAAGAAAGAAGAAACATATTCAAGAGTGGGAAGGGTCCATTTTTTTAAAGTCTCTGGTTATGAGCCCCATCAGAGCTACAGTCACATGCGTCTGTGCTACCTTGCTCTGGAGAAAGCCCCTCTACTGCCTGCAGCCCTGACCTTGTCTTTAGGAGATGTGTCAAAAGCCACAGTGACCCCTCATAACAGCAGCCTGGAACTCCAGAGCAAAGCCACGCTCTTAGCCTCTGCTGGAATAATAACGGATTGGTGCTTTGGAGCAGCCTGAATGGTCCAGGCATCCCTAAATCATTAGGACACGAGGCAAGGTCCACCAGTGGGTGCCTGAAGTTACATGACACTGAACCATCTATCTACATATGTACTCATGTGTGTCGGTTAGTGTGTTATGTATTAGGTTTTTCCCTATTAATTTATAAGCACACTAGGAGATGAACAGGAGTCCTTTCAAAGAACAAGACAGCACGCTCTGTGTAATATGGAAGGTATTCAGAATACATGAACTGTTTATTTTAGGACTCTGTTACTGAGCAGTTTCAGACCAGTGAACTGTGGGTAGCTGGCACCCCAGGAAGCACAGCTAAGACCCAGGGCAGCCGCTGTGCTTAGAGAAGAGGCTGGTTGGGAAAGGACAGGAGGAGGGCACCCTCTCAGCTGGTCTCTTCAGAAAGAAGCGCCACAGGGCCCTCCTCCAGTGCTTCTCTCTCAGAACTCACACAGCGCAGGAGATAAGCGTCTGGCCTCCTCTACGTGGTCCTGAGTCCACACCATGAGTGGTGTAGCCTCAGTTGAGAGCAGGTGGCGGCATCTGGCAATCGCCAGGAAGCAGATAAATGCTTTGTGTTTGTCTCCATCCTCTGTCACAACCTGCTGCCCCCAGTAACAATGTCCTCAAAGGAAAAGGATGTTTGAGCCATTACATGAGGAGGCGGAGCCCATGGCGGACATCAACAGATGAGTCAGTCTCTACACTGGGCCCTTCTCCTCTTTGCCCCAGGCCTGGAGTCAAGCTCACTATGAATTGAAATGCACAGGATGGGGACACTAAGGAAGAGTGGTGACAGGTAATAGTCAGTAGCCTGTGTTCAGATCTAAAAGCCCGCTCAAGGAGTAAGAGACACTAGGTCCCATTTTTGAGAAGTCACAGCCTCAAAAACTTGGGAGAATGTCCAAAATGAAGATGGAGAGAAGGAGGGGCCCAGCAACCTGCCTTTGTCATTGGACCCTGGCCCTGGCTGCAGGGTCATCACACCCTCTCTGGCTTGGCCACTCACATCTGGTACTCCTCATCCCTCATCTTCAGGCAGAATGTTTCCAGGACCCGTCTCAGCTCCTGGGACTGCATCATGCCCGTGTTGTTGACATCGATGAGCTGGAAGACCTTCTTTATGGTCCTCATGTTTCGGAAGATCTGTGTAATAAAGAGGGATTTTGGAAAAGTCAAGAGGCCCGGTGGTAAAAACTCAATGCTAACAAAATGTGTGGAAGCTTTTTTTCTTTTTCTTTCTTTTTTTTTTTTTTTTTTTACTACTTCTTGTAAAATAAAATGTTTTCAGAGATTCTCAGCAGTACACATTGCACAGTGACATCTTTGAAAAAAAAAAGGAACATTTTTGCATATA